>NC_136011.1:17361803-17675970 GCF_048128805.1 Centroberyx gerrardi
GTGCTTTCATTTTTATCTTTAGTCCACATTAGCTGGGAGAGACAGAGTGTAAATGTAATTTAATGGGGATCATAGGGAGAAAGGAAATGTCAATCTGCAATGCATATTAGATGCATATAATGCATACAAGTATGGACTGGTAGGCATCTATATGCATCTAATGCATGTATGCATTAGATGCATATAGATGCCTACCAGCATAAGGTCAAAATATAGGAAACATAGGAACAACTTGAAGTGTTGCCATGGTGAAGGGCCCATTTCTGCATTGTAATCTATGTAACGACTCCAATGGTTTGGTGAATTCCCATCACTACTGAAATAATGATTCAGAAATGTCACCTTCAACTTATTATGCATTTACTTCCTGATGGGAGCTGTGACATCCAGGATGACAACAATACACCAATCCACAAAGCAAGTGGTCGCCCAGTTTTTAATGTTTGAAAAGTATTATAACAGAATCCAGTCATATGCCAAAGCATTCGCAATCATTAGCTATGATCCCAAACGAGTTTCTGGAATGACGTCTGAGGCTGCTTCTTCCACCGCCATCGTTAAGATGGAGCGCACAGATAATCACTCTGAATGATTACATTAGTAGTGATTGGCACAGTGACCTCACTCTCTGGGAGAGGAGTGGTCCAAAAACCACACCAGAAACGCCCACGCTATTCCAGAGCAGCCATCACCGAGCAATATGCTGCCGTGCGAATTTTGTTTGTACCATATCCCATGTTTCTGGTTTGTGTCATGTTGTATCATCATACTGAGTTAAACTGTGTCTTCCAGAAATGTTATGCAGTGCAGTGCAGTGCAGTAGTCTCATGTGCTGCACCATTTTGAATTGAGTCATGTCCAGGCCTTCTTAACACAGTGGCATTTTGCTGCTGTAGAGAACAAGTACTTTCAACAGAAGGCCACTATCCTTCTAACTTGTCTGTCTCGGGGCAAAACTACCAATTTTGTCTCTCTTCCCTTGAGGTGGCTCTCTCATTTTGCTGTCACTGCTGTACTGTATTTGTCACCTCTCCATTTTGTCTCTCACTCTCACTGTTATGCATTCTGCCACTGTCTTGCCAGTAAGTGTCATGTGAAATTGAGGTGAGATGCGGTATGGATTTGATGTATCGGGGTAACACAAGCAAGGCGTCACACATGTATGCAACCGTTCACAGGAGGGGAGGGAGGGGGAACTAATATCCCTGTGTTGTTCTTGATTGGATTGGCTGTATTCAAGTCACAGAACCAACATCATTTCTCCAAATAAGTAATTACACATAATGGCTCCTAATTGTTTCTGTGAATTGTTTTTGAAATAAATGACAGACTGGAATAAAGTCTTCATTATCACAGTTAGCAATAATGTCATCATGTTATGAGTTACCTGGAGGGGGGGGGGGTACTTTATGAAGGGGCTCCGCTGAGTCCACATTAGCAGGTTCAACATCTAAATTCTGCCAAGGCTTAATTACTCATGCATATGACTTATGAGACAATGCAAATGTAAATTGAAATTACACTGATATATCCTCCTACGTGCTTCCACACCCAGACCAAATTAAATTGGTTGATTGGATGCTGACCCCCCCCCCCCCCCACCCCCACTCTCTATGCCCCCCTCCTCTTCTTGCTGTATCTGTCTCTCTCTATCTATCGCTCTTTCGCTTTTCTCTCTCTGACACAACCATCCACACTTCATTATGCAGTCGCAGGGATTTCCACTGGTGGCTGTCACATCTAACATGTGCCAGCTGACTTCCTAGCTTCATTCTCCTGTAGCGACGCCCATTACAAGAAAGACGACCACCCTCAGCGACGGTGCCAGAGACACCGTTAGGCTGTAAACACACTTCTGACCATGTAGACAATTGCATCATTTGTTCCATACAGAGCTTTTATTAAGCGGTTACCTCACTGACAAAGCACTGAGGTGCGCTTCATGCTCTTTCCCTCCAGAGGGCTGAAGGCATCAGTGGGTGGGAGGCAGGTGGGTGGGGTGGCGGGCAAAGGAGCATACAAAAGAAGAGAGAGACACTCTGCAACCTGTGGGAAGGGGAAGATTTTATCCCCCGAGAGATGGCTCATCTCACCGTGGGGACCTGTTGCCATGGCAACGGTGCCGAGAGGTCCGTCAGGTTGGTCAGAGGTAGGGGATCGAGAGACAGGAGAGGGGTCAGCCAGGGGCACGCAGCCTTCCCAGCACCCATTCCTCCACACCCCAACTCGCCCCACCTCGCTCACCTCTGCGGGCCCGAGGGACCCGCTGCCCTTCATACACACCTGGTTCACACATAGATTGCAGCCCCAACCAGCCAGCCAGCCACTGAATGGAGAAAAATCAATCAGCTAACTGCGTATGGAATTGATTACCAGGTCAATAGTGATTACACTGAATGATAGTATTTATGTAGTGCCAACTGGGGCCTGTCAATCAAAGAGAGAAAAGAGAGGAAGACCTTCACCTACTTTCATTTATTTCAAGTGCATTTATGTGTACGTACTCTCATCCTTCAGATCTCATCTCGCTTTGTATCTTTTTATTATTCTATCCAAAGCCACATTTCCCATTTCCTGCCTCTCATAAACACACATCTCTCATCCTAACACACTCTCTCATAGCACACAAGTTCTCGAGTGTGCGCGGTCCACCATCTGGCCTCCCCTGTCTCAATCTCCTCGCGTTACTCTATTAGGCCAACTATTCATTCAAATCACCAGTCTGATAGACCTCCTACTCACCTACTGATAGCTGAAGCTGAAGTTTTGACACATGAAAGAGCAGAGGCGGTCAACCTTGCCATTCAGCTCGCCAGAGGTCTAGTGAGGCACTTAACCAGAGTGGTGTGAAAACGCACACCGGCGATGGGCAGTGCTTCATCTCGACCGAGGAACAATGCTATCAGCGTGTTCCATGCTCCCATTCATACTGTGACAGCGTGATCCCTCTCTCTGAGTCGACCGGGGACTGATAACTCACAGGCAGATGGGCCCCTCGTCCTGCGCACCTAGTCAACAGATTCCACTGGTTGTGTGCGTGTGTGTATGTGAGTGTGTGTGAGTGTAGCATGGTGCGTGTGAACAGGTGTTCCTATCTAGAATCCCAGGTCTGACACCTCAAAACATACAATTATGCACAGACTCGTGCGAGTACACAGAAGGCTAGTCATGTGTCTGCGGAGACTCACTCTTGACAGTGGCAGTCCTGGTGCAGTTGTAGAGAATAGCCAGCTCTCCAAACACCTTTCCCGGCCCCATGGTGCACAGCTTCAGGCTCTCCTTCGTCACCTCCACCTTCCCATCTGAAACACACATGCACAGAAACACAAGTTTGCCATTAAGCATGATGCTATTACAGTTGCACATTTATTTCCCTAGCAGAGTTCTCCTCGGCTATATTCAATATGAGCAGCAAACAAAGTTTCTGTGATGAAATGGAGTGGATGATAGGTGCCTGAGGGCGTTTGCTTCATTTTGGGGGCACCTTGCCAGAGTAGTCTTGACTCACTGGACTAGAAAAAATAAGATTATTTTGTAATGTGGAGCTTCCAAGGGATACTGGCCTCCTACAAAGTCCTCCTGTTAAATGGCATTGCTATCAACATTATAAGCTCCTACTTAAATCCTCAAAGGGGAACACCTCTTAATTCACAGAGCCACGTTATTCCTACAGATTAGGACTGTAAAATCAATACACTGCACATGAAAATCAGCTTACTTTAACAGCTACAACCCAGGCAGAGACAATGAATTGGAAATTGACTTAGATGTAGATCATGTATAAGATTACCCTGGCCATTTTCACAGTCACGGTTTCCATTTTTTCCAATTCATGTCCAAAGCAGCTCTGCATTAATGACATCACACAGACGGGGAGAGACAAACTCCCATTTCTGGCATAGGAAGAGCAATATTTAGGGAATAACATATGTGGGTGCTTAAATTTCACAGTCACCTTTTCACCATATGTGATCTGATTAATCTAATATATTCCCAGAGCGTCGTGTCTTTGCTAACAAAACCAAATGCTAAAAAAATTCTCTTGAGCAAGAACATTCAATTTATTCTCCCTTTACAGAGTAAGAGAAGCTCTTTGCCGCTGTGACAGGGGGGCGACTGCTGCCACTGTGTTCAGACAAGCCTCCTATATGCTTCCCTGGAAACTCAGCACTCCAGCGGGACTGTAACTCTGATTCAGAAAGAGAGAAAACTCGGGGAAAAATAACAACTCGAGGAAAAATAACAACAGTTAAAGTGAGCTCTAGGTGCCCGATGAAAATATGGGAAAATGATAAGAGCAGAAGGTGAGTCATACTTGGAGGAAACTTTAAGACACTTTATCTTGATAGAGAGAGCGAAAAAATAAAAAAAGATTCTACTAGGTTGATAGACAAATACCCCACCATGCCTCAGGACCAATATCTTTGTCACTTTTTCCACTTTGTAGCACTTTCCACTTTGTTGGAACTGTAGTTCATCATGTTGGTGCCACTGTAAACAATATAACTTCCATTAACATTCAGCATGAAACTGAAGTGTATGAACAGAAATATTTTATTGTAGCTCTTGTATCCGTCACCATCTCAGTGTCTACCTCCCTAATGTTTTCACTGCCCCTGTTCAACAATCTTTTTGTGTTACAGCCTTCCTGTAACACTCTCCTCTCTCTCCAAACAAATGGAAGAACAGCTGGAAAATAAAAAAAACAAAACAAAATGTTCAGCCAAAAAAAGCTACATTAATTCTTTGACATGGAGTTGCTGTGTAACTTTAGCAGTATAACTTTTCACAATACCCATAAGCAGTTTCTTAGTTAGTTAAAACCACATTACATCTCAATTTCACTTTCCATTCATGGCTCTGCTTGTACAGTAACTAATATCTAATGAGGAAGTAATACATAATGCAAAATAATTTGATTTATCTTTGATTAACACTGGAACATCTTATTCACAAAATTTGGATTTCTTTTGTACAGAAGCAAAGCATGCTTCTCTTTTGTTAATGGAAAAAAATAACATTGTATAAAATCCACAAAGATATCTCCATTTGATTATGGAGACATTTTGTATTTTCATGCAGTCCCCTCTACTTTGACACAGTCTCTTGCATTTTACTACAGGAGATGAATTTCACACTCCCCATTGTTATTTATATTAGAGAGATGGCTGGTCTTCACTAACAATGAGAAAGGAAATGCACTGTATTATATTTATTCCATTTATCTATATTTTTGAAGCTACCTTTCTATTTCACATCTCTACCTTCTCTCAAAGCCAGTAATTATGGTACCAGATCACAGAGCTGGTTAGTTTTAAAAACTCCACGCATAAAATCTGAACTTGGTAAGGCCAGGTCTGGTACTCTACATGCATCATAAAACACACTGCAAAGCACTTTGAAATTAGATTTTTTTTTGTCCCTCTAAATGAGTTTAGAACAATGTATGTTGCTGACTGATTGACAACTAGAATGTGTGACTGAATTGTTTTGTGTATTTTCATGTGTCTTTTGAAAAGGCCAGATCTCAATCTCAATGAGAGTACCTGATTAAATAAAGGATAAATTAATTGAAAAATATGAAACTTATTTGTGAAGAATAGTCAAAGGTACCCAGTTGTTTGTGGAGGGCAACAAAGACAAAGAAGAAATGGAAAGTTAAAGTGTGAGTCCTTGCAGTGATGTAAAGATACAGCTGAACACCTCCACCTACATCCCTGCATCAAGTGGTTCAGCAAATTTCACTATGCAGGTGAATTGATGCCCTATTCAAAAGGAACGCACGACACAGAAGTCCTCTAAAGTGCAATAAAGGCCAGTCTGTGATTTAACAGCAGCAGTGTCGTGTGGCTGGGTTCATGTAAGGACAAAGACTGCCATACATCAGGTAGCTAATACTACAGGCTCGGTAATGCACAAAGCTAATAACTAATTTCCTGTGGGGAGCTGTCCAATTCATTTTTCAAGTCCAAGAGTATAATGCTTGCTTTGGACAGCTTACTGGTTTCAGGCTGTGTGGGAACCGCAAGGATTGCTTTATTATTAGCTAATCCAATTATTGGAATTCCACAAATGGTATTTTTTCAGAGGCTGTCATCCAGAGGTTCATAAACACAAATGCACCGCATGCACACACATACACACACACACGCACACGCACACACACACACACACACACACACACACAGATACAAATATACATAGCCCAACTGTCATTTCCCATTTTGGTGGGTCGCATAACCTGCTTTATTACACTTGACACAATAGTCAAGTGAAACATAAAACATGAATGGGAAATGGTGATGCAAATAGTTCCAACTTCACATGTAAAAATAACCTCTCACATGCAAGTGCTATTCAAAACTTATTCAAATGAAAGGACCAAAGGCAAACATATTCCCTCTTGCTGGCCAGTCGATCTGATAGACATGCAAAGGTAAATTTACATTTCACTAAGCCATTTATCAATAACTGCAGTCCCTGTTGTCAGAGGGGCAATAAAAAATTCGATACGAGGGAGAAATGAAAATGCAAAATACCATAAAACCCTGTATTTGTAATGTTGACTGCCATTAGGCTTTCCACTGTTGCTGTATCGCAGCATGTGCTGTTCCCCTGGGCAGTGTAGCTCTGTTAATGTGGTTGATCATTTGAATGCACACAGTACGGTGTTCTACATAGCAGGACATCGGGGCAAACCTCGGAGCAGACGTCCCTCTGGTTCAAGATCAGATGTGGTTCTGGTTGCATTCCAAATCAAGATGCTGTTTTTTTGGCTCGACTTTATCTCACGCTGTGGCGAAGACTTTACTTAACTTAAATGTGTGACTGATAGTGATTTCCAATATGTGACGTTGCTTAATGATAGATTATAATGCCCCCATTGGTGATATTGTTTGCGCCAAGCTGTGATATTGATTGCTGAGTAATTGACGTGATTTCTGATTGATCTTAGCCAGTGACCTTTGACCTATGGTATTCAAGTCTCCTGTAAGTCTAACGACCGAAACACTGCGTGTATCTTTAAAGGCATACTGAGTAAAATTTTGCTGCTTGTGGCTTGTAAACACAACTTTCAAAGTTGACCCCTCCTCCCTGCGGTTACCAGAACGGTAAAACCCAGTAAAAAAAAAAGTACAGCGAGGCAAAACGCCAAGCAGACAAGGCTTGTCCCAAAACAAGAGTGAATCTGTTGGCTTTCACCCGTTGGAGAGGAGTATTGAAGGAGAGTTGGCCTGTTTTCTGTTGGAAAGGTAGTTAGCTTAGCTATCAGCTTGTCTACTACAATGAAGCTACGCTAACAGTAGCTAGCTGCCAGCTCACGATACACACTGACCAGTTGCTCTGTGTTAGAGTTCGGGACAGCTACCGTAGTCAGCGAGGCTTTTAGATATAAAACGATTTAGCAGTGGTTTTGGCTGCAGATGGACACACCGGCTTCCAAAAGGTTGACGCCCAGAAAAGTCCCGAACATTCAGAAATTAGAAAATCCAGGCAGAAGGCAGGGTCTCTGCAGACACACATTATCACAGACTACCAATGGGCTATAAGTAATGATTGAGTTGGATCATTTTTGGATGAGTTTATTCTATTTCAAGGGAAAATCCTGCTCAGTATGCCTTTAATAAAGTGACTACAAGTGAGGAGACACTGTGCAGGAATTTATCACTTTTTAGACTTAACAGATTAAAAGATGTGTGAATGTGCTCCATCTAACACTCCAACAGGAGTAATTTATATAAGCCAAGTACTTTGAGATCTACAAGGATATCTGACCAGATTATCAGCTCTTTTCTGTTCAGTCATCTATCTCTTAGACAAAAATGTAACACTTGAAATTCAACATGATTAAAGAAGCAGAAGAATATAACAGATAAGGGAGGGTTTGTAATGAGGCCACTTATTGTGTTGCTTGAAGCAAAATGTGACATAAGTTTTCTATTACCCCCAAACTAAATTTAGGAAAACAACATCAGCTCATTTCCTGAGTGTGGTGACTTCCATTGAGGCTATTAGGCTATGTCTATAAATAAAGCTGAGTTTCAGGGGTCAGGCGCAGGCTACAGTGTGATTCTTCTTCCATTGTCTGTTTTTATGCACAAAATGGATGGAAAGAAACAGGATGTGGGGGAGTACAAATCCCATAGAGGATAACATACAACCACCATCCTGACTCGCTAAGCCTCGTTCTTCCGCCACTGCTCAGGGGTCAGATTACCCAATACCCAATGCTCTCCTTGTCCATTAGGGACATGGAGTAACACTGATACTGGATCAAAGGTAACATCTGTCTCATCCCATTCCCACCGGCCAAAAGCAAGGTCATTCCCAGTGAAGGTTATGGGTGGTAGAACGCTCAAACGGCCCACTTGATTCTGACTTCAGATCGGCTATTACATTTTCCTCAAACAGTTGTGATTAGGATGAAGGAGGGAGGCAAATGGCCTAAGACCAGCCCATTTGCATGTGAGAGCTTGATTGGTTTTCTGGAGGAAAAGCCATGGGAGAAAGAAAGCGGAGGCTGAACAGCTCTTCTGGTCGAGCGTGGGATCTATTCAAGAGGGACTGAAATGGGTTCAGAAGATTCAGAGGGGTTTAAAATTTACCATCTGTTTTCTTTTAAAAGGCACTGTGGTTCTAAAGATCTCATAAATTAAAATTCATTCTAAGGTTTGAGTAAAATAGCCCTGAAATGGCAGCCGTTACTCATGTTTTCCCCTAATTTTGTTCTTCAAACAAACACAATGTGACATTTCAAAAAACCCAAGAGAGTCAAGAGTGCATCATTTTTCATATCTACCCAGTTATTAATGAGAAAAACACATCAATACATTGAGGTGACATCAGAGAATGGAAATTTTGGAAATGCATTTCAAGATGAATGTACCTGAGCTGATGATGTCAATTTTGAGTCAAATCTTCTATGATTATGGGTTTGAGGCTAATTAATTGCAATCATGGATGGACCTTACTGAATTAATCAAATAAAAAAAATGGTAATTCCTCCTGACCACAGAACTGTGACCATGTTCAATAATGAAGACTGTTTGTTTTGCCACAGTGTTTAAGCACAAGTCATGCATTACTTTGCCTCCAATTAAGGACAAAACAACCTTAGAGTATAAGAAAATATGGAAATAAGCTAAAGCCAGGAGCATGAACAGAGAGAGAGAGAGAGAGAGAGAGAGAGAGGAGATAGAACAAGACAGGGAGCGAGAAACAGCGAGAGAGAAATGAGAAAGAGGGAAGAAGGCGAGAGAAGAGCAATGAGAAGCAGAAGCAGGCAGAAATGAAGAGACGGACGGTGGTAATAAGAGGAGAGGGAGAGCAGAGGTAAAAGAGGAGGAAGATGTTCGGGCACCTGAGTCTACGCGAAATGAGCACTGACACCTTCCCGAAACATCATGTCATTTGAGATGGGAGCACTTCTCATCTTTTTGAATGAGTTCGACCCGGCGCGCAGTCCTTGCCTGCCCAGCGGCGCTGTAGAGAATTATGCTGCAGTTCTCAACAAGTGGTAGATGAGTCCTAAGACACTGGTGCGCTGTGAAGGAGACATGTAGGGCGGCCTGTTTCATCCTTTTTGCATCACTCTACCTTAGAGAGAGGGATTCAGGCAAGAACACAGCACCGTATGTCTTCTGTTAAACCCTTTCAACGTCACGCTGTGGGTTACTCTCTCTCTCAGTGGGAGGATTGGGATATGTGAGGTGAGGCACGACAGTTAAATTCCCCTGTCTGGACCCCCTGCCCCATCTCCGTTTTCATTAAAGCACTATAATGGGCCTGTTCCATCGGCGCTTCTCTCCTAGTCATCAAACTCCGATTATGGCTCCTGTGTTGACAAGCTGATTGAGTAGGGGGCAGCGAAAATGTTCATTTTGTATTCACAGACCAAATCACAGCGTTGTAATTAGCAGTTAGCATTGATGCCATGTGCGAATAGCTTTTCTTTTTTTTTCCTTTTTTCGTTTTTTTTTTTTTCATTTATTCAGACCAGATGTAATTAGAGAGCTTCAGCGTTAGAGCACAGATTAATGTGGCATCTAAAGTACTACAATAACAGGCCGCTCTCATTTCCGTAGCCCGCTCTCATTTCAGTAGCCTGCTGTATCACCACTCACATATCAGCGGGCTTCATTTACAGGGAGAGACTTGAATCCACTGTCAGTCTTGTCACATTGCGGGGGTCATGCACACACACATTTGCACACACACCTACATGCACACACATACACACACACACACACAATGTACTCCTGTATGGATTTGCATGTGGATTTCCATTGCACAGAAAGAGAGAGGATTCATATGCAGACATGAAGGAGAGTATTTGACAGTTGCCATCAAAGTCCAACAAGAGATCAAAGAGATGGATTTTAAGTCAGAAGACACAAGGATGTGGTGAGAGAAGAGAAATTTAAAAGAAGCGTATCTCAAAGTAAGCATTGACTCCAGTGAAATGCTTTACTAATGGGGCCGTGCCATTTTCACTGTGTTCAGGTCTGCTATTCAGATGTGGTTTCTAGGTTTCTGTGTAAGTATGTAGGTTAATAATAAAAGCCAAAAACACCGTCAGACATTCTCACTGTTCTCAGATAAAAGTAATGTTTTACAGCCACAACTTCAAAGCGTAAAAAAATAAAGTGTGTGTGTATGTTTGTGTGTGTGTGTGTGTGTGTGTGTGTGTGTGTGTGTGTGTGTGTGTGTATGTGTGACTGTGGGTGCCATGCATGTTAGGATGTATGCATGTGTGTGGGATTTGAACTACTATCATTTTCCATTTTTGTGCAGACATTGTACATTGTCTATGTCCTTCGGTCATTGAGTGTGTGTGTGTGTGTGTGTGTGTGTGTGTGTGTGTGTGTGTGTGTGTGTGTGTGTGTGTGTGTGCGTGCGTGTGTGTGTGTGTGTGTGTGTGTGTGTGACTAGGGGTGAAGAGAGGGATTTGTCAGTCACTGTAGCGGAGCAGATTACTTGTGCCCTATCTTGTATCCCCACTCTGAACCTCGGCAAACAGAGAGCTTATCCAGTCACAGCAGACTCTCAGCATTACTCCAACTCTATAGCCAATAACCCCCCCCCCCCCCCACACACACACACACACACACACACACACACACACGCACACAGAGTACAGTACAGTACAGCTTATACCTCAAGTTAACGCAAAGAATGGATTTTCAAATATTTGCATAATATACAGGCTAATATGACACTTGTGGTCTCTTTCTGTCTGTCTCTGCCTTTCTTCCTTCCTCCTCCCCTCCCTTTATTTCATACACACACACACACACACACACACACACTGCTTTCACCTTCTTTCCAGATGAGGAATTCTCAAAAGCAGGTTTAGTCACAATGAGGATAAAGGCTCGGGGATCATTCACAAATTACTCATTAATTCTCTCTCTAAGGCATATGCATCTACCCCTTTAGACTGGAAACAGGCTCAATTCTTACTCTGGGGTTGCAGGAAAACCATAGGCCATCTCATACTACAGGGAGGAAGAGAAAAGAGGGAGAAAGGGAGTGAATAGCAAAGAAAGGGAGAGAATAAAGAGGGGGAAAGTATACAGAAAAGCTGAGCTGGACAGATGGGTGAAGAGTCAGGACAGACAGGAGTCAAAGCTGGTAAAATGGGAGAGGGAGTGATGGAGGGAAAGGTGCAGGCCTCTGGTCCCTTGTTAATTAGAGTATATTGGATTTGATAACCTGCAACAAACGTGTGTGTGAGTGTGTGTGTGTGTGTGTCTGTGAGAGAGAGAAGGGGAAAGAGTTCGAGACAGAGAAGGGAAATGAGAAGAGACAGAAGCCAGAGTGAGAGCACTTTCACTTTGTGTTGAGGGCGGACGGCGCCCTGCTCAGCACAGGTGAGATTATTAGTCTGCACATCACGCATACACACTATTTGCACATAAATGGCGTATTAGCCGAAGTTATAGACTTCTTGCCAGAAGTGTTAGACCATTAGGCTACTGTATGTTAGCAGATGCATGTGAATGTTTACCCCCTTCTACAAAATCAATAATCTTCCTGAATTGAGTGTGGGCTATAGAAAACTCCATTCCCTGCTTTTACTTGCTCTCCCATATGCTTTCTTCTCTTTTCACAGCATCTCATGAATGAAAAGCCATTTCCGATGTAGCGCAGATCCTATACGCTTTGCATTCGGTAAATTCACTGTCACATTCTCAGCTATAAATTAGAAATCAAATTACAAAACAGCATGAAATAGATATATAATAGATATTTCCTGCCGTCTCTTTCACAACAATCTATTTTTCATACCTGGAGATTGTATCAACAATCCCGTCAGTCAAGCGAAGAAAATGCACACCACAAGCAAACACACACACACACACACACACACACACACATACCTTCAGGAAGGTGCAAGTAAATTAACATATCTCTCTCTGTGACATTTTGAGACAGCCACACAGCCTAGAAAAATGGCATTACACACTTAACACTTTCATTTGACAACAATGAGTGAGTTTGTCAACACAGCTTCTACTTCATTATGTGGAGGAAGGAGGGAAAGGGGGGGTGTTTGGTGTCTACCACAGGTAAGTGGACAGATACAGGGCTACCACATGATCCTGACAGCTCCTTCTGAAGTGTGTGTGTGTGTGTGTGTGTGTGTGTGTGTGTGTGTGTGTGTGTGTGTGTGTGTGAGAGAGAGAAAAGCATTGAGAGTGTTTAAATGTCATTCCAATTACAGACCCCTCACCTTGGCCCCAGAGGACTCCTTATTACACCTCCACTGAGAGCCTCATTAGGGATATCATGGAGAGCCCATGGCCCTGGAGAGGCCAACTATATGTGACTCGGGGTCCCATGGTAGTAATGGTGTTGCGTTCCAACTTACATGTTGCTGAACACACATACATACACACACACAGAGAGACACACAAACACACACACACACACAGTGGTTCTTCCATTCAATTTTAGTCCCAAGTAGTTGAAATTGAGTTGCCTGACATGCCTTCTCAGCAGAGGGGGGTGATTCTCAGCTCCAGCAGTGGGTTAAGGCTCATTATTAACCTACATTTGGTTGCTGTTCAGTGCTGTCAAAATATGCAGCAGTTGTTGTGTCACTGTTTGGCTATATGTGGTATTCTCATGGGCCTATCAAACTAAAATGTGTGAGCCTCAACATTTTACTTTGCCGAGCCTTCTACCCAGGATGCTACTTTGACAGCAGCAGCAACAATTTGAGATCTGCATTAGTTAAGTTGCCAGGCAACAATGAAGTGCAACGGGTTTGTGCACTGATGTTTCCGTAATGCATATATTTGCTATTTCCATATCATCTTATTAATATGCAAATGTATCATAATAATAACCATAATGATCCATCACTTGCTGGTTTAGTGGATATCTGTTCTAACAGCTTGAGAGGACGCGCTTTCTGAAAATTGAAACCATGCTGTTGAGGAAGATGTGGAAAATTCTCATGATTACAGAGAAATCTATACGTTGAAGCATAATGCATAATGACTTACAATTTCTTTATTAGTAGTAGTAGTAATAGTAGTAGTTATAGCAGTAATGGCAATAGTAGTAATAGTGCTAATGGTAATAGTAGTAGTAGTAGTAGCAGTAGTAGTAGCAGTAGTAGTAGCAGTAGTAGTAGTAGTAGTAGTACTAGTAGATAGAGTCCTTCTAATTTGCTTCTTATATTCTGTCTCTTACCTCTTATGACACTGGGTCACACTCAGGTGGCCGTATTGATTACATCTCTCAGCTTAGCTCAAGATGACAGAGGAGCCCATCTCCTTCACCCTGCCTCATTGGCCAGTGAGCAGTGAGCATCTCTCTGAAGACCAACCAATCCCACTGGGAGAAGATGAGTCCTTCAAACCGTAACAGCTGTCGGAATCTCAGAGAGAGGCATTCATTCATATTGTCTCTCACTGATTTTTGGTGGTCAGTTGGTCAGCTTATCATTTGGTTGGCTGGTGGATTGTTTGTTTGTCATTTGGTCAGTTAATTTTTTGGTGGGTTAGTTAGTTGGTTGGTTATTTGGTTGGTAGTTGGGTGAAGCGCTGAGATATTTCTTATTAGGAAGAAGAAGCTTATTCCCTGCTAATTCTAAAGGCAAACAAGATAGTAAATGCTGAAGAGCTCGGGATTTCAACCCAGTCTATTTGAGTGTAAGGTTTAATAACTCAGCCTGCAAGGTACAGTACAAGGTGACAGAGAGGTGATAAGATGCCGGTAGAAGCTGAAGGGGATTATCGCATGATAAAATATGCCATGAAATTAAAGGTAAACAAACATACACCTTTGCTTCTCATTTTCTAATGGCTTTTATATTCGATTACAGATACACACAAGATTAGTGTTTGATGCTTACACAGATACCCATGCCTGAGTGTGCACAGTCAGCGGTGACAGCGGTGACTATTGTAGTCAAAAAGCATCAAATACTCCCCATATATTTAACAGTCTAGCCACAGTGGGTAAACATGTTATTCAGAGATATTGCTCTATGTGAAAGAGGCAGCAAAGGACAAAACTGACTGAGTGGTTCAGCATGATCCTCAGAATAATACAATGTTTGTTTTTGTTATACTCAAATGTTTAAGCATGGCACTTAACCACTGCTTTGGAGAAATGTGTCAGAATATTTTATATTTCTTACCTGCAGGTTCTTAACAGCAGGTCAAATAAAATAATTGGGACTCTATCCAATTTATGTCAAGAAAATGTCAAATTCTGAGTATATTCTCAAATCCCCTGAATACCTCGGCCTTAATAAAACAGTCTACAGTGCATCAATGGCTGCGTTGCATGAGGAAGCATGTCAAAGAAACTGTCAGTGTATCGTGAGCACTTGGGTTTGGAACTGACTCATGCTGCAATATCACCTCTCTCTCCTCACTCTGCTCACTTTCCTGTCTACCCTCCCTGCACTCTTAGTAAAACTAATAAAATATAGAGTGAGGGCAGACCTCACTCGCTCACTCTCCTTTACACAAAAGTCAGAAACACTATCACCTACTGTATGCACGCATCCTCCTGGCTAAACCTCCTGTCTTTGAACCCACTTGCCTCCCACACAGGGTGAAACACAGAAGGCAGAGGAAGAATTACATGGAAACTGAAATCTAATAGAATGAACAGAAACGCAATGTTGGCAACGGGAAACGCTTCTTAATACGACACGACAGTTGGCAGCTTTCTCAAACTGACACATACAGAAGCTTGTTTAGTTAAATGTCAAATATGAGCCCACATGACAAGCAACATACACAGTGATGCAAAGCTATATTACCATTCATTACCATTCATTGTGAGTAATTGTTGGAATTGGCTAGCTAATAGGTGCAATGAACACCACTTTTACTGCAAATTAGACTAAACAGATCATAACATGCATGTGCTGTGCATGTGTTATTATTTTGCAAGCCTAGGCCCAGTATTTAAATGCATGTAAGCCATCCGAACATGTCACTAAATCTCCATTTCCAAAGGGTGAGGATTAGGTTCTATTGCACCTTTAACAAGCTTACTGGTAACACCGTCACCACACTGTCTCTGACTGTCTGCAATATGTCCTGTCTCCAGAGGACAGGTAAAAGCAGAGCAAAAAAGCAGAGCAACATTTTTCTCTCCATCATTCATTAGCACATAGGAGGACATATGAGGTTGCTATATCTGTTACCATACACAGTTTGTGTCAGATTAAGTTGATTGTTGAGTATGAGGGAAATAATGGGAGTTGTATTGTTGAGGAAATACTTGATAATAATTGGATGTGATTATACTAGTTATTATCATCATTAGCCACCTGTACGGGTGTTCACACACGACACAGCCAATCAAAAACTCACCTCATCTCCATGGAAACATGGATTTTTGTCTCCATTGCAATCATTGTTTTAAAGAGGGCCAATGTCAGCTGTAGCCCAGTGGATGAGACCAAAATACAACAAACTCATTATGGCAGCAGGGTCCAAGCAGACAGGCTCATCATGACAACAAACCAGTGCCAGAGCGGATTCTTTTTCTGCAGCTCCTGTATCGTTTCATCTGCAGTTATCAGGTGCATCATGCAAAGAGCAAACTGAGGTGGTTTGGACAGGGAGGCTCTTGATATTATTTGCAATATCAATGCAAATTGTTCATTAACTGAAAATAAGAAATGCATAATGCTCTCACATTCAAAAACACTTAATAGTTAAAATTGCACTTCAGTATTATAATTGAGAGCATCAACAGTTGGAGGTGTAGTGAGCACGGCTGACTGGGAGGAGATGCCGGGGCAGACCCAGCTCACGCTGGAGGGACTACATCTCCCAGCATGCCTGGGAGCGCCTGGGGATCCTCCAGGAGGAGCTGGAGGAAGTTTCTGGGGAAAGGGACGTCTATGAAATGTCCTATGTTTTATTACATTTTATTATTTGTTATGAAAGATTTGAGGAACATCAAAACACAGGAAAGCACCTGACATCATTTCCCTAACAAATGAAATGTTCACTGTTGAGGCCATAATGTCATTTTGTGTAGTTGTTACACACTACATAAAATATGTTTTTGAGTGGCTGCATGTTATTTTCACTGTGTCCAAAAAGATACTACCTGTCGCAAGGCAAATGCAGCCTGCCTAGTCAAATATGAAATGACATTATGGCCTGTGAAGAGCGAACACCTCATTTGTTAGGGAAATTATGTCATCTGCTTTCCTGTGTTTTGATGTTCCCCAATTCTTTATAACAACATAGCAACTATGATAATAAAATGTAATAAAACATGGCATGGCATAGCACAGTAAGACAACCAGCCAGTGTGGATAAAAAGGTCACAGACTGTGATGGGCTTCCACAGACCCTGGCAAAAGCTTGTCAACCCTTGGGTTAACACTTTCAACTGTTCAACAGTTAAGCTGAAAACTACAGGCAAGGGACATGCTAGGACAAGCTAGAGAGAAAACAATGGGAGGTGAATAGAGAGGAGAGCAGAAAAGAGCGAGGGGCAGCCAGAGGGAGAAATGATTCTGCTCATTGAAGATAATTATGTTAAGCAAAACCCTATGGATCTGAGAAAGCAAAATAATTTACCCACCATTTTACATTAGTGGCATATGAAAACTGCTGCATTCAACTCCTATTTTTCATAGTTATTCAAAGAGTTCCCTACTCTGTCACTGTCAGAAGGCAAATCACAAAGCACCTGAAGAATTCTTTCTCTTGCAAGTTTGTATCTTTTCTTTCTTTCACAGTGTGGTGTTGCGCTCAAGAGGAACATATTCATCATGTCAGTATGACACTTGTTCATTCTAGTAAAACACATGGACACACTCATATAATGCATGTAGTAACTCTGCCACTCAAAAGGTGAGATTAGACCAGTCTGCCAACATGCATTTTCTACTGGTGGCCAGGGCCAGTGATGTCACCATAAATTTAACTGTACATGTGACAAATACATTAGAATGTTTTGTTTTGTTTTTTATGATTTCTTTTTTGCATTTTTGCCTTTATTTGACAGTGGGGAGAAACAGGAAGGATGAGAGAGAGAGAGAGAGAGAGAGAGAGAGAGAGAGAGAGAGAGAGAGAGAGAGAGAGACGACATGTGATAAAGGTCCTGAGCCAGATTCTAACCCAGGATGTTGTGGTTACATGGTACTCACTTTACGTTGGCATGTTTATTCATAGTAGGATTAATTATGTTAGATTAAGTCAATCTAAGATCACTAAGAATGGCACTGTTGCAGTGTGCAACAAGCATGACAACTCACCTCTGGTAGAATCAGTCAGAGGGAGAGATTGAAATTTACAGCTTCCCTAAACTGCTGGGTGGCTGGCTGGTGATCAACACATGGCCTCAGATTTATAGACATCAGACATCTGGCGCTTAGCCCCTAGCTTTCAACAAGCTCCTATGTGTGGAAAGTAGACACCATCTGAAAATTGCCCTTTTAAAAAATGCCTGTTTCCTTAATTAACTTATTACTGCTCACAAATTAAATTCCCTAAGTGAAACCTGGCTAAAATCTAATAAATGGCATGAAATGAGGCATCACCTCCTGGATTTTAATATACATATTGATGAAACTCTGTAGGTTTCACACGACACGTTCCTGATCCCGGTGACATCACATCCTAAATTTAGTCCTCTCAAAGAGTTCTGATATTAAAAACTTGGCCGTCTCTACTAAACACCCTGGGTTATCTGACCATTTTCTTGATGCAGCGTGTTTTGTCAGTTCTGTTGTGAAAACTGCTGTCAGTCGGCAAATTAATTCTGACACCGATTAAAATTTATTAGATGGCTCTCTCCACTGCCTAAGGAATCCTGTTGAGAGTAAATCAGTCAACAGTTTAAGAGACTATCTCCACTCTACACTTCAGACCACCCTAAACATCATTGGCCCTCTCAAAATGTTTTTGAAAATTTTTTAAAAGCTCCTCAGCTTCCACATGAACACTGAAACACTATAGACTAGCCCAATGACAGCCTTACCCATTACAGACAAAATACTACACATAACAAAATACTATAAGAAGTACTCCCTGTAGTTTTTTTTCCCCTTTAGTCCTTTCATCCCATCTCTCTTTCCTCTGGCACTACTCCTGATTCAAACAAAGTAGCAGTTATCAAGCCTCTATTAAAGAGGCCGAACCCTAAAGATAACTAAAAATAACAGACTAAATCTTCCGTTCCTTTTAAAAACACAAGAACAACTTGTAATCTTGGAGTTCAGCCACTTTCTCACTCCCAGTTCAAACGATATCTATGACATCTCCAGTTTGGCTTCAGACTGTAGCACAACACTGAGATCGCTCCAATCATAATAACAAATGACCTGCTATTAGCCACTGACCAGCTCTTACTCTTCTTGATTTAAGTGCAGCTTTTGATACAGCTGATTGTGGCATTCTGCTGGACCATTTAGAAAATCGTGTTGGTTTGACTGTGCTCACTCATACAGGACTAATAGATCCCAATTTGTCATTCTAGATGGTAGAATGTCTATTTTGGCGTCCTCTAGGTCCTTATCCTTACTTTACATGCTGCCCCTCAGTAACATTAATATGGTGTTTCCTTTCACTCTTATAGAGTTGATACACAATTTTACATAGCAATGAAAACTGGCGATATAACACATTCTAAAAAAAGAACTTGAATCCTGTATCCTAGATATAGAAAAATATGATGATGAAATGTCTTCTCCTCACTGCAAACAAAGTTGAATTGCTCATTTTAGGCCCAAAGCAGCAAAAAAGTCACTTGCTGGATCTCTCTTAAGTTCAGTGGCTGTGCACTTACCCCAAAGAACTCTGTCAAAAATTTAATATTTGAATGAGATGTCTGCTTTGAGTCACATTAAGACAATATCCAAAAAAAAAACATGTTCCCTTTATCTCCAGAATTTGGATAAAGGGCATTTTCCTTTCCTTTATTGATCCAGTTTTATGCTTTTGTTTCTTCCAGAATTGACTACAGCAACACATTACTCTCCGGCTGTCCCGACTCTTTACTTTATCTGAAGTTGTGCTCTTTGTTCTCTACAAAGCGCTTTGTGATGAACCTGTTTGTGAAAAGGGGCTTTATAAATAACTTGACTCGATTTGTTGGTTCGCACACAACAAAGAACATCTGAAATGCTTTGAAAAAAGTAAACTCTATACTTTATCTATTTCCCTTTGAGGGAAAGACTTAACAGTATTTCATTTTAATCACAAAAGACAAACAAATTAAAAGACCATTACCGCTGCTGGTGTACTAATCAAAATGATTGAGTCATCTTCCCAAATACAATTAACTTTAAAGTCACAGTTCTTATTCCTGCCATGAAAGGGTTTTGCATTTCAGAACTGATGGCTCAAGAAAAGACCAGCTGACGGCAGAAAGCTGCCATCACACCGCTCCTGGCATCCAAACAGAGACACTGATTGGCTGCAGGACTCTCCGCTATGACAGATCTTACCTGTCTGGGCTTGTGGCGAGCCAAGTACAAGATATGTGCATACAGAATTATAGATTTACGGTAGAATAGACTAAAACTGTCTCTTCGGCTCTAAGAAAATTGCTGTCTCATTATTTCAATCATACTTTCCCGCAGATCTGCTCTAACAATGTTTGATCTAGCAGGGCATCCAGGAAATGCCTTGCCAACCCAATAATGAAAATCAGTGGCCTATATGAAACAACAGCAGCAACAATCAATATCAGCATTCTACCTACCAAAATATTAACCTTTAAATGCCACTCCCATCCCTCAAGATGCAGGCTCACTACTTCTGTTTTTCTTTTCTCTCTCTCTCTCTCTCTTTTTCTTTATTAGTACCAGTGGCATTTAGGTTTAAAGTATTTCCACCATGAAAGATTTTCTTTTTTATCTTTATTAACCCACTAGACTTACACTGATCTTGCATGCTCTTTTCCGTAACACCCTTCATCTCCTGCACACAGAGGAGGTGAGCTGCTCTTTCCTCTCCAGCTGCCCATTATAACCAGTCTCCTACTGTTGGACATTGAGCAAATCCACAGGAGTTTTGTGCCAGCGCTGAGGGCAAATCACCTGTAGCCGTTAAGGGAGAGGAGAGCAAATAATGATTCACTTACTCTTCTGAGGTGATCTACAAATTTCCAAGTTCACCTCTCTATCCTCCAGTCAGCCACCACCCCCCCCAATAATGAGACGTTTTATTATGCAAGGTGTTAACTGAAGTAATTTCCCTTTTATGTCCCCCATTCAAGAATCCTTGAGGTCAAATCTATTGCCGGGAGACAAGCACTCTCTGAAAGTTTTATCTGAGCAGGACATTACTTTCAGTGTCACTTGTCGCAAAGCTTTTAGCAGAACGACACTCTCACAAATCAGAGCCGGCGTGGAGAAGCTGGCTCAGATTCCTGTCATCAATACCCGCACACTCTGTATCGCCAACGCTCATTTCACAAAAAATGAAAATAAAAACCAGATGCTGAAATAACACTACTAAAAAGAATGGAACATAGAGGACGCATGACGACGTCATACATAATAAATCAACGGGACATGAGTGAATCATAAAGAATAACAGAGAATTGGAGTCTATCGCCCTGCAGAAACCCATTAATTATCCTTTTTCATTCCTTTGCCATCAACGTCATGACGGTGCTCTTGATGCTGTTCCTAGTATCACCCTGTTATGTTCACAGGTATCAGTTACAGTAGATATTCAAACAAAACAATAGTTACATACCTCTTGTGTAGGGCCTAATATATCTCGTCTTATTCTTTCTACCTGTGATTTTTGTTTTAAGATGTTTTATTAAACTAAATTAATGAATCGGATTGATCTTTCAGGGGAACTGTGTTGTCAGAGGAAAGATAAACTAATGTACAAGTGAGGTTTTACCTTCCATGACGTAGACCAGTGAGCCCACATCGCCCTCCTTGATGATACAGCTGTCCTTGCCATACTCCACAGGATACATGCAGTCCACAATCTCCTGGATCTGGGACAGCTCCAGGTTCTTCATGAAGTCGTTGTCTAAGATGGCCTCCTTGATCAGGTCCTTGGACCTGGAGAACAGGTAGAAGAAGATGAGATTGGTACAGAAAATGATGCACACAAACACAAAGTCAAGTGCCATTAGTGCTTCTTTATCAGAAAGCATGATAAATGAAACGGGGAATTCAGTTAAGGAGAGAGTACAAGAGGAATGAAAAACCCACGGAGATCAAAACATCCTCTTAAATCCAGTGATGATTGTTCAACAGTCCAGCATGTTGCGTATTTCTAACTCAATTAAAGTCTCGCTCAAATTGAACAGTAGTCTTTCACAAAAGATATCCCCATTACAGAGACATCAAGGTGAAACCTTTCCTTCAAATGCCGGAACAAGTCAATAAACAGCAAAATCCATGCCTAATGGAAGTGGATTGTTTCCATTCAGTGGTACACTTTGGAAAGACAAATTAGCCTTCAGACTGCAGTCATAAGGACATTCCACAGGTGCATATTTGCTGTAATGAAAATGCAATGAAGGGGAAACGTAATTAATTGTAAAGCTGATGTGAAATTATCAAGGTATGGCTTGAGGTGAAAGAACACACAGCCATTCAAAGCCTTCTCTACCGAGTTACTCCCCGTTTTCATGGGGGTTTCAAGAGAGAATAAAAAGTAATCCAAAGGGAATCAGACAACAGTATGAACAGGGACATAATGCCAAATCATGATTTAAATCAATAAGTTCTCATAATGTGGGCTGCAGGACTTCGTAGTGGCAGAGCTGGGAGTTGATATGCCATAAAAAGAGGTGAGGACAAGTGTGAAAGCAACTGCCATTTAGTAAATGCTTGTAAGGTGATGGACAGGCAGTGCCGTCTGTTTATGACAGGAGCACACAGGCCAGAATCCATAAAGGGTGAGACTTTCAAGGCAGTCCCGTCCCCTCAGATACAGCAGAGTGGCAAGAGACACGAGAGCAGACTGAGGCAGGCTAGATGCTGTGTAGTGAATGAAGATCATTCTGCTTGGAAAAGTCATTCATTCTGAGAAGCGTGTCATCGGCAGAGTGGATGAATGAGACTAATAATATGTATCAGGGTTAATCCAACAAGGAGTCCCCCTCCTCCTCGAAGGGGAAGCTTTTATACCCCAATTCATGAAAAAGAATGGGGAAGCACTTTTTATCCAGACTAGGGATCACTGGCAGGAGGTGGGGGGGTTGGAGGAAAGGGGGGTGGGGGGGGGGGGGGTCTGTGGAGGGGAATTGCCCCTGCCATTTCTGTCCTAGGTGTCCTTTTCAGACTGAAACACTGAGATAGGATTTCTAAAGGGGCATTGTGGCACCGATCACCTGAGGAGCTGTAAGCTAAAAGGAGCACAGAACCAGTCTGAAGGACATTTATACCACAGTATTTCCTCTGTGCAGACTATTCAGCTCTGTGCCCCCCACACTTCCCATACACACACACACACACACGCACACACAACGCAGCAAGGATCTCCTCACAAACCACACGAACAAAACTTAAAACACAACAACACTTCTGCCTTAATACAACCAGTATTGCCCAGTCACAGAATTGCAATCTACATTAGCAAATACCTGCAATATGATTTTTTAGACTGTATATACTGAGCAGTGTATGTCTGCGCTTAAAACAGGCAGCACAGCTACTCATTTGCACAATGTGTGTATGAAGTAATGTTGGCATAGACAGCAGCACATGCCTTACCTCTCTTCAAAAGCTTACATTAATTATTTAAGCCCACATGACTGTTTTCATCCTCTCCATAAAATAATAAGACATGTGCCTCCTTCTCTTATCCAATGTATGCAGAAAAAAAAAGGTCCAGCTCCTTCAGATGATAAAACTGCCAAAAACTGTGAGAAATGCCGAACTGCACTGAGAAGCAACTATTAAGGCTGGGATGTAAATACAATTTTCACTGACTATTTCAGTCGTCTAATTTTCCCACCATCAACTCTGTGATTTACTTTTGGTCTGAGTATTAGCCATGTTTTTTAAAATAGCGTGCCAAACTATCAATAAAGTAATTCAGCGGCCGAGTGCAGTTTCATTTGGGGAAAAAAAAAGAGTTGTGCATTGCCTCGTATTGATAGAGTAGTGCAACTTGTGGATGAAAGTGAAAATTTAAATTACTGAATACCAACTCTAGCTATTTTGTATGAACTATTAATAATGATTGAGTGCTTGCTTATCTTGTATGAAAACATATTTTTCTTAGTTAATGAAAATGGAAATGGAAACTGTCTCGCTAAACAAAGGAACCACTTTGGTAGGGTGCTATTTGATTTTTCAGAGCTGTTCAGTTTCATAAAGCATTTCATTTTATACATGAATTTTTTTTTTATTTTTTTTTTAGATTTGTTTTAGGTTTGTTATCTCAGAGAGAGGTCAGAAATGCTATATTGTATTTTCTCCCTTGAAAGGACATGTTCATGCCACTGTACAAAACTCACCAGAAATGAGTTTTTCACAGCAGATTTCTTCCCGGGGGAGCATCAGACCCCCCCAGCATTTGTGGGAAGTGCCCTTTTAAAGATTATTTTTAGGGCATTTATGCGTTATTGGACAGTTCACAGTAAAGAGAGATGAGAAAGATGGGGGGGGGGGGGGACAGGTCCCAGGAAGTGAATGGATTTGAACCCCGGACGCTCCAGTTATTCGCCTTATCCAACTGAGCCATCAGGATGACCCAGAAGTGCCCTTTTACAGATTTTTGCCCCTGTCCCTGAGAGTCTGTGTACAGTACTGCTGGGAATAGAAAACAGAATAGTTTGAAATGTATTTTTAAATCCCCACCCTTCAATCTCTATAAAGCTGTGCATTGCTTTTCTCCTCTTTCAGCAGTGATGATACCTGTACATGCAGGAGATAGAAACCTTTATTGCCAACTGCACTTTTCTAACAAATAAAGATGATGTGGATTTTTATCTTGATGGCCCTGACTGGGTTTCAAGGAGAAGACCTTCATGAAGGTATGGTGAAGTGGTGCTTTTTTCAACTGTAATAATTTAATATTTCTATCCTACATACTTCAAAACCGACTCAATGTTACGCAATATTATTATCCCAACTCAAGAGTACAGTTAACTAAACGAACAGGAACACATTGCAACTCCCTTATTTCCCAAAGGTTGACCTCTGTTCCTCTGAAAATGTGCCTCCTTAACCCCCGCTTCTGTCAGATTTACGCCCAGGAAAGGGGTGAGGATCTCTGGCCTTTCCAGCTCTGGTCGGGACCCCCTGAGCGGAGCCTCTCTGATGGCAATGTTCTGCAGCGTCTTGTCCACTGCCGCCAACCAGACCCTTATAAAAACATCAGCCTTCCTCTCCGTTGTGAGAGGAGATATATTTGCCTTGATCCACTAGTGAAGTTTGGGCCCGAGCAAGTCCAGCCTTCCTTAAAAGGAGAAAATATGCTCTTTTAGAAGGAAAAAAGAAGAGGGGTGGTAGAAAAGTGGGAGAGGCTACGAGAAAAGAGAGGGAGAGTGAAGCAGAGAGTGCGATAGAGAGAGAGAGAATGTGTCAGGAACATTCCATGGGCCTTGTAAAACAGATAAAGTGGGTGAGAATGACAGAAAAATATAAACGCTTAGACAAATCCAAAAGCCACTATCTCTACACTTCAGTGACCAAAACAAAATTTAATAGAAAAGGTTTAATGCCCTGAGGACCCTTGTGTAATTTCTACAAAAAAACGCCCTCTACTCTCACTTGAGCAAGAGCAAAAACTAAGTTTGAAACATTCACATAAAAAATGAATTCTATCTATAGAAAAAAGAACTTTAATGAGCTGCTCAAGCAAAGATATCGATTTTGAATTGAATACACATTCTGATCTAGGCTTGTCTAATCAATAAAAGAGAGTAGCGCCCAAACGCTCTTATCCAAGTCTTTTGAAAGGGCTTTGCTTTCAACTTTCAGTATCTGCTTTTCAATCCAATTCCTTTTTTCCATCATCATTTTTAATGTGTAAGGTTATTATAGTACAGATGTTTATGAACAAAATATCATTTTCTCTGTCAGACAGAGAGAGAGAAACAAAATGAAAGGGGATGAGGTGTGGGAGAGACTATAAGCAGGAAGTGGAGTCTATTTGATAGAGTTGAGTCTTTCAACTAATAGACTTCAAAGAACATATTGCGAAGAAGTAGAATTCCTAAATTTTCAATGCCATTATTAAATGTCCTTTCTGTTTTGTCCTGTGAGGAAACCATACAAATTATGTGAATCCTCCATCATCCATTAAATTACATATTTATGAGCATCTAATGTCATGTCAAATCTCCAATTCCCCTTTGTGATAGATGATATTGTCTCCCATAATAGAAACGGTTTCATGACCAAGATATCACGCCAAGCTATCCATAATGTATTGTAAAATTGTCAAAATGTAATAATAGGAAAATACAGTTCTGGAAGAGTTGACATCTTGGAGATACTGGGTTTTTGCAGGATCCTGATAATGAGAAGCTTCCTTTCAAGGTCCCACTAAAAGCCTCTTTGGAAAATCTCTTAATGGAAATAGGCTTATAAAAGGCTTGGGATGAGGATGATTATCATAATGACAATGGTCATTCTATCCGGGTGACTACATGTTGTCCTCATCTGATGTTCCTAGCCAGACTAGATCATCAAGCCAGAGTCACACGTTTATTTAACTCAGTCCAAAAAAAACCCCAAAAAAACAAAGGAGTCCGCTCTTTGTGCTGTTGCAACACAGCGCTGACAGGTATAACAAAGACTAATGGCTTTTTCCTGTTCAAATAAATAACCTCCTTCAATGTTGAATCTTCTTTGATGAAACCCTTGGAGCTTTGTTTGTTTGCTTGTCAATAAAATAATGCCATTCATATCTGACACATCTGGTCTGTCTGCAGTCTGCAGGGTTTCTCCCTCCTGATTTGTCACGTAGTCTTACAACACAAGCAGAACACCAGAAGCATTTAATTAAAGGTTGTAATGGAATTAAAAGTAAATATTATACCAGCTAATTCAATTTTGCATACTCCTGTACTACTTCTATTAAGCCAAGTGACTTGACTTTCCAACTCCAACAAAGCTTGATTTAGTGATGAAAATGCATTAGAGCTTCAGTATGTATGTGTGCTTACAGAGTAAAGCCAAAAGTGGATATTTTTCTTGACCACCAGGAGGGTTAGGGTTAGTGTGTTTTGATTCATAACAACAAAACCTTGAAGTTCAAAACACTGGAGAGCTATTTTAGTGCCTGTGTCAATTTGAGAGTGTGACCTCATATTGCAAACCAAGTTTGCCAAGAGAGAGGTGTTTGTTTGAGTAGAAAAGACCCAATGAGAGAGAGAGAGAGAGAGAGAGAGAGAGAGAGAGAGAGAGAGAGAGAGAGAGAGAGAGAGAGAGAGACCAACTCTAGACAAACCATAACGTAAACATAACATGGAGAGCCTGCTAAGACTCCCTCTTATCACAGTTTGGATAAAACAGCCATTGGTACATTACACACAGCTGCCACCACTAATGTCTCTAACATCAACTCTCTGACTGTGATCCCCTGTCACTGGGGGACATGTTCACTTAATTCAGAAATTAGATTAGGCCTAGTAATAATTGTACTGTACAATATGATATACTGTTACTATATTACTATTACTAATACTATTTTCCTCTCGTTTTCACACTAAAGACATGATATCACATTTTCAGGGGGAGGCCCCTGTGTGCAGTCTCGCTCTCTCTATCTCTCTGTGTGTGTGTGTGTGTGTGTGTGTGTGTGTGTGTGTGTGTGTGTGTGTGTGTGTGTGTGTATCACACAGGCCTATTATGTAATAAGCTCGTAGAGATCACAGCCACATCCATATGTGCTACAGGTGCCGAACCTGCTGCGCCACTCGCACACACACACAACATTACGCACAAGAATCAGAAAGGTGAATTAACTCATATTGGAACGCAAGAGCCATTAGAAGCTGTTACAATAAAAGACTTATATTGTGCGATTGTTGTACACCTACTGTGGGCTTTTGGGGTAGAAAGGCAGAGTGACATGGCTAAGATCCTGGATGTCGAAGGCGGTGGGTTCGGCTGAAATTGCCTGCCGCTTCGTCCTCTGCTGCTCATGCAGCTCAGTCTGTTTGTGGACCTGCTGGGTTGCCGGTTTGATAACGGAGCGGTATTTGTCCAGCTCATTCTGTAGTCTCTGTATAAGCTCGTCCTTCTGGTCGAGCTCCAGTTCCAGCTCGTCGATGAGCGCGTCTCGCTGCCGCAGCTCCTCAATCTTCTCCTGGAGTGCGTACTGGAGGTCGCGCAAGGTGCCCATCTCTGCTAGCAGCGAAGAGGGACTTCACAATAACTTTACCGAAGGGTACGCAGTCGAGTCTTTATCCTCTCTCCTCTGCCTTTCTGCCAGCAAACTTTATCCGGCATTAACAGCTTCAGAGGATGCAGCCCCTCTGTCTCCTGAAGGGGATTCCTCGCGGCTCTCCTTTACAAGCGGTTGCTGGGAATCAAGGCGAAGGTATGTTCAATGGATGCCGCGACTGCCAAGGTGAAACCCAGGAAGCGTCTCAGCCAGAGGCATGCAAAGTTTGCTCTCTCTCCCTCTCTCCCCCTCTCTTCCTCTCTCTCTCTCTCTGTCTCCCTCTCTCTCTCTCTCTCTCTCTCTCTCTCTCCCTCGGCGGTGTGACAGCGGAGGACCGTCCTCCCCGAGTGCGTCAGGCTGCGACCCGGAGAGAGCGCAAGGCGAGAAGGGCGCCTACAGGAATCTGTGGTACAGTGCAGTCAACCACGCTCTCATATGAATAATGGACTCACTGAGGAAACCACTGCTCAAGGAACCACGCTATCATACCTCAATAACCCGCCTCGAGGCTGTTGGCTACATGAGTTACAAATAGATGAGCACCGGAGCCTTAATGGGAGTGGAGGTTGATGGAAGTTTAATGAACCCTTATGCAAAATAAACAACACATTTTTCACCCTTGTACATTTTGGGGAGGGGGGGGGGGCTGCATGGGCACAAGTCGTGCCTGTTAAACTTGCTTGTATTGTGAGGCGACTTTGACTTTAGGTATTTTGTCAAGACGGACACAAGGGTATGATTTGGCAAATTGAAAATATGCATAGATGCCAATAAGACTTACTGTGAACGTAAACGTAATCCATCACTACACTGAAACTGAAAAAAACTAACAAATCGCTTGGCAGGCCTATAGACTCATGTCTCCATAGCAATGCATCTTACGGTGACACAGAATAATCACTATTTTCTCAAAAGCCCGGTCTTGTAAATCTATTCATTTGGCTGATAGATGCAGAAGGCCAGCAAGCAAAAGTGGAGCAAACAAGAAAATAAATGGAATGGAAACCTATAGATTGTCAAAGACTACAATGGCCATGAGAAATGCTGAAGCTGTTGAACCAGTGGAGGCTCACGACTCCCAACAGCAGCCCCACATTCCTCATCTAATCTTGTGTGTGTCTACTCTAAGCGCCACTGATGTCTCTTCACATTAATCCAATGACTCATCTGAAGCTCGGTGAACAACATTTGGCCTCATGTGCTCCAGACAAATTCAGAGGAGGATACATTGTCAAGGACAATCACATAGGACGAAGAGCTAGTTAGGCTAAAACAACAATCACAGGGTTGTGAGGACGATGAGTCACGTGAGATGAAAGCAAGGACAAATAGGGGTTACACATGATTTCTTTGGGTCTGAGGACAAGTGTAGGTTACAGGTATAAATGTTTGGTCTGGTGGCAAAAAGCATCTTTTCACACAATACCATGTCAACAAGTCTGGAAGAGCCTGGTGGTCTGATAGAAGATCACAGCTGCCCTCTTGTGGTGGAATATGGTAAAGGATAAAACTGAACAGACTATCAAAAATATTGTTGCATGTGTCTGCTTGGCACTTAAAAGTAGCTACTACACTCAATGATACGAGATTGTTGCGCCCATTATTTCATTAGTGGATGATTGAGCAGTATATTTAAGAAATAGGCAGATTGGAGTTTGTGTTACAAACCTACAACTAGTTTCACCAACACAAATAATGACATGCAGTCTAGGCAGTTCAAGTGCTCCAGTGTGAGAACTTCGGGGAAAGAGTAGGACATTTAGCCACAAATTAGTGATTTGAGTACAATACAAATGCGTATCCACAACAGCTGCTAGCAGCGCCAAGTTGGACGCTTCAGACATCACAGAGAGATAAAGTAGAAATTTAAACCCCCCATTGTGACCTCCAGTGTGAGGAAATTGACACAACACCCATATAAGACCATGAAGACTGATGCAGCTGTTCTTCCAAGTAAAAGACGCAGGGCTCAGGCGTGAGCAACAACAGAGTTATGCTGCATATGAAGAAACCCTATCATGAAGGTGACTATGATGATTCAAGCCCTGGCTGCCTCCACTAGAGTGTTTACTTCCTCTGAGCTGCTGCATCCCCATCCCCGCACCACGCACAGGCCATCCCACTGTCCTTCAAAGCACCTCTGCGCTAGAGACACGGGCTTTAAATTTCACCTCTCCAACCATCCAGCTCAGCCCTTTTCCTATGCAGATCAATAGAAACAGGATCCGTCGCTCCATGCTGCGGTAATCCGATGAGCGGGGCGGGCTGCCGACTGGTGCCGCGCTCTGACACTAATGGGGGTCACACCGTCTCCGACCCCCGGCGGCCTAGCGGGCACGGCGCAGGTGGACACCCTCCTCCAGACGCGTTGGATCACCAATCGGGCGAGTCATTCGCTAAAGCAAGCATGCAACAGTGCCATCTCCTTCGTTATAAATCAGCCCGCGGCCCGCCTGTGGCCTCGGACAGTGACCGTCGGTGGCACTGGAAGTATTTTTGTCATCACTGCTTTGAACAAATCCTATGCAGGGCTATTTCAGTTACACTGCAGAGTGTAACGTTATATTTCAGGAGTGTTTGCAATTATCTCCTCCCAGTGGTATTTGAAATAAGCACTTGTGCCCCATCACCTTAGTATACGCATATAATTACATAATGGTCACTATTGTTCATTGGCACTAGCTAGGTTAATTGTTCTAAAGTTAATTAACTGTCTCTTGTAGCTTAATCATCATCTTGTGGCTTGTCAGACACTCCCAACACGCCACAGACACACAAACACACACTGTTATTTCTCAATGAAACTGGATCATTCATGAACTCCCTTGGTTTCATTCTGCTTGTCTCAGGAGTGTTTCTGAGGACCTCATGGTGTTTTTTCTCATCACACTGAGCATCAATGTAATACGTGGCAGCAAAACAGGATCTGTCTTGTCTGCAGTTTATTAATGCAAATGAAGACGGGAAATTGTCTAGCCATCTCAACAAAATTAACCAAATTGTTTATCTCGCATCTTAAGTCAGTTAGGCAGAGTGATTTCTGCTTGTGTGTATAATGTCGATATAACAAGTAATTTGTCTTGATGCGATTATAGTGATGGAAGGGGAGGTGAAAGATAGAAAAGGAAGAAATAGAAATAGGCATTGTGTGTGTGTGTGTGTGTGTGTGTGTGTGTGTGTGTGTGTGTGTGTGTGTGTGCGTGCGTATGTGCGTATGTGTGTGCGTGTGTGTGCGTGTGTGTTTGTTTGTACGCGTAAAACACACCAATCAGCCCCAAAAACTTTTTTGCCAAGTATAACTGTTGCAGCATAAAAAAACTTCTCATTATAGGCTGAAACTAAGTGAATGAGGTGCTAACTGATAACTAATCAGTTGCAGGCCTTGAGTATGAAACCCTCACAATCAGGACAACCATGCTCTGAAGCTAAAATGAGCACCTAAAGGTGATGAAGGAAGCATATGGTCAAACAAAGCGTTTTCTAATGGAGTATTAAATATCCTCAGACATGCACTTCGGGTCCTCAGCGTCCAGCTACTAAAAGCCAATAATGCATCGTACTTCCTCCTCCCTGTGTCCTGTGGGAATGCCGTGATGGATCTGATCAATTAGGAGCTCTTTCTGAAGCTCGCCTTGGAGCTGCGTCATCGGCCCCAAGAATGAAAGTGCTCGCCCATTCATGGCAAGCGTCTCCATCTCGGCAGTGTAAAAAAAAAAAACGCAGGACAAGCTTTGTTGAGATGGGACACAAAACTGATACAAGAGTGTGTGTGCGCGTGTTTGAGAGTGCGGACAGCATAACCTTCAACCTATAGGCACGTCAATTTTCAATCACAATTTTGGTGAAAGAGAGAAGCATGCACTGCCTCCTCCAAATAACAGACGATCACTTCATACTGATCCCATTTATGGCAAACATCTCCATCTCGGCCGTGTAATAAAACGCTCAGAACAAGCGATTTTGACATGGGACACAAACCTGACACGAGAGTCTTTCTCTGTGTGTTTGAGAGTAGAGACCTTATGCTTCAACAGCGTTAGGCTTTGCAATTTTCAGTCACATTTCTGGTGGAAGAGGTAACAAAACATCACTGTCTACTGATTCAAACAGGCTGTAAACCATCTTACCAGTCGGACTTGGCATATTTCCTAAAAGATTGCCTTGACAGGTCTTGGTGCGTTTGAGGTTCCGCAGAGATGCCTTGAGCCCTGCGGGTCCTCGGTCCAATAAGTTGAGCGCTGGGCAGAACGGACTGACATTTGTGTAATTTTCTCTTCAGTTCTTGAATCTCGTCTTCCCTGTCCGCCAGACGCCTCTCCAAGTCCCGTATCCTCTCCTCCTTTAGCAGCAAGATCTTAGCAAAGTCCTCCTCCAGGTCACTCATGTTGAAATCTGCGTTAAACTTTGCTGCAATTTCCCCGCGATACAGACAATAACTCCAATACTCGCACAGGTTGGCTCAAAATCCTCCCCAAATGCGCGCTGGATTGGTGATGCTGCGACAATCCCTTTCACTGGCCGCTTGTTTATTTCTGAACGCCTTGGAAGAAAGAGGAAAGCGGTGTTTAAACCACGGGAGCGGACGATTGATGGACCAGCGCAACGCTACAGTCCACCAAGCCTCCAGGGAGCAGCTGATGATCCTTCATTGAGAAACCAATTACAGCAGCTCTTCCTCTCCAAGTACGCAGGCAGGCCGTCAAACTGGGCACTAAGTCGCCAAGAGCCGAGACTACACATATAGTTCACCGCCTCTCACACTGCTAACACATCAGAGAGGTAGCCTATTTGTTGCTGCTGGCAAATATTTGTTTACCGTCTCCAGAATTCCTAGCGAATAAAAACGCAACGCAAAACAGCCACCTCACCTCGCCCGACTTAACCTATTCCAAAAATCAATTGTCCTGCACCTAAACTCGCTTTACGCATTGGACAACGGGCTACTGTTTGTTGGCAATGACCACATTTTATACAGAGCAAGTCTACAATACTGAAGTGAAAGTATTTCCCCTATAACGCAAATAGCCCTAATATTCCTATAGGAACTGTGGAAAGCATGTCGTTCTTTATGTTAATGATTCTTCTTCTATGGTTTCACTTTAATATTCCTATTGGGACTTGCAGTTTAGCTATGGTATTCTATTTGTAGTGTATCCTTCTATTTTTTTTATAGGATTATTATAGTTCTTTTTTCCCCTAAAGGCTATATTGTATTATGTGCAAAAAAACGATGTTACCCTCTCCTATAACTATAAAAAAGATGAAAGAAGTTTGGTTACAAAAATAAGGGCGTGGGTTATGAAACACAACATTACAGGCCCTTCCAAATACAAAACATTTAGGTTGGAGTAGGCTATTAGGTGCCAAGCAGCTTTGAAAAAAAGATTAATTAATCATTGTGAGCTAATGCTCAGAAACAGCTTTAAAGGGAATGACAATATGGTTGATAATGCTGTAGTAGAAGAAAATAGAGGTTGTCTAATCAAATCGTTATGCAAAATAAAGGAAATTAATTACATGACAGGTTTGTGTAACAGGTTACTGGTTATAATCAGTAATCTGTAAGTGATTACATTTTAAGAGTGTACCTTGGCAACAATGCTCATCACTTTCACCTTACTGTGTGGACTGTATGGCTTTCTGTAAACATAGAGTCAGCACTGCTTTCTCTCTCTCTCTCTCTCTCTCTCTCTCTCTCTCTCTCTCTCCTCTCTCTCTCTCTCTCTGTGTGTGTGTGTGTGTGTGTGTGTGTGTGTGTGTGTGTGTGTGTGAGAGAGAGAGAGAGAGAGAGAGAGAGAGAGAGAGAGAGAGAGAGAGCTTCCTGTAAGATTAATCTTCAAACAGAGCCAGCCATTTTTATGCATCATTTTTCATCCTACTGCCTAAATCTGTTTCAACTCAATGAATTCATTGAAAAAAAAAAGGAGTTGGGCGCTAAGGGAATATTTCATTAAGATTCTGAGTTAAAAATAGAGTGAACAGATATTTCATTTGCCAGTGTAGTTCGACATATCTCCCCCCCCCCCCCCCCCCCCCCCCTGTCTCCAGCTTCTCTTCTTAACCCAAGCACTCATAAAGAAGATGAATGCTTTTCATTGGAAAGCATGTCCATGTGCAGGTCTATTTGCAGGCTGTTTTTACACTCATTATATAACATTTCTTCATCCCTCCTACCTGGTGGTCTCGGTCAATATTGTGTTTTACCTCTCCAAATGGTTCAACAGTGCATTTTGATTTGCTGCCTTGAAGCATTTTACTTGATGAGATCTTGGAAGCATAGTTTCAAGACAAGGAAACTTCTTGGGTTTGAATGCGGCGTAACGGATGAACAATACACTGACTGCTTTTAAACCCTTGTCTCCCATGTGAGAATTGTGATAACCCATTTAACTTGCGCCTGACTTGGTACTAGCCCTAGGAGTAATCAGACCTAGATTGCACGGCGTTTTTCGCAAGGATACACAGCATGTGACAAATCATAGCCACTGTACCACTTCTACATTGCTAGTGCTTTGCCTGTGTGACAGGTTTCACAGACTGTGAATAAAGTGAATGCAACACGCATTCAAAGACAAGGCGATGACTGGGATTGTGTAGTCATCAATCAGTGGAAAATGATGAGCAGTTGATTATATATGCAGCAGACACCATTACAACAGCGATAAATGAAGTGTCACGCTGTGTAACCCTATGGGGAATGTGGTAGCATGAAAAGAGCACTGTTTATTTCTTTATTCAAAAACAGGCATTCATCCATTTTGAAAACAGCTACAGACCACTATTCAATTTACCACATTACCTTACACAATTTCCTGATTAAATGCCATTGATACTATATTATTACAATCTATTGCTCTCTTTCCTATACAGCATCATCAGATAAATACAGTCCAGAGATCAGCCTCTGCATCCATACACACTCATTTCATCATCACCATGACTATATCAGTATGTTGCAATGGCCCAAAACCTTTATCTGTGCCATCTCCAATCTAGACTATTCCCATGTTTACATTGAGTGAGTAATGCTGCACTACCAGTTTTAGCTTGTGTTGTGTAAGCGCTGCATGGGTCATCTCCCCTGAATGTTCCGGGTTAGGTAATGGACGTTGAGTTAACCTCACAGCACCCGGCGATAGGCACTTTGACGGAGTGCGAGCGGCCGTTCATGTGTGTCATTGAATTTGGGTGATTTGCCGAGTAATAACGGATTCATTTTGTTGTCTTTGCAGTGTTTCTAAAGCGTCTGGGCAGAGAAAGCCGGTGCCCTCTCATTTGCCTCAGGGACAGATCAGCTTACGGAAGAGAAGGGGGCAGACATTAGTCACTGTTTTCCTGTAATACACACACACACTCACACACACACAGAACAAGAGAGAGAGAGAGAAGTATCATGGGTATACCCAGACATATGCTTGCACATCATTATCACCCACGCACACACTCGCATACAAAGATTTACGTAACCATTCACAAAGTTAAAATCCTCACACACACACACACACAGACTCACACACACACACATCTGTCGCCTGTATGGAAACCCTAGAGGGAATTGATGGTAGAAGTGGTATGTGCTTGTGTCTCTGGAGCCTCCAGTTCCCCTCGGGCCCATGGTGCCTTTGATTCTGCGTGTGAGCGTGCTCATGGTGTCTCTGGAGCTCGTCCCGGTGAGACACCACCAGCTGGCCTCTAGCCTGGGCTCGCCTTCCCAGGAGAGGTGAGATGAGTGCTGGAGGAAGGTGGGAGACAGCCACTCTGCACCGCATGGCAGAGGGACGAGAGAGGTACTTAAGACTGGGGCATCTGTCTCTGAACCTCTTCACTCCTGTGATACTACAGCACAGTCCTGCACTTTAGCACCAATATCGTACTTCAACTTCACATCACATCAGTGGAGCTCCACATTGTAACATGATATCATATCACAAGCTCCAGATTGATCACTTGGCTCACATTGGGGATGGATAGAATCAGAGCTCAGGAAATTGACTTAGCAAACACTATAATGATACTTCCTTCCTGCCTTCCTGCATTAGTCCTGTCAAAATGAGATAGGTGAGGATAAGGTCTATTCCACTATTTTGCTTGTAATGCTGCTCAAACAATAATGTCAGACAAAGAGAGAACACTATATTATGGTGCAAGGACTGCATAAAAGTGAATGTGCAAGTAGATGCAGGATCTGCTGTTACAGAGGGAGAAGAAATGTGTGTGTGAGGTGAGCAGAAGGTCAGGGGTCGCTGGTTGGAATGCTGCATTCCCGTCATCTTCCAGGTGTGCAGGGTGAATAACAGCGTTAATCACCTTGATCACATGACCACCTACCCAAGCGGTCCGTAACTTTATGGCAGAGAACCTTCTTCTCAGAACGGGCATCTTTTCAAATGTCAGCCAAAAATAACATCACATAATAATTTCTGTCAGCCAGCAGCTATTTCAAACCCATTCTGACAATCAAATGAACCATGAAAGTCCATTGCTTTTGGTGAAGTGGCATTGACAAATGTTTGTCTTTGAAAAGTTAAAAAGTTATTTGACTTTGCCATTGTCGTTAGAGTCTAAGTGCTGATGTTTTCCAATCATGATAAGGACATGGCTGTCAAGGTGTTAGCTTTAGGGCTAAGTAGAGCAGACGGGCGGTAACAGGAGGAGACAGACAGGCAGACAGACAGACAGACAGACAGACAGCGCCATGAGCCTGTGTCCTTCAGCCTGTCATTCTACCCAGTCCACCCCAGGTCACTCCTATATTGGCTCGTTTTGTTGGAGAAAATGGAGGCTGTGCTCTCTGTGTTCGTTCCGTTGAAACAGGATTATTTTCTGCCCCTTCAATTATTCTCGGATGGAACAGAGGTGTCTCTTTTCACGCCTGTCCCATACTGTCTGACACTGTACCATCAAGGAGCAGCGATAAAACGTTTGGGGTTTTTTTTTATGTTGTCCTCCAGCTCCCTTGTGGGAAATTTGACTGTTTACTTTTTCCCTGCGCATATTTATTTTCACTGCCCCAAGGCATGTGATGGTGGCCTAGTGGTTTTACAGAGCAGGTCAGTGACCAGAAGGGCACAGCTTTCATCACTGTGAATATCTGATCCCAGCAATAAGTAAGAAAAGAAAAACAAATGTCTATTTAGGTTTAGTGTAATATGTTGATCAGGCTTTCTTAAAGACTCTGCCCTATTTCTCATACAGACATGTTAAGCGGTTGTCTGTTCTGTTTGCATCTCCTTTATTGACTAAAATTAGGCATTTACTTCATTCATTTTACTCGATCTAAGGTCATCTGGATCATCAAAACGTTTTTAGCTTGTTCTCATTTTACCTCTAATCTGGCGCCACATCTGTAAAAATGGAAAAAAATGAATTGAAAAACATGTACTCATCACATTATTGATTCTGATCTAGAGTAATGGACAAAGCCCTGTGTGTAGCCTATTGAATGACAAGAGAAATGTTACGTAAGGTGTGGAGAATCCCTCTCATCTCCAAGGCTAAAGACAAACAAGTCATCTTTCCTCCCCAGCTTGGGTTTGCAGCGGCCGCACTAAAAACAACAAATATAGTGATAGAGCGGTGTGGATGTAATTGGTGGTTGTGTGTGTGAAACGAAATGACCCTGCTGACATCTCTACCTTACCTCAAGCCTCCCAACACCTCCCCACCCCCCACCCCCTCTCTCTCTCTCACTCTCTCTCTGTCTGTCTCTGCCTCTCCTCCTGTGTGTTTGTGTAAGTAAGCACATGTTTGAAAAGGTCGTCACCTATGCCATATTTGAGGTGAATAACTGTCGGAGTGGTTGAGCCGCTTTTTTTTTTTCTTCCTCGGAGCAGGAAACGTGTTACGAGGAGTAGTCTTCTCCGGAGAGAGCCCTCTTGCGTAACGAGCTGTAAACACACCTGAGTGATGAGTCACATCGCCGGAGTGCCGGGACCTACCAGGCATGCCGTTATCGGGCTGTTTGCAAGGAATGTGTTTAATGGAAGCTTGTTTGAGAGGGAGCACGTCCCTGGGTGTAAACCATACCATATGGTGGCTGTACATCTGGCTCGGGGGCCAAAGCATTTACTGCTTTCAGGAGGGGAATCTGAATTATTCTAATATTTCAACTGAGCTTAAACGTGGGCATCTGCTCTGATTACAACAGCATTGTTTCATTTACTATTAATAACTCACTGAATTATGTTTTGACCAGCAGGTGGACAGAAGGCAAAATCAAACAACCTCACAGTTGAAATAGTTGGAAGACAGTAGCAGTTGGGAGCCAGTAAGCTTGCTTAGAGACCTACTGCTATTGCACCACTAAATTCCTCTGGCACATGCCTATCTCCGCAGGACTCCTGGCATACTGAGCGAGCTTCGCACAGCCCAAACATACCCGCGATGACACCGTTTACAAGCAGCCATCCCTGGTATGTTTATCCAAATGCAGGAAATAATGTAAAGTCATGGCGGAGGCCTGTCCGAGCGTCTGGAGCCGACTCTGACAACACCGCCACAGCACGCCTTCACTTAAACATGCTCGTAAAAGTCAGCGGAGCTAAAGATAGACGCAGGCAGTCGGAGGGACAGCCATAAATCAGTAGGAGACCCCTGGGGCCTGACCAGGAAGGGTCCTCAGATGGTGCTGCTGCCATTTCTCTGATCCTCCCCCTTTCACTGAACTAAACCCCTCTACTGATGAGCATTACTGAACTAAAGACCTGGCTGTTAAGTGTTTTGCTTTGCAATTTGATGCTCTGAGGCCAGTAGCTGTGCAGTGACCTGAAGATTGTGTCATAGCTTTTATATACTACTAGCATTAACTCTGCAGGAGAACCCTCTCCTTCCCATGAGGTTGATCCTAGCTGCCTTGTGCACAGAGGGCCTCCGCATTCCTGGCTCAGCTGGACATTCAACAGGCCGCCACCTGCACCGTGTCAACAACCAAAGGCTCTAACTACGCAGGGTTAACAATTTCCCCCACACTGTGAAACCATTTACCGTCAGCCTAACTGGAAGGTGCTGTAAAAGGAATTGCCTGAAAATATACTGAGGCAGAGATGGGAGGGATTGAGAGAATATCCTTGATAGTTTTGAGAATCCACCAATGAAGGTAGGAATGAAGGAACAAAGACAAAAAAAAAAATGATGATTTTGAGATACACAGCAAGGGTCAAAGTAAGGGCAGAGGAAAGATGATATGCAAAACAGAAAGATAATGGGCATTATGTAACACCAAAGCTCCATATTGAGATGTTAAGGATACAGACAAAGGAGCCTTGAGTTGTCTTCTGCACGCTGGTAAAGCCAAAGCTACAAAATAAAGGAGTCATGTCTCCCACTGACATTAGCCCATGGCTGTGCGTGCTAACCATGGGGGGAGCAGAGACATGGTTTTCTTGCCTCAGCTGTCACTTCTCAGCCTGTGGTGGAAGAACGTGAGAAAAATGTCTCTCAGTCCCACATCCACATGCTGAGATCCTTCAGCCATGTTAGAGCAAAACTGGAACAACAGCTTCTCCTCCTCTAGTTCCCTTTCTCTCTCTTATGTGTATAGGATTTGTGAGTCAATAAAAGAAAGTATGGCCCTTAAAGAGTGAGTGAGCACTAAATCACATTTTTTTCAGCTGTAAACATGGTTATATGGCTTCTATATAGTGAATAGCATTAATCCTGTACTTAATTTCAACATCTTTCAAATTAAGGGCAGAAAATTATTGTTGCCCTGCTCTCTATCGGCTAAAACTTTTAATAGTGTAGCAGTTTAAGCCACACCTTAATCTGTGATATCATGGTATTTCACCTTTGGCAGCATCAAATGCTTTGCGATCAGAAAATTGTAACTGCCCCCAGGTACGATTTGCTCTCACTCCCCACCGCACTTTTTTTTGCATCTTTCAAAATTGTGTATTAGGTGGAGACTGACTGAAAACAGCGTGTTCACGCACTCTTTAAGACTTTCAGTGCTTCCGTTCACTGTGATCAATTGTGTTCAGAAAATATTGCTTCAGTCTTCCACATTGTTCAGGAGACTGATTGACTGAAAAAATGAAAATGATGATGTTGAATTTTCCTTTTCAGCTGAATGCAGCTTAAATGCACCGATCTGCTTTGATGTCTGATTCAAGAAACCCTCCTTTACCAAGAAGTAGCTTCCTCACTGTTGATTACGTGCAAATTTAATTTCCGTGTTTGCATAACAAACAGAAGATTGATAGATATGAGGAGAGATAGGCATCATGGTTATCTGCGGCTCCCCTCGCATTGTCGCTGATTTGCGCTGCGTTGCAGTTGCCTAGGAGCCAGCGCTGCCCTCTTCATTTCCAATCGACATCACATGGCGCCAGAGGAGCTCACCCAGAATAACTGGACAGGCCTCCAGAGACAACTGCTCACTAATGTAATATGCACTAGCTGAGTGGCCATCTCTTCCACAGATATCACGGAAGAGTGTGAGTGCGAGAGATACAATGATATTAAGAGAAACAGAGAGAGAGTGTGTGAGAGAGACATTCTTTAGGGATGCTTGGGTGAATCCATGTCTATATATTACATAATAGCCTACACTCACGCTGAATTTTGTCAAGAAGCCCTTGTGACTTTGCAAATGCAGTGAAAATCTGGTCAAGCTTGGTAGCCAGTACGGAGCATTTCACTGGTTGATGATTCAGCCTCAAGGACCACATTGGGAAATCTGGTTGCCTGCAAATCAAAGTCAAGCACTGCTGCCGGGAAATACTCTTCATGGTCCAAGCATGATCGCTCTTCATCTTCATGTACTGTAGCCAATCAGCCATGCACTTCTCCATAATGGCAGCCCCTTTGACCTCATACATGCTCACAGATCACAGCACAACATCACTGAAGCCAGTCACCATCCAGTGTTGATTCAATGGGAAAGCAAGCAGCATTGACAAAAACACAGAAGATCAGTTCTTGAGAGTAATTTCTACCAGCATTGCCTCATAAGGCTATGGCTATGTCAAAAGTATTTGTTCTTGATCCAGGCTTTTCATTACATTTATAGCTAAGCGAAAGGTAATGTTCCCACGGATGAAAAGCACCATCATGTAACATAGTGGACTTTGCAGGAGTGGGTGGGGGGTATATAAATCAGCTTTAACAACGGCAAAGATGGAAGAGTGACTGAACTTGGTTTCACAGGCTCTGCTACAGATAGTAAAAGCCTCAAGTTGAGCGGCTACAGAACACCAGCTTTGAAGAATATAGACCTCGGTGTCTCCTTTGATTTTCATATCAGAGATTAAAAAGATGAAGGCTGAAACATCCAAAATAACAAAATAAGTGGTCTTGAATATCGTTTGATGGGTAGAACTAATTAGCCAGGTCGTGATCTGTTTGCTCATGGCCTTTTTTGTTGTGATACTGTCTTCTCGCTTGCTCTCCCCCTCCCCCCTTTCTCCACAGGGAGGCCAGAGTGGCAGAACAGCAGCCCCTGCAGCTGGTTTAGGGATCCAGCGTCTTGCCCAAAGACACTTTAATCAGGGCGGATGCTTGCTGTCACAGGGACTTGAACCCTGGCCTTTCAGTTGAAGGACAGTCTCTCTACTCACCGTGCTACCCTGCTGCCCGGCTTGTCAAATATGGTCATTACTTTGTCCCTGGTAACAGCATGACAGTCACATACAGTATTACATAAGCCATTAGTCATTGCTTTGTAGAGTCTGTGTTTCTCGCTGACATTTCACCGTTTTCACATATGCTGACCAAGGCTTTGTTCATCTCATAGTTGTTAAATGCCAACCAAAAGTGAAAAAGTCACAATGTCATTTTGGATCAAACAGCTCTGTGCCTTTTTAAGGCTTTTGGTATTTGATGAAATGATCCATACATAGCATAGGCAGAGGCCTTGATTTGAAGGTTCAGATTACAGTGATTGCTAAGAGACCATCCTCAATGCTTTCCACTAACCCACTGAGAACCATCAAAGGAAGAGAGGGAGAGAGAGAGGGGAAAAGAGAGAGGGAAAGAGAGAGACCCATTTTCAGTTGCCACAGTGCAGTGGGCTACAGTATTTCAAAATCATTCCCTACTGATTGGTTCCTTGCTGATGGGCCTTTTAGATCCTGTTTAGGTCTGGATTCTGGCTCTGTACATATGCACTGCTGAAGATTGACGTGTCCTCAAAAAGAGAAGAAGAATGTATAAATATTCTTTTAACTGTCTGATATATGCTTTACATTAAGGTAAGGTGCAGAAATATTATTCTAGCCACTGAAAAAGGAGAATTCACAAAATCCATATTGCTGCGATCAATACAATCACATAGAACCGCTGTTATCTACAGTGTGAGCAGAACAGTGGTGGGGTCATTATCTAAATGACACTCTGACAAACAGGATCTGACAGGCGTCAGTCTGCCATCTGCTCATCCTAAAGTGTCGGCAATACGGCCTATTTCCAACCCCCCTCACTAAAAATAAACTCTTCAAAAGCCAGAGATCAAAGTGACTTTTTAAGGATGATGCATTGAAGTCAGCCTTCCAGGTAGGGTAGAAAGATTACGGAGGATGTGTTCGTTCTGTCCGCTGCATGTGCCAGTGGCTGGCGATGAGGACTATCGACAGATGGCTCAGGAACTGTTTCCATGCATCGTGAGAGTGTTCCCTCGGTTGGTGTGAGATGACTTTTTGACATGTTACATCACACATTATGTCATTCTCACAGACAATCCCAGCTCGCCCAGGAATTCTAGCCAAGACTTGAAAGATAAGAGAGGGTGTACCAAGTAAAGGCCTATAATATCCCAACTTTCCAACACTCTTATACGGAGCCTGGGAGTGGCCATCGGGAGAAAAATAATTGATGTCGTGGCCACGATTTACTGTAACGTGCGCACGATATGCAATTCGAGCTCTCGTTTTCTTTTTTCATGCACACAAGATACAATTCGTTCCCTCGATCTGGTTAAAATGAGCCCTCGTTTTGGTTTATTCGTGTGCACGAGATACAATTCGTTCCCTCGATTCCCTCTTTACGTGCACACAAATTGCCAAAACATGCCCTCGAAATAGTGATATCGTGCTCTCGATATACAATGCATGCGCTCTTCACAAGCTTATAAAGAGTCAGTGCACGTATTGGTGATTATGTTTAAATGCGGCGCTGTCCTGGGTGTGTTGCAGCCACCTAATAGTGTTTACCTGGCCTGAAGGTTAAGTGGCTAAATATGTTGCAATATTTGGGGGATATGCCTATTCAGTGTAAACAGACAATGGATATTAACATACCAAATCCTTACTAGGCATATCTGCAATACCTAAAAGGTACCTTTTAAGTTGAATTTTTTTCCTGAAATACACAGTTTAACGAAATCGAGGGAACGAATTGTATCTTGTGCGCACGATTTAACTAAAACGTGCGCACGTTACAGTAAATCGTGCACACGAATGGACTAAAACGTGCGCACGTTACAGTAAATCGTGCACACTTTTTTTGTCTCCCAATGGCGACTCCCGGGTTCCGTACCTCTTAAAGCTGCAATAAGTGATTTTCCTGACCACTAGAGGGTGACAGAAACTGCAACACATTTGTAAATAACACACAGCAAAGCCACTGCACTACAGAGGCCTACAAAGCACAAATGGAAGGATAAATGCTAATAGCTAAGCTAAAAGTACCTGTTGATAAGTGTCGCCAGAACCCTCTCCTGCTAAAGGTTACATGTCCCACAATGACAAGTGAACAGGTAGGTAGCAAGTTTACTAGTTTAACAAGTTTATGTCTCAATGAAATGTCCACATAGCACACATTAGTTTCAGGATTGGTTATAAGGTCTGATATCGCTTATTGCAGGTTTAAATCACATAGGGCAGAAAACTGTTGCTGCATTGCTCTCTATTAGTTGAAACTTTGAAGCATGTTGCACTTCTGGCCACACCAAATCAGTGATGTCAAAGCAGATATTTTGTATCAGCTGTCAAAGGCAAAACAATTGCTTTGACAACACTGATTGGGGGTGCGGCCAGAAGTGCAACATGCTTCAAAGTTTCAACCCAAAGAGAGCAGTGCAGCAGCAATTTTCTGCCCTGTGTGATCTAGTATTGATTCACTCTTGAAGCTGTAATCTTACCAATGTAGTGTGGAGTCTAACACGGTTTCCTACTTCGGACCGTCTGAGAGTGTGACATGCCCCGGGGGTGACCTCCGCTACTGAAAATCACCACTTTGTCATATTGGCTGTTAGGACAGCCAGTTACTGAGCCTGCTCTCCAGTGCTAGATGGACTGGAACTGCGGTGTTATTTCAAGTGTGTTCGGAGGCTGTTAGTGTGCATTGAGCAGGGAGTGCTGGTCCAGCTGACAGAGCGTGGCGAGATGAGCGAGCCTTGAACCGAGGATAAACTATAGTGGTTAGTTGGGGGGGAGGGGGGGGCGTTGTCATGGTTGGTTAGTTGGGGGGGAGGGGGGTCGTTGTCATGGTTGGCTTTTTAACCCCTGGTCATTTCATGGCCTCCTGACATGCTGGTCCCGGACAGGCAGGACATTACATCTCACCAACACTGATAATGGTTTGCATGATGAAAATGCTATCATCATCATCACCACCGTCACCATCTTCATCATCACTATCCACATCCTCGCTGGGCCCAGTGTGATACTATCTAGTCTCAGCTGAGAGGAAATTCAAAATGAAAATGTTTGCTGTAAGAGGCCTCAAAACCGCACCGTGTATTATCTCTCCTGACCTCACAGCGTCTCCAAACTAGCCAGCGTTAAAAGGAATATAACACATCTTGACGTCTGGGATGCCCCTTTTTTAGCCTTTTGCAATTTTTCCTGTTGAGTGCTTGCTACTTCAAATCCGTGCTCGCAGCAAATTAGACCAAAACAGCACTGTGTATATTCAGCAGCAGCATAATATTCTGACTTGGGCAAGCAACAACAGCTATCAAAAATAGATATTGATTAGTGGAGGTAGTGCATTTTTATTCACATGCAACGTAAACACTCAGAGAACAACAGAGCAATGATTGAAAAGAGAGAGAGAGATGTGTGGTGGAGGAATTCTTGTTCAAACTGGTTTCCTCACACAATTATCTATCTATCTATCTATCTATCACTAGTTTAAGCAAATGGAGGAGTGAGGACAAAAGTCCAGACGATCAGCATTGTATACCCCCTGGCAGTTTTACTGCTCAAGCCCTTCTTTCTCATACCACCCACTTTCCAAGCCATCCATTAATAGACAAAACTCCATTTGCACTCCAAGAACCTGGTCTTCACAGACTAAGTATGGTATTACAGCTAAAGACCGCACCGCTGCTCAGAATAGAATTTGCTTGTGAACTCAGACATCAGAATATTGTTTCCTTTGGCTGCGTAGCCTTGAGGCAGGGGAAATAATTTATTATCTTCATTTAGCTACAATGTATTGGTTTACTTTGGATAGGGCAAAATGGTGTGTTGTGGCACAGACATGTAATTGTGAGAATAGCCAGTATACATTTGCATACCGTGGCACACTCACATAGAAAATACATGTTTACTTCTTTAGAGTAATGATTGATGGACAGCAGAGCGGACTGAGTGGCCAGATTGGAAGACAGGTTGGTCCAGGCTGCAATGCAGACAATGCCAGAGCAAAGGATGCATTTTCACTGCTACCACACTGTTCACGTAGTGGAATAATTTATATTACTAACACTATGCTAACACTGGTAGTAGAATACTAAATATCCCTATGAAATGCGTAAGACTCAAACTCGGATGCAAGACACACTCCAAAACTCTAAAATTAATTGCATCTGTTGCAAGGGGACAATGATAACACAAACATTTTCCTGACTACAATATAGACTGAACACAAACACACCTGCGTAGCTTTACTGTATTTTCAGCTACATTTAGACATAAACTATCTTGAGAGCTCCTAGAGAGCATCCACTGGCCTATTTAATGAAGTCAGCTGAAGCTGGGAAACTGGAGGATGTTTTGGGCACAGTCTCACTCCTCCCTCTCCCTCATTTGACTGTGTACAGTAGTAATGTGTGGGAGTTGGGCTTGGCTGGCCGGCACAATCTCTCCAGGGTGCCAGTGAATACTTGAGTGAGCTGAGGAGCCAGCTCTTGAGATAAATATATACCTCTTTTCATCCGAGGAATTATGAGGTCCTCCCGCTCTTTTAGCAGGCAATTAAAAGTGCAGCAGATGTTACTCAAACCCCTTATCATCTACAATTTATTAACAGCTGAAGTCATGGATCATAGTCATCTGACAATCTGCAATGGGTAATTTTCTGTGCACCTGTTTACTTAGGATTTATAATAACACAATGAAAATATCATTCCTTCAAAATAAAGCAGTCAAGAGTCAGAGGCTTACTTTATCATGGAACTAATTCTTTAAGTGTTTATTTTAGTGTTTTACATCTTGTGGTTCATTTTTAACCATTCTTGTCCCTCTCTGTCTGTTTTAAATGAGCTTGCCAAAGCAAAGTTTAGATGGCAATAAAGTATTGAACTTGAACTTAAATTCTATATGTCAGAGGTTATTCTGAGGTGGCTACTGTAAAAATTGGGGGGGGGGGGATGGCTGTCATATAAGTTAGTACTATAACGTATGTGTTTTTGAGGCTGTTATTATGAAGTGTTAGAGTAGCTAGATGAGCGCTAGTACTAGGAAAGCTCATTAGCCATAATGGTTTTGCAGCATGACTCTTGGCATAAAACATCAAGGTACGTAACACCAACATTACATTTACGACATAGATGGTACATTCTGTATAAACTGTAAAAATAAAAAATCTGAGATCCTCTATGCTTACACTTGTAAGACCATAACAGGCTCATGTGCCATGTGAGGTAGTGTGTATTCCAAAACCCCATGCTCACCCATTCTTCAGACCAGTTCAGATGAAACTGGCTGAATAAAAACAACTGGGTGGATAATATGAGAGGGTACAGGAACACTGTCTGAATGACGAGTGAGTCATGTTTGTTAGTAAGTTAGTAAGAGTCCCAGAGAGGACAAAGTTAATGGAAGGAAGTAACCACGCCATGTATGATGTATTCAGGTGACGTGCACAAATGCATACTGGAAACACACACACACACACACTTTGGAACGAGAGACCGCCCTTCACTCTGCTAGTCTCATCCAGCTCTTAATGCAACTCAACGTGTCCATCTGCTGGTTGTTAGTGAGGCTGCCATGACGTCATCTTCGGCACTGGGCAGGATGAACTGACATGATGACAATGTAATCCACTAGAAAAAAAGATATGGTGATAAAATACTAAATAAAAGAACATCAGTAAATAAAATACTTAATAGTAAAATCTTTTATTCAAAAGCCTCCCAGGTAGAATCCTCCGTCATATTTATCATAGCTTACAAACATCTGGTATACACAGAAAAAGAGACAAACTGGATCACCGATTGACAGAGAAACATACAGGATAACAAACTTTCATTACGTGGAAGAAAAAAAAATATTTCCAGCCTGATTGGCAACTACAGGCCAACTAGGAGACAAACTCCCCATCAAGGCCCTCGTCAAAAGATGTTTAGAGTGCCCCAATTTGCACCGAAAGTTCAACATATCTCAAATCAAAATATGGCCTGATGTGAGGAACCTGCTGTGCTCATAAGACAAGATTTAAGAAATAGTTCAGACATTCCAGAGTATACTGCTGTCTATAAGAAGGAAATGTTTTGACAATGCTACAGGAAGGGGGGGATATTTCTTAACTGGCTCTTATATATTAAGACTGTTGGTGGCATAACAAGGTATTAGTTGCAAAATCTCACATTGAAATATAGGTTATTTTCTAACTGCCCCTTTCACAACATTTACAGAATTATTCACATCATTATCAATTTGGAATTCACATCATTATAATGTTTTAGTGCAGTTTTTCTTTGTGACAACTATGATCAACTGACAGCTTTTGAAGTGAACTCTGTTGCTACTTGGTACAGGACGACAGTATACTAGCTTTAAGAAGTTTGGTACACCATTTGAAATTGAATTTCCACATCAGAGAGAGCTACGTAACGACGAGTTCAGTCTTTCTCGACAGATGAGTTGGGGTAATACTCTTTTTTTCTTTTTTACAATTCAGTCATAGTAAAACAAATTAAAGCAAAAACAAAAGCTCAACATGCAAAATATGCTTAGGACCATTAAAAAAGGACGCATTTTCACATTCATGGAAATCAATTTGTTATCCTCTGTTTGCATACATTTGGCCAAGTATCTCACCAGTCCTGTGCATCATGCTTCAGCTTGTTCTCCCCACACCAGCTCCATCTAGGATATTTACTACTATGAGAAAGTAGCTGGGATATTTTTTGGCATTGCACTTATGAGGCAATGTAGAACATACACACCGTCTTCAAACTATAAAAAGGTAAGAGGGTAATTCAGTACACAACAAATACAACCGTAACTAGCACACACGTACCCATTACAGACATGCTCAGAAACTTTGCCTGAAGCTTCTGTTTTCTTTGACATTCCCAAGCTCAACACGGTTGACATTCGACATTTTCCTCTCTGCCCAATCACCAAGAGGTTACAAACACAAGACATAGTAACAAGAGGATAACTCTGAAAACGTTCTGTCAAGCTGGATTCATCACCACACTGCTCTCTTAGCTACCTGGCCAGTAATTTTGAAGTGGGACTCAATGTGGGGAACAAGAGAGTGGCTCATTATCTCTTGAGCAAGAGTTGCAGCAGTGTTGTACAAGTCAAGTCCAGGTCCAGAGCATGTTTACCATTTTCAGACCCACTCCACACCCCAGAAACACTTCGGATCCAATTTCCAGAAAGTGATATTTAACAGATAATGTCACGGTGAAAAGGAAACCAGCAGATGTGGTGGTGTCCATCAGTCATTGAGCATCAGAGAGCAGCAGAGACAAGCTTGGAACATGATGGTGGCAAGGTCAAGACTGGCAGGTAAACAAGAAATGATAAGGACATAAATAAAAAGAAATAAAATTAACAGTCAATTTCTTTCCATTAGAACAGCATTGACCAGCTAAGCACAAACTGACATCATAAAACATCAATAAATAAATGGGACATTTCACTCATTGCGCTTAATTTTGGGAAGACCAATCTTCTGGTAAGGCTGGCATAATTATTCTTACATTCATGAGAACGAGACTGTTAACTATCATTAGGTACCTCCTCATGCCGCCGCGTGGACAGACCCACACGCACGGCCGAGGGACACAAGACACATACTTGAACTGTTATACAATCAAGCTAAGGAAGGCACTGGAATAATGCTTTACCACATTAGATTCTTTTGCTCTCAGTTAATCCATCTTGAAAAAGGTAAAAATCTAAAAATCTTCTGTTGGACATCATTTGTTTTTGAAAAATAAAGTTGTTGAAATACTTAGAAAATTATTTTTTGCACCTTTGACTCATTTTAGCAAGGATAGTTTACAAAAAGTAATTTGCTATAAAAAGGAAAAAAAAGAAGTTGCTTATGGCATTTTGGTTATCAAATAAACATTTGATTGACATTATTTGCACTAAATAAATCTTGTAAGAACATGACAAGACATTTAACTGTATCAGTTTTTGCGCCAAAAAAAAAAAAAAGTATTTCCAAGTCCTCATGGCCATCAAACCAAATATAAGTTTTGAAATGTTCTGTTGAAATGCTTTCTAGATCTGCTACAAAGCAGAAATTGCAATGTGGCCCAGGGAAGGGGAGGAAAAAACAAAACAAAAATAAATTAGTGCTTTGTGTTCACAAAAAAATTACCAGAAAAAATTACCAGAAGAGAGAGAGAGAGGACGTGAGAGAAAAGAAATTATTTTAAAAAAGAACAAGTTACGAGGTGGGTCACAGTGCTAGCCATTTGGACAGGGACGTGTCTGAGTACTAGAGGTGAAAGGACATCGCTACATTTAACAGTGCCATCTTCCATGGATAAAAACAGCACTTTGGGAAGTCTCTTTCTCGCCACACAGCCCTTGCCTCCTTTTTCATGACCAGAGTCACTGGGTGTCCAGTCTGCTGTACTTTACACCGCGGTTCCACAGCGATACTCTCCATGACAACGGCAGCTGATAGTTCCGAGGGACTATTCCGTTGACATTCTCCTCAAAGTACTGGAACAGTCGGTACCACCAGACCCGGGAGAAGGGGTTGCTCTGCGATGTCTCTTTCAGCGACTAAAACAAAACAATAAACACAAGTACTGTAAGCTCGGTCACTGGATATCCAGGGCAATCTGGTCCGAACGCTTGTGATTTACTTTATCACTAAATATTGTTTTGAGTGAATATTAATCTATTGTATATTAAATATTCAGGGGCTAATGTCAGTTGTGCTTTCTATTCCGAAATCACACTCCTTCACATGGATCCTCATTCTTTTAACTCCAGCTAGAAACTGTGGAAGATTATTGCTTATCTTCCTAGGTTCTTTGAGTTATGACAAACTTTGTTCTTACGTCTATAAAGGTTTATTCATGCAGCATGAAGAAAAGTACACAGCACAGTAGTGCAGGTAGTTCTCTGGAGAATATGGTTAGTATAAAGCTTATGTACAGTGAAACAAACAAGTCAGCCTTGAGAAATAGCCACAAAGTCACGTTTTTCCCAACAGTTTGGTTATCAGACTGGGTACAACCAGTTTGTACTTCTTCACCAGACAAGGATACGTGACTCACATGGGATACACTGAAATATAGATGATCATTATATAAAACTAACAAAAGCAGAAATAAGTTAGCTCTTTCAGTGCCAAATGTACAATCTTGTACCACACTAACATACGTTCACCAAATATATGATATTTTTATTTGCTAGTGTGTCTGGAAAAAAAACTACTGATTTATTGGATAACGAACATATAACATGAAGAATTTATCATTTCAGATTGCTAAGAAAGAAAGGTAGCATTGTTAGAATTGTGACTAATTCTTTATATTTTGCCGTTTTTAATCAGTGCGGACAGCCAGCTATGAATGCTTGTCTCGACACTTCAGTTACGCTAACAAGAAAAAAAAAAGTGGATGAACAATCGAAAAAACAATATATATGGCATTATATTGCTGGGTCTCTATGAGCAGGGGCATGTTTTTTTTCCCCACTTAGCCTCTCTGTAGCTATAACTGTACTGCACTAAGTACAAATTCTGGGTTCCAGATTGTTGATTACAACCAATCAGACTATTAAAGTAAAGAGCATGAGGATTGATGGGAGGCAAAGTGATTGGAATAGAGCACACCCTTGGGCCCAACTACTTTCCTAAAATCCACTGTAGGAACACAAACAACTTGTGAAATGTGCTGCACTCACCTGCTGGTTGGCCAGAGTGTGGTACCACCAGAAGAGGCGTGTAGTGATAAAGTATGCCACCACCACATCCACAGTGTAGTGGTCATGGGCCAGAAGGATGCAGAAAATCCCCACAGCACTCAGCGTCCAGCAGAACCAGTGGTACCACCAGAACCGCTTAGGTGAATCTGCCATTGAACACAAAAACCTAGCAGGGTTAACATACCAAAAAGGACCGATCAAACCTAACTGAATCAATCCTGGAGAAGGAGTTGCCCAACATTATTCTTTATTGACTAAACACTGTTTTGAGTAAATTACTTAAAATGGTCAGGAGGTAATGTCATTCCTTTCACAGAAAATCAATTGTGCTTTCTATTCTGTTATCAGGCTGCACTCACTGGACTGGTTATTCATCATAATTGGTGGGAATTATGTGGGCCTCAAAAGTTCAGATGCAGGCACCGTGGTCTGACAAAGATTGTCAAAAACCAACTGCAACACTTACACTTTACTGTTCATAAAAGCCATTCCCCCCCTTCACCACTAGATGTCACTGCTATATCAATCAGGCTTTTGGCCACAAACCTAATGGAGTAGCACTGCAACAACATCATGTGATGTAGCAGAAGAAAGCACTGTTTACACAAAATGCACAGGAGAAATGTATTAATCTCTACAGCTTGAGCAAGCAGTTCAACTCCAGACCTTTGGATCCACGTGCTTAGTGGCCAAGTCAGTGTGCAAAGCAAAGAAAAGACAGAAGAGGAAATGCACTCTGAGAACCACACAGAAAAATTGTGGTTATGTAAGGGAGAGGATAATTTCTTCACTGACCAAAGCCAACATGATAATAAGTGTTCAAAGTGTTAGCGAACTGTGCAACATTTTCTCTACAATTCCTGATAAGGATCAAAAGTTCACAAGAGAAGTGGTGCAAAAGAAGAGACAGGCTACACAACACTATCAGTAAGATACAGATGGCTTATGCTCCATCTTTTTGACTGAATCTGAAAAATCTTGTAGTGTGTCAGCCCATCAGATGAAATATGAAATCAAACATCTGCTGTATTGAATATCCCTTTCTGCCACTTAAAGAATCAAAATGGATAGGGGAGGTGATGTAAACGTGAACCAAAATAGGACCACAGCATAATGTCCATGCTGCAGTATAGTTTTCTTGCTCTGCTGACTCCATTAAGCTCATTAAAGCCTACTCAACAAAATACAGAAGCCATATTAGACTTTCAACAAACAAATTAACAATACTACTAGGGCATAATGAGCACAAAAACAAGTTATCAGTTAGTTGTAGGAGCCCTATTGCAAACAGTTGATCACCTTGCTTTGTCCCCTATATTGTTTTTGATCATGCGAGAACCTTTCGCAGTAAAAGTGAGAGAAAAAACAGAAATTCAAGTGGTGGGAGGTAAAGACAAACACCAACTCTTTCTGCCGATGATACATTGTTGCTTTTAAGGAATCCAAAAAACTACCACTGTTGACAAATTTTCAAAAATATCAGAATATAAAGTAGAGCAACCTTCATAGAGCAAGTGCATCGGGTAAAAGAAAGATGATTGTGGAGCAAATGCATCGGCAAGAGGAAGTGGCAAGGCGTGCCAAGGCTGGCTCTCAGGCAAAGCAGGGTCAGTGGATAAATTGGGAAAGTGTAGAGAGGAGAAATGTGGCTAAGGGGAGTTGTGGGGTATGAAGGCAAACTAAATTAGATTCAGATTTTTTTTAGATTAAGTGCAGCCTTTGATGTGCTACCATCTCCCTGAAATCACAGTCAGTGGGTGGGTGGCCAGCATTAACTATAAAGCGCTACTAGGCTACATTCTGAATTACCAAAGACGAGCGTTATTTCAAATCGACCAAACAAAAATTGTCAAGAAATGATTGATTTAGTCCATCGCAGATCCCCGCTGTATTTGTCCAAGTGGCCACCCCTACTAGATACACAGTCAGGTTACAATATTTCTAACCTTAATTGCAGACAAATTCTACTAAATTGGAAGAACCCACAGACCCCAACTCAAACTCTATGGTTAAGAGATGTGATGCAGCACCTTAAACTAAGGAAACTTAGTCTTACTGTGGTCCAAGAACGGATGTTTGTCAGAGTAACCATGGAGCATAAACCTAATCTTTCAACCACCACTCAACATATAACTTACAATATTAAATCTGCCATAATTTTGTTTTTCTTTCTTGAATATCGCATCAATGTACTTTCACTATCGACACTATAAAGCTACTTTATACCCCTCCACCCCACCCCCCCTTTCTCTCTTTGTCACCCATCTGCATGTATTTGTAAAATGTTTTCTAAATCGATTGTTCTTGTTACACAATTGGGACTGAAAAAACAATGAACAGAATCTTTAAATAAAAGAGGAAGGAGTTAAATATCATATGATGGTACAGTATAGCTATGGTAGCCGAAGCAGGTAGTCGTACACCGTTTTGAGCTTTAATTATCTTGCATAACTAAGCTTACTGTGTCAATACAATTTGAACTGCTTAGAGGGCCGTTTCAAGCCAGACGGGTCAGCTGCCCCTTTAACCTATGATTGTGGTATAGTTCAGTTTTTGAACTTCTGAGTGGGCTGCTACAAGAAACAAGAGTCAGTCCAATTAGCCTAATGTTGAGACCAATAGGGAGTTTATAACTTATTGGATAATGTTGGGAACTAGGGCTAAGCCAAAGCATAGGTAAAAGGTAGCGCAGGTAACTATAGCCATGTTTGATGTTGAGAGAAACAAAAAATCTGTGATGGGAGGTGCCCACTTGCTAAACTCAATGACATGCCTGCACTCACACACTCAACCCTGTAACATTTAGATTAGGTGGTTAGTGAATGGTGCTGCCGCTCTGATAGTCTAGAAGGTTTATGATGGCATAGGCCGATGTCCTCTACGGTCACCATTTGTGGTTTAGTATATGATTCTTTTTACATCTGAATTGGTCTTCTGTATGGAAGCTTGCCCTGGATTATGGCACAAGGGATGATTACATGACATCCTATGTTTTGGTAATATTAATCTATTCTTTGGAACAGTCAAATGAGCTTTTTATGTAGAATATGAGTGTAAAACTTCTGCATACATCTTAATGCAATCAGAATTTGTACAACATCATGCAAGTGATGACGAGAGATGAACAATGGAATGGTAGAGATACAGTGGAACTTACACTCCTTGATGAAGAGATAAGTTAGTGTTAGCATGACGGTATGGCCACTGTACAGATAATCTCCACACATGGTGTGAGAGCCTGTGATGGATAGGCCCCCACCAGCAATCATCTTCATTATCCTCCTCATCTGTGCTTCCCAGTTCCCAAGGAGCTGCAAGAAACATAGCCATAAATTAGCCTACACCCTGTTTACATTATTAATAAAAACATAATTCCTGATAAGATTAGAGAAATAGTTTGGTGATTTAACGACCTGGAGCTACAAAACAAACAAATGTAGCATGTACAGTATAAAGGTAGGCTATTCAATCAAGCACAAAAGGACTGTTAAACATGCAACCGCAAGGACAGTTTTTTTGTGCCATCAGGTGCATCATGCAAAGTAAGTGTGACTCAACCAAACAAAACAAACACACACAACAAAGGGAGAGATCTGGCATGGTGTGTATACTTTCTCTTGGCAGTTGGCACACAATGATATCAAACAGGATGGAGGAGGAAAGAGAGAGAGAGATTACAGCAGGATAATTTTTTTTTTCTTGAATATACTTTGAGTACAAGTACAACTCCATGATAACAACTTCTCAAATCTGCTCTTGCAACCTCTAAATATACAGTTTGCAGCCCAAATGGTGACCCTGCTAGCTCCCACCTTTGCCGACGGGTCACTTGTTGCAAAAGTTATTTGCAGACCTGTGGCTGCAACACACTTTAAGGTGAGAGCTGGGGTGGGCGAGAGCTGGGGTGGGTGAGAGCTGGGGTGGGTGAGAGCTGGGGTGGGTGAGAGCTGGGGTGGGTGAGAGCTGGGGTGGGTGGGGGGGTGAGAGCTGGGGTGGGTGGGGGGGTGAGAGCTGTTTAAAGCAAGTTCTGGTGATCTAAACTTCTTCCACCAACATACACTATGGTGGGCCGTAAGGTAGAAGAATAGAGAAATACAGGAATAACTCTTGAATATATGCGTTGCGTATATGCGTATACGTTTGCAACTTCTATTCCATTCATTCAAATACTGACTTGCATATTTGTAAATCTTTTCTGTGAATACAAATTTAGGACACAGGTGTGTGAATATTTTGTATGAATGTAAATTTCAACTTCTCAGGTGTTTTCCTACAAATAATACTTTCATAGATTAGCCCTGTTTAACCAAAAGGGATGTGAAAATTTAAATTCTGCTTACTGACAGAAGGGTTGCATAGGAGCAGCGTAGCTCTAGTACAACAATAGGCTTACAAACTCGCTTAGCAACTCTCTCAACCACTCTAAGCCTCACTCACACATACAAAAAAATGGACACACACAAATCTTATCTTATGATCAATGGTCAGTGAAGAGCACGCAGGGATCTTTCATGCCCAACCATCTTATAATGCTGAGAGAAATAAGTATGTCCATTATACCTTTGGTGAGCATTTGAAGTGCATCCCAGGAACGGGCAGAGTGGTGATGTACATTGTAACACACCGGTACAGGTAGAGTGTGCCCACGATGAAGAAGAACCGCCTGCCTATAATTGACCTAGAAAGAAAAATATAAAAAAGGAAAATGAGTTACATGACTTTTTATTCAGGGTGATTCCACAGGTTGTAATTCAGGTTGTAAGTCAAACAAAAAAACTTTGGTTAAGCAAACCACACTAAACCACAAGAGGTTAACTGTACCTGTATTTGAGTAGAGTCCACTGTATGATCCAGAGCCCGACCAGAAGCATGCCGTTTATCTCACAGATGGAGAAGGCCCACTCTACCCTGTCGAACAGGTCAAAGAACTTATCAGGCAGCGGTGGGGTGTGCTCCTTGGTCGGTACTCTCTCGTGGACCACCGAAATGACGACGGTGGTGGTGACAAAGCACACCACCGCGTAGAGGAACGCTACGCCCGTCTTCCCCCACTCAGCAGGGAATGGCGAGCGCACAGTCTCCAGCGTAGGGATGGGGATGTGAACCATGTCCTTCCGGAAGTTGTTCATCCCCAAGGACCCGTTCCTCTGGGGCTTGATAGTCCCGTTGGGCAGCCCGCCAGCATGCCCGTTGGCGTGACCGTTTTTGTGAGCCTCTATGTGGGTCTCTATCCGCAGCGTCTCGAGCCGCTCCAGCAGCTGCTGCCCGCCGTCAGACGAGACCCGCGAGAGGGGCGGCGTCTGGAAGTCCGCCTCGGTGAGCCGGAGCAGGGCTGCGCCGTCCATTTGTCGGAGGGCATCGCCGTACTCCTGCATCCCCTCTTCGCTCAACCAATGAGAGACGTCCTCTGCTGACCACGCCCCCACCTTTTTCATCTTGGCCAGTGGGGAATGTGGAAGGTTAGGGGTGTCCTCGGACAAGAGGGGAAGGTGCACTGGGGGCTTGGCTGTCTATGGGGCAGTGGTGAGTCCTCTCCAGGTATGGCACATGGTGTTTCTGGAGCATTGAATGGGGGCGCCCAGAGGGACCCCAGTCTCCTCTTGGAGTGATGGGGTGACAAAGCGACAGGCAACAGGGTCTCGGTTAGGGCAGGTAGCTAGAAATGAACTGCAACAGCCTCCTTTGGCCTCCTTCACCACATTGGCTTCCCTGTACACCTCACTCCTGTTAAAGAGGAAACAAAAATGTTGTGATTCCAAATGCGATGATGACTACATTTTCACTTCCACAACTGTACTGGGTGTAGTCCTAGACCGGATGCCTGCCCAGAACTGGAGGCCAGAATGTGTAGCCTATTCTCTGACTGAATAATAGAACAGCACCAGCCACAGGTTGCTCGGCTGTATCTAAACTGCTGAAAATCACCATTGAACCCACTTAAGCTCCATTTCGCAGACATGAAACATTGCATGAATTATTCACACCATTCAAAAGCTTTTACAACAATAACAGCAACAATATGAGCACTAAATCGACCAGCAGGTTTCCCCTCTTTGATCCTCGCTGCAGGGAAACCTTTCAGAGATCAGTAGTAACATCCTGTGTGGATTAGCTCTTTTATACACAGACCCAAAGACAAACCTTTGGTGGAATGTGAGGTTTTATATCAAACCACAGAATCAAGTGCCCCCCTCCCCTCCAAAAAGGCGCCACTTTACATCTTCTACTGTCAACAGGCTGGAGTACTATCTGCTGTGGTTTTGAACTAGACACCCAAATGGGGCACTAGTTCAAAACCACTATTAATCACAACATAGTCTGTAAACACATCCAAGGTGAACTGATGGCAAGGCAAAGTGATGGATGGGAGAAGAAAACAACATGCACAGTTAGGCAGAGTGATTAATCATTCATTTTGGTAAGCACAACAGGCAGGGCCAAACATAGAGATAAATCTTAATTTCTACAGTTTGATGGAGTTGACTGCCAAGTGACTCCTCAAATAATAATTGACCATGTAATCAGGTTACTACACCAATTCATCACTCAAGACAAACAGAAAAGAAAATGTATGAACCGTGCTCCTCCAAATCTGTATATCATTTTAAATCAAGCGGACACATATTAGCCTAGTAATTTCATCACTCCCACTTTGTTGTTAAGTCTGGTTTTTACTTGGATAGCGTGCACTCCAGTTTTCAGTTTAGCGTTAACAGGGAGATGAAATCACCCACATCTGCTACATATCCTGGGTTTGTTTACAGAGTACGCTGTCAGGGATGGACACATGGTGGCTCTGCTAGCGTTCGGGGGAGTGCTAGGTTCAGCTGGAGGCCAAGCACTGATCTCCTGGATACGAGTGGATAGGAGGAAAGAGGGACAATGGGAGGGAAAGAGAGTGCGAGGAGGAACTCATAAATCAGCCTGAAGGTCAGTGCCGAGCACTGCACAGCCCCACCCCTGTCAAGAGGGCAATCAGCCAGCAGCCTGGCCTTGCCCAGCCAGCACAGCTCAGCTCAGGCCAGCAGCAGCTAAACACACTGGCTGGCTGGCTGGCTGGTTGGCAGGGCAACAAACCCCACATCACTACCTCATCCCACCTCAGCTCAGATCAGAGCCCTGTTCATCTAGGCCAGCAGAACAAGGCCAAGCTAATGGGCTTTAAGCAGGGCCATCCAACGCTCTGAAAACACCTGGCATCGGATGTATTCCTGCTGAGGTCTAAAAGAACAATTTGACCCAATAACCCCGTGATTCTAATGTTAGATACAAACACTAAAGAGCGGGTGAAAAAATAAACATATGGATTGCATACAAAGAGCACAGCAAGAGACCTTATTGCAACAGCTTTGCTACGTGAGGCCCCCAGCTGCATACTTCTACATCGTGTGAAGAGTGCCAAGGAAAGCACTATTTAGTAGAGATAAAGAGAAAGAAAAGAGACAGAGAGCACTGACGTTCATCTGTTAACAGTGTACAATTGAGACAGATCAGAGATTAGCTGTCACTGAGTCAGCTGTGTGCTAAGGACCTTTGCTCTGTGAATCAGCTTACAGGGTACCCAGTGTAGAAATAACCCCACACAACTCAACTCAGGCAAGGGGCAAGGGGAAAAAGAAACCAATCCTTTATTTAGCCTAACCTTTATTTACCCAGGTGAGCCACCAGGGATCCCAATATGACGAAGGCCCAGAGAAAACTACAGTTACTCTTTGGAGTACAGATGCAACAGTAAATGACTTTTAGTTTGCCTCAACTTAAACCTCCACGAACACAAAAACCTCACTAATAACATGCGGTTGGCCTATCTGCACGCAGCGTACATATTTCACCCACACAAATCTTTGTTCATGCTAAGGTTAATCCCCCCTAGTTGACTAAGTAGCACGTTTTGGTTAAATGTTGCCACCTCATGCAAAGCGCACGGAAATCAGATTAAGCAAGGCCTGTGCGCAATACTGCTCAGGGGCAAAGAACTACAGAAACAAAGAGGGAAGTCTAGACATGAAGCAGCCTTATGATCTTGTAAGTTTTATACAAGATAAAGATAAAAGAAAATCACAGAAAATGTTAGAGTTCCTCCCTCAACAAAAGATTTTGCCCTGCATCGCCTTTTCATTTCCCCATTTCCCCTATAGAAACGTGGCAACACAGCACCCATAGGAACTGCACATCTGTCAAACTGTCAGGCCAGGGTCATGTGTACAACTATTGCAACACGACGAGGGTGTTTTCAGTTGTGAGCTGTGAGTTTACTGAGCAGAGGGGTCTATTGTCACATGTTTACTCAATGTATACCAGTTCCCAGTTACTGGGCTGACTTTCATTTAGCTGCATATATTTAATGTGTTAAGGGATGTGATTTCTGTTTAGCTCACCAAAACAAGATAGGAGGCACACACACACACCTAGAGAAACACACAAAGAGGTGTACATAAATAGGGTTGTGGTCTGATGCTTTGTAGAGTGTCAAGTAGCCTTATCCAACTTAACTTTGAACCTTACGCTGCTCATAGGCCAATACAGAGTCTACACTTATGTAAGGAAATCAGGCAACAAATTGTCCCGAGAGCAATAAAAATGAGGAAACTCAACTGTTAAATATCAGAAAAAAACCACTACAGCTCATGCTATTTGATAGAAAACAGAATAGAAACTGTAGGCTAATGGTTTAGGGAGCATCCAATTAGAAAAAATAGGAAAAATTTGTATGATTTTGGAAAGATGATGGCTCTAATCTACAATGTCATGAAGAGACAATTTCTGGAGATGCCACAATTAAATAAGTAAATTAAAATTTCACCCTAGGTGCTGTCACTGTCCATAATGCCACTTTCCATTGGGGAGCATCTCTCATTTTTTTTTTACCTTGGGAGACTTGTTCATCTTCATACAACTATCACCTGACTATCCAAGAACATAAAAAAGGTCTATATCTAGGCTTTTATGTTATGTTTTTAATTAATGTTAATTATATATTCACATTTCTTTTGAATGCATTTCCCATTTTTTCCTCATTTTTACATATTTTACTAGTCCCTGTTTTCATGCCTTTTTATAACTTTGTCAACTCTGCTTTTAGATAAGTGGTATATAAATAGAGTTTGTTATAATCATTGTTTATGTGTTTTAAAGTGGATAATCCCTCTAACTATTGGTAACACACACCTATCAGTGCAACAGCCTGCCCTGGATGCAACAGATAGAAATCAATGACAGAAACATCACTACCAAAAAGAAACAGAACTCCAGAGGCGTCTTGGTGCAGCAGTGCTCAGATTCAATGTTCTTGAGACATCATGTGTTCAAACCAGGCATTTGTTGCAGAACATCCCCCCTTCTCTCCTATTTTCATGTCCCTCTCCAGTCCACACAATAAAATAAATCAAATAAAGCGGTTCACAAGTTAGATGTGGTATCTGGAAAACGTGACACAGATCTAAAAAAAAAAAAAAACAGACATGGAAATGAATCACAGTCAGTGAATCAGTCAAATGGCAGTTACCCCAGTTCTGCACTTCCTTCTTGTGTGTAATTCTTTCCTTTCTGACTCTCCAAAGTTTGGTGGGACAGCAGCGATGGTAGCGAAGTCTGGTGAGAGAAGGGATTTGGCTTAGCACAAGGCAGCCCATCTGACATCACCAGAAAGAGATCCCACCCTGGGGCAATATGTCACGCCGACACAAACATAAACACAGTACACCGTCCGAAGCCCAGCTTAGCACAGTCCCAGCCTGCCCAGCACTCTAGCAGCCAAGAATGGAACCAAATGACTCATTCACAATGGCTAAGCGTGCCTTTCCAAGATGAGGAGAGCCAATTCAGATTGGGTGTGTGAACTCCCACTGAGGACGCAGACCCAAGTTCCAAACTAAACTTGCTCTGCCTCTACCAACAGTGGCATATAGACACAGCTAGAAATATCACTGACCAGTGTGAATTGAATGGAAGCCCTATTTTACTCTTGGGAGACGATAAAACAAAAGCTCTACAGTTAGTTCTGCAGAAACACGTTAGACTAAGGTTTCAAAATGACTGGTCGGACATTAAGCTTAATAATTAAGGGCACCTTTGAACTTACCCCTCACCGTTGCGCGTTCCTTCATTCCTTCTTCACCTTTCACCTGCTCTAAAACATGTGACTCAGTGGGGAGGAAAACAGTTCTGAACACGTTCCTCTAACCTGTCGCCACCTTCTCTTTCAGTTCCCACCTCTTCCTTCTTTTCTCCTCCCTGCCACCCTCTGTCATCGGGTCTCTGGAGTTAACCCTGCCCACTTCGAGCCAGCACCAATTCCAATTCTGCTCTCCCCCACTAGATCTCAACATCTGCACATTTGTGTTTCCTGTCTTCTAGATCAAAATACTCTGACGTGCATTTCATTTTTCTTTTTCTTTCATTTTTTTTTTTGTTTTGCCGTTCTCGACCTTGCAAAAGTAAACACAGTTAAGAGCATTGAAATCCCCTGGTTTAAAGAATGGCCCTTTGTCCAATAGGCAAGGTCACGGCAGAAGTAAAGCTATGTAAACAGTTCTGAGATGGGAGTACAGATAGATGGAGGCTCAACACACAGGACACACACATAGGCTCACCGGAGGCAGATTTCAGCTGGCTTCTTTTCTGCCAACAGTCTTAACATATCACCTGGACTACACTACATCATGCCCAGGAACACCCAGCACCAGAAGCCTACACAATGAAGAAATGAGAAGCACTTGCTACCATGCAATATGGGGTAACAGACCAATCATGTAGGCCTACATGGTTTCACTTTTTGATAGCTCATTACATTTCACCTGGATACTTGTAATACATTTAAACAATATGCTCTCTTCATATCAAAAAAATGGATTCCACATTACAACCGACATTTTATAACCAGCAAACAATGTCAGTGACATAAAAACCAAACAAAAATAAAATCCCCCCCTCAAAAACTATTCAAGGCATCCTTTGTTTGCCCTTCTCCCCTACGTCCTGAGGGTGTTGTCCTTTTCCTTGTACATAGCTTTTGAAACAGACGTCTCCCTTTACTGAACTTTATCATTTCAGACGAATTGACAAAGGATGTACAACACGCTCTCACCGGTATCACTTTACACCTGGCTTACAACGGCTGACAATGCAAGGCAAATATTTACCAAACTGGTCCTGCCTGGTGTCAGCTGGAGATAATAGGGTTAAACATTAATAGTGTATCGCTGTGGAGTACAGTAGCAGTACCATGCTACAGTTAGAATGAGTTAACACACACAGTGGCTACTATAATCAGCCCCAAGCCAAACTTCCTGAAATGTGGTGTTATGGTTCATCCTGCCATTTCTGAGAAACCATGTGTCAGTGACGAATAAAGATACCATTTAAAGCCACTGCGTGTAGAATTGACCTCAATATCATTCTCAGTGTTTCTGCTACATTCAAAGATTTTTACCGCTGCACCTTTGAGATTTCACAATCAAATGAAAAGTCAATTGCACAAGTGGAGTGTTTAGACGGATTATGGACCATTTGGTTTTCCATACAGCCACTTCTATTCCACGCATAACCGAGGCTGTGCACCGTCCTTGGTGGTGAAAATCCACGCATCCATTATGGGCGCGGAATCAAAGTGCCTGAACACCGTGCTGCTTCGCTGTTCAGCTGAAAAAAGCGCATCTTTTTCTGAGTGGAGGATCAAACTAGAGCAACACAGAATCGGCAGAGAATCGGCTGAAGTTCCAGGGAAAGCGACAGCAAAAGGTAACCTAGTTCATGGCTAGTTTACATAAGCATTCATAGTATCCTCTAAGGACTTAAACAGCAATAAATGTGTGCTAAAATCAGTTTTGTCATCGACTGTCATTTTATTTCTTAGCTGCAAACTTTGCCAATGCTTACAATATTTCTGTTTACCTAACCTACCTTGAATTAAGAACAAATTCTTGTTTACAACATAATTTTTATGTTGGACTACATGTTTCTGTTTCACCGGTATTACAGTAAATAAATGCATTACTGAATTTGGTTCCCGATGAACATGGAAAAAATAACTTGCCTGTTTATTCCAGTTCCATTATTCAGTTTGGATTATGACAGTTTCACGTCACCTCTTCTGTATATGTCTTCTCTCTGCAGTCGAGCTTGAATGGAACCTAAAATCCTAAAATTTCAAACCCGAATTGATTGTATATCATTTTAAATCAAGCGGACACACAATTGATTGATCATTTCTGTCCAAACCCAAGCCAAACCCCATGAGCAACAAATTTCGGAGGCTGAACCCGATCGGGGGGGGGGGGACTCAAGGGGTCGCCAAAGTCAACAAGTTTCAAATTCTACTGGTAGTAGCTCTAATAATATGTGAACATAAAATGAATAGACAAATTGATCACAAATACTTAAATACTGGTAAGATGTTGTTCACTGGTTTGGCTATATTTTCAACGCTGTATGTTGAAAATATAGCAGATAGCTTGACTACCAACGCTATATGTTGGAAAGCAGAAGGCATCCAAGGCATCAATACTGTGACTGAAGCAGCAAGTTAAGATACGGTCCAAGCTAGAGAGTTGGTGCTGCCATCAAGACAATGATCTACAAAACCGCCCTGCAGTCCCACATCATTCACACTGCACAGTCCGCTTGCACAAGCCAAATACCGCCAACTTCTAAGACGTTCAGCAACCAGCATTAGACAGGCCGTCTTTGTTCAAACTATTTGGGAAGGATAAACGATTCAAAGATGCTTGGCTTCAGCGGACACAGGGGAGATGAATAAAATGCTTGGAATGTGCAGCATTTTGTGGATTGAATTCCTTGTGTTTTGACAAGAGGACCAAAGGAATTGAAAATAAATGCAAGAGCTGAAAGTTCACCCAGTGTTGACAGTCCAACATTGCTGGAGGAAAACCTTATTATACTCTGAAAATTGTCAGTATCAGTCTATCAGATATTAATGCTAGTACTATCGGGGACTAGAAATATAATAACTCTTGAAACCATCCCTTTGGCAAAGAAAATGTGTAAAAAAAAATTAAAAAAGCACTTGTTTCACCTAGGTATTAGCTTTATCTAAGACAGAAGTTGCTGAACCCAGGAACAATGTCCCTACTGATGTACTAGCCTACTGGTGTGTGAAGGTTTTATTTAAATCTCTCCTTAGACATTAGGACTACAGGGCATTTTTTTCTATTGCTTCAAATTTAAGCTTTAATACCAGGTTTCCATTGTAGCTGCATAGCATACATTAGAGGCCATATCTACACGTTTGGCTGAGACACAGGGATGTGATTAGGTTATGACAAAAAAAACAAAAAAAAAACAATGTAAAATCAGCAACCAATATATTCCTCTCTGTTAATGTTCGGAAGCAGAAATGTTTCAAATGTTTCCCCAATGCATTACCATCAAGGATTTTCACTTAACCTAGCTAGCTAACACAGAAGCACCGAAGTCAAAGCAACATTCACCCGCATTCAACAGGCAATGCTCTTCCCAAAACTACAAACGTCAGATAGTCTAGCTAGGTAATACACCAACGTTGAAAGTATAGTAAAGGCAAACATACGAGACAAACCAACACTTAGCTAACATTACCATAGTCAACGTCGGAATAAATCTTGCTACAGCTACGCTTAGTCATTAGTCGTTTAGAGGCTGAGGTACAAAAAAACATCTGCTGTGAAAACAAGCCCATGGGAGGGTGCATGCACAGAGATGATTGATGTTGATGTTGTTGAGATGAGATTTACCCTATTAGCAGGTGGCATATGCACTAAAAAGGTGGCATGAGCAGTCATCACATAGATGTTCCACCCTCTGCTCAATGCACAAAGTCAGAAGTGTTAATTAGTCTACCTAGCCCCCACCTTGAGACCCCCCACCCAACCCTCTTTTTTTTATGCGGGTTTGCATGAATCACAGGTCTCAATTTCAGGTCTAAAATGACGAAAATCCGGTCATTACCATCTGTCCAATCAGAAATGATTGGACAAATGGTTTCTTAGCTATAAAAACAAAAACTTACTTCTTTCACTTGCTAGATTAAATGTTACATAGCAGCTACCTCCTGGGCCATTCATACTTTGGTTTAACAAACACAAAAAATGTTACTGTTTATGTGCTCTGCTCCTCGTGCAAATATTAAGTTGACAGCAAGCAATAAAATCAAATCAAAATCAAAATATTGACTGTATTGCATTCATGCAATAATGTGACTGCAAGCAAATGAGCAATTAAGGTCAGTGAGACTGTAGGATCCACAACATAGCAACCTTAGGGTCATCCACATCATCAAATCAGCACAAACATACGTAGGTCTGAAAGTAGTCAGAACTTCAATTTAATATTTTAAAACTTTGACTAGACCTAAACCTCAAGTCTTGCTTCCAGGCTTACTTCCCTAGTGTCAGACAACTAATGTCTGACAGCTTACAACACTATCCATAGGTGTGTTCGCCTACAACACTCCACAGTTTTCCTGTGCATTTAGATTAGACCCGTCTTCTCAGGTCACAGTGACACATAGCCCTACACGTCTGGCATGTTAATGCTCCCACATGCTCACACAAGCACAAACCGTTCCTAGAAAAGAGCGACATTGTCAAGGTTCTTGTGATGGCAGATACTGAAAGCTGTAACAGATACAAAGCCATCATTCTATTTACAAGGAATGCCAGACTAGAAATCTTATCAGATAAAAGGTCATATAACTGATAAGCCATTTTAGAAGTTTAGACTTTTTACACCGTCCTATCCAGGAGAAAAAAATGTAGCACAGGCAATAGAGTTCTACTGTTTTTTACTGTCAGGGGTTCTAATCAATCTGCTAGCCGTAACGGCTGACAACAGCAGGTCTAAAACTTGCACCGCATGATGTTGTTTGATTACTGGCCTCGGGGAAGGAAAGTCACACCTCTAATTTTATCAGATAACCAGACACAAGGAGGAGACAATGTATTACTGTACTAGTGTTTTACAAATAGTACAGTAAGTAAACAACAGTGTGATGTGGCAGCGACTAGAATACCAAATAAACCAACCTAGTGCAAAATGTGTTGCATCATGCAGGCCTTATGCTGTTATCACAGTGCAAAGAGTCGTGTAATGAACAGAGCAAGGTGTTCACACTGGCCAGAGGTAGAGGATGAGACAGGCCATAAAGCAGGGATGGCTCTGGTGGAACACTCTGGAGAGCAGAGCTAAATGGCACAACAACCGTTAGTAACTGTGCTGGCAGGTGCTATCTGCTAATGAGAAACCCACCTGTGGCTTCATGAGTCACTGATTAGCATGTCAGGTCCGCACAGACCCAGAGGAGCAAAGACTCAACAACACACCTAATCTCCTCTGTTCAACTGTATGTGCAGCAGACACATCAGAAATTACATCTAGGACAGCAGACAGCGCGACCCATCGTCAACAGGGAGTAATTAGCGTATAGCACAGCGCTTAGCCCATCTTTTGCATTTCATCTACTTAATCCAAATTGCAAAAGACTGTGCCAACAAAAGGCTAACAACTTTACATACCAGCAATGACTTCGCATTTTTCGGCATACGCATTTTCTTGTGAGTCTTTGTGTGTGGCTGGTAACATGGATAAAACTATACAATCTTGCTCCTTACAAACAATATTTGCACCTTAGCTTAAATGATCCTTGAAACTTTGTAACGATGCCTGACTTAAGGGCATTGCTGCTAGCATGTTATTACACGGTTACAAAGCATGCACACGTGTAGCCTGTAGCCGTTGTCACTGCCAAGAACAGGATTATGCAGACACGCCTCCTTTCATGCACATAAATTCACACAAATATCTTCCTAATGACACAATCTTTGAAGAAGGAAATAAAATTAGATATACTGAGGTGGGTGCAGTTGTTCTGCAGCCAGCGAGTAGAGGACGCCTTGGCCTCAAAAGTGTGTGAGAATGTATGGCTTTCATATCACACTTTGTGCTTACACATACACTTACTTTAAACTTGCTGTAAGCTTTCTTACTGGTAAAGACCACAAAATTAGACTTTGGTCTGGCCTTGGCCAAATTTACCACCTAGCCTCAATACAGCATCATGTGGCATTTCACTATTAAAATAGGCCAAAACATGCAAAAATGAGGACAGGAGCTGGCCTATAGCATTCTCTGTGTTTTTAAAAGACACACTTAGGCTACTCTGGTGTTTTATGTACTACTACTTATGAAATAATGACACACTGGTGCCTCCTCAATTGAGATGCTCTCCTTTCAATTTGATGGAAACCAAACACCCTGAGAAACTCGAGTAACATCAATGGAATGCAGAAGGAGGTCAGAGATACTCTAAACAAGTCAGGACAGGGGGATCCCCAGCTCAGGTGTGAGGAGGGTAAACAAGAGAATAGCACAAAAGAGAAGAACAGAAGTTGGCCTATACTGGGGCAGCCTGTAAAACTTGAAATGGTTTACTCCCACCTCCTCAACTAAAAACATTTGTCAGGCTCCATTTGGCATATATCTGCAGCATATCATACTTTAGGCAGTCTAGTGTAGAACCCTAAATGCATTAATGTTCGTGTCTGTGTCGTCGTGACTGTGAAAAATAGATTGAAAATCTGTGGGCTGCGGTCATTCAAGCATAAAGCCCAGCCAAGTAAGATGACATTTAGGCTAAATATCAAACACTGCCAAATTATCCCACAGGGATCATTTAAGTTTCATCTTATCGTGTCTTAATCATTTTCTAAAATACACGAAGTAGGCTACATTAAAGTGCTACTAGCCTAAATTTACAAAAAAGGAGTTGCAGTCCACAGGAAACTGGGGCATCATGTGAGTGGCGGTAGAACTCCATGTGTTTCTAATTATGGGGGGAAGTAAGAGACTAAAGCTCAAAAGACAGACCTATGGCAGAAATTAAATGATCAATGGCTATTGTCTGGCAGTGACATTGTGAACACAATAAGCTAGTACAATAAACAAACCCAATCAAGTAATGACATTGTAACAGGGCTATGTGGTTTTAAAAACAAGTATAGAGGTACAAATGCACTGGAGGGAACAGACACACACATTTTAAAAAGTGCATCTGTTTTCAATGGCCCGACATATACTAAAAGTGTCAAGCTGCATCTGAACCTGGATATTTTTGAGCATCAGAGGAACAAAACAGCTTTTTAATAAGGTTTCTGAAGCCGATGTGACCAGTGACGTATTTGAGGCAAAACAAAACATGAACATAGTCTAGTTGGTCTACTAGATGGTGTCCAAATTTAGAGGGCAGACTGCACAACAGGCCATGGAACATATTAAATGTCACCGTGAAGAAAATGTGACAATGTTATGTTACCCATTGTGAAATGCATGTGCCAGTACTGCTAATGTTTCTAAACTCCAGCCTGCAGCACAGAAGAGTCAAATTACTGTAGGAGTGTCAATTAGCACATCCAGTGTGTTTGGTAATTAGGCTACATTTCTATAGATCCTTAAAATACTTAAATTTGCAATTTCACTGTCGATTGAACCATGCAAACTAGAAAATTTAACTGTTGTAATGTTTAATTGATCCATGTGCCAGAGCAACAAGCTACATTAGTGTAAACACTGACATAAAAATGCCTTTTCCAGGCAATAGGAAGTTGATAACCCAGGCCAATATGGGTCAATGTGTTCGGTTGACAGCTGGGACAGTTGTCCAAGGCTGAATCACAGCTATGCATACAGCAAACTCATTGTTTCTCCCCGCACAAAAAACACTGACTTGCCTTGTCAGATGAGGCTGCTTGCTTGTTCATAGTCTGACATGCTTTGCTTTGGCAATGAGGCTTGCTCTGCAACTGGACTGGAACCGCTGACAACAATAAACCCTATTCACTCGCATTAACATTTTGCCCCCTTGACACTCATCGCAGTCACACTCCGTCTTGTCAGCAAGTTGCTTCCTCACAACCTTCCCTCACACATCATCTTCCCGTTTATATGGATCACTGTCCATCCATCTATCTTATCTTATCTATCTATCTCTGCTTGCTCATCTATCTACCAATCTATATCTATCTATGACAGTCTTTCACACAGTGGTGCTGTAGCCTTAGCCAATCCATTATTGACTTATCCACACAGCATGTCTTACTGACTCCATGACAGCAGTTATCTGTTGCTAAAGGCACATATGTTCAAAAACATCTCTGTTAAAGTTTGCCCCTCTCCCCCCAAAAGGGAAAGGCCCATATGACTTCATGGCAAACAGTAGTTAATCAGGTCATCCGCTCTGTCCTGGCCATCGACCCCAATCAATAAGAAAACAGGTCTCAAATGTAAGTGAAGAGAAGACATTTTACTAATCCACTAAGTTAATGTGTAACGTTACATAAAAGGAGGAGAGGAGATCAGCTGAAGTAATATGGCCATGTCGCTGATTCACTGCGACCAGGCACACCTGTGAGATACAGCAGATCATGGCACCACACAGGTAGCTTGGCGTGATAAATATAGTGCTTTCATTCACATTAAGGCCTCAGCAACCGTTGTATGGTGTGGCTTAAGAGCTTATAGCCTAACCAGCTAAAAATAGACAACCAAGCTGGCGTCTTCAATGTATTTCTAGCTAGCTAGCTAATACATTACGTTACATTAGGCTGCAATTTTTGTATCGGTATTTGGGATACATTTTATGGAGTACAACGCTAAAGAATGTGTTTATAACCCAAATATTCCTTCGTTCCTGTAACAACAGGCTACATTTTTGCTCATCTATCAGACCAGACTCTCTGTGGCTTCAGTGCCAGTGAGTCAGGTTGGATCGGGATTAAAAGGAGACGTTTTGTCGTCAATTGATAAAATGTTACAATACAAGGCCAGCGAGCAGCATAGCTAGATATATGAGAGGAAAAAGAGATGCTGTAAAATACCTCTTATAACACTTATCGAGCGTACGCAACCATGCAACAAAACGGTGTTTATCTCGGGAGTCTGTATAACGTTAGTTGACACTTACCGCATAACACAACATTAGTTACATCGCCGCGACTTGTAGCCTAGCTCACAGGGCAGGAATGTATCAGCGGCGTAGCTAGCTGTGCTTTCAACAAAAGAGAAGGAAAACGTATGTATTGTGTTTACCTTGACGTCGAAATAATTCAAGGTTTCGATTCCAAATAAGTACAGTAACTACTGAAATGTGGTATAAGAATCCCTCTGAGTCCGTCCGATGTTTTCATGGGGGCAGCTTGTGTGCGTAAGGGAGAAGGGGGGAGTTCCCGTTCCAGTGTCACATATGCTGCCTTTAAGGACCATCGGGAATATTGTAATTGCAAGTTGGATGTGCAACAATAGTGCAAGTATTATATTATCAGTATTATATTATATTTCTTTTTGATTCTCTCTTTAACTTTTAGTTGTTACTTATGTTGTGCATAATTGTGCTGAAGAGTTGCTAAAGTTGAAGAGACAGCACCTGCGAATTGCATTTAACATAGATTTGATACAAAAGATATGTGACAACTTTCGGCTAATAAATCAATTTCATTCCTGATGGGCATGTCTCTTCTGTCACTGCAGTCACACACACCAACCAAAGAAATACTTTTAACGCGGTACATTTTATTATTATTTGCGGCCAAAAGCACTTGAATTCGCGTATTAACGACTTCAGAAATGTGAGTTGGAGCTTGCGATGAACACTTGAAGGCAGCAACGACTACGCAGAAAGTGCACCGTTGGAAGTCAACCCGCTCACTCATCTGAGGCCATCTATTGGTGATTATAGGAGCATGTCTAAGATTTAGAAATTATACACTTGATTACACCTTTTAATAACTGTGATTAAAAAAATACGAACATGTTTTTTAACCCAGGTTATGGTTTCAAAAATTTGAGTAGGCCGATTTCTATAAAACAAATAGAAGGATACCATACAAATAGGCTATAACAAAAAACTGAAATATTACAAGAAAAGATGTATTTATTTGTTACCTGGGATTGGGTTGCGAGGGTAGTCAGGAGTTTATTTGTTACTAGTCACTTTTCTGTTTTTACTAGGCTCAGTTTAATAGCCTACTTATTGTATAGTGACTACTGACTAATTTGATTTTTACTAGTTACTTTTCTAGCCTTACTAGTAAAACAAAAAAATAAGCAGTTCTTTAATTAAATCATATGGGGCTACACATTTTAGGTTTAGACTTTTCATTACTCACTAGTCACTATTTTACTCAGCACAAGTCATTAGTTCAATTCTACTAGTTTTCTGAATTAATCATCATCAATCAGAATAGCCCTACTGTTCTGTTAAACACCTTGGATAAGCTTGTTAATCCTGTGCCCCCAGATGTCCCTGCCTTTTCAAATGCTTGAAAATGTTTTATTATTTTCTGTAAATAAGATCAATGGTATCAGATTGCAGAATACTTTTTCTCCTCCCACTTATGTTGTAACCCCAGCCTGCCCCAACCCTCTCAGCCAGTATAGCCCAATTTCTCTACATGACCTCACTGAAACTGTCTCTCACATGAAATCATCATCTAACCCACTTGATATAATTCCCACATCTCTTCTCAAAGAGATGTTTCTATTGGCCCCAGACTGCTCGGTATAAATAGCCCCTTGACCTCCGGTTGTGTGAGTATTTCAAGCAATCCAGCATTCAACCCATTCTTAAAACTCCTACCCTCGACCCTACTCTCCAACAAAACTGCTGACCTAATTCCAAGCAGCCCTTCATAATAAAGTGGTTTCCAAATAGCTCCTGGATGTGGTACAACAAAACAACATTTTTGATAAGTTTCAATTGGGCTTCTGCCAGCAACACTCCTTCGAAACAGCACTTCTTAGGGTAACCAATGACATTTTAATGCATGCTGATGCAGGGGGATGCACTATATTAGTTGCTACTTGACCTTAGCACTGCATGTGATACCAGTAATCACCTTCTCCTCCTTGATAGGCTTAATAAGCAGGTTGGCATATCTGGAACACAGTAGGTCTTGAGTGGGTTTTCTTCTTCTTTGTCCTGCAGAGCATGGCAACTTTACCTCCTCACCATCCTTGCTGTCTTGTGGGGTGCAATCCTGGGTCCAATTTTATTCTCCCTTAGGACATAATATCAATTTTGAATGTGTTTCTTATCATTGCTAATTCTGATAAAGACAGAAATTCTCATTCGGCCCTGACCATTTATGAAAAGATATACAATAAAGCATTAATTTTTCTGTAATATAAAATCCTCCTCCAAAAACACTGGCATGACCTTTGATTCAGCCCTAAACTTTGATAAACAAATAAACTCAGTTGTGAAAGACAGCTTTTTCAGCTTGGAACCACATCCAAAATTAAAACCTTTCTCTGTGTCCAAGATCTGGAGAAAGTCATCCATGCCTTCATCTCCTCCCACCTGGACTATTGTAACTCCCTTTACTCCCTTACTCTAGTACAGAATGCTGCTGCTCAGCTTTTGACTGCCTCCAGGAAAAGAGACCACATCACGCCTGTACTTGCTTCCCTTCTTTGGCTCCCAGTTTGCTTCAGAACTGACTATGAGATTCTGTTGCTTGCTTTTAAGGCTTTGAATGGACTGGTTCCTGCTTACATATCCCACCTCCTACGCCCCGACTCGACCCCTAGGCCCCTTGGGTCATCTGATAGAGACCTCTTAGCTGTTTCATGGTCTAGGCCGAAGCTTAGGGAGATCGGGCGTTTGAGGTTGCAGGCCCTAGACTGTGGAACAGCCTCCCACACTGCATCAGATCTGCCTCCTCCATCGCCACTTTAAAAACCATCTCAAAGCCAATCTTTATTCTTTAGCCTTTCAATTGATGAGTACTGATAGCCTTCTAGTCAAACTCAAAATGTTGATAGTTTCAAATAGAGCAACAAGTAATTGTTGAAAAATTATGTGAAGATACTATTTCCTTGAGACGTAATGATATAAACAAATAGCCACACACGCGGGCCAATTGTGTTGCTGTTTTCACCTCTTTTCTAAAGCTTGTTGTCAAAACTCGGAAAGACTCAAAGCCCCTCCCGACCCATTCAGTAGCTTTTCTTTTCTTTTTTTTTAAAATATTGTCTCCTCCCTCGCTGTTGAAAAGCAGCGCTCTCAGATTTGGGTTTAGTGTTAAATTACTCTTTAAATTAGAACATGTTCTATAATACAGTAATTACTGAATTTAGACTAGAAAATAGTAATTGGCAGAATAGTGACTAGTGAATAGAAAATGATCACTAGTAGATCATTAGTATCTAGTAGTCACTAAAGGAGAATGCAGGAGGAAATAAATGATAAAAGGTCCTGCCATATTGTACAATATGAACAATGGGATGTTTTTTCTGCATAAGTAGGCATTTTGCTAAAACTGTCCTGAATCTCAGAGCGTATAAAACTGTCCATATCGTGCTGCATTTTTGTCAGTCTATGTGTTCTGTCATATTGCAACATCCATATCAACTCAATATGATATCCAGCCCTACAGTGTATGTTTTATCATGTTACTTTGATCTCTGAAAGCTGATTTTTTTTTAAAGTGGCAGGCTACTCCAGTTTGTTACACAAAGGCATGAGGGGTTTTATAGTTGCAGCTGCATGTGTAGGCGTTAGGTAAGAGTTAGTGAAGCATTATCAGCCCAGCCATCACATTTAGTCATCACTGCTGAACTTCAACTTGTAATAGTTGAAATATGAGGGGTCATTCATCAAAATGTGATGACAAATACACATCAAAATTGTGGGAAAAGTGAAATGATAAACTTGAAGCAGAAAAAACCTTTGAAAGGATTACAGCAAAACTTTCCTTATAGAAATATTAGTGATACTGCTACTACTAAAAACACCATTAATTAGTTCAATAAGGTCACTAAACTGACTAACTGACTATTACAGATGCACTATAAGTCCCTACGGGAATTCCTATAAGTCCATAGGAACATATAGCAATGTTTTGCAAGGATATGTCACCCAGTAGCCTTCTGTAGCTTTTTTGGTTAAAGTTGAAAATGATAATTGTTAATGCTATATAATCCAAACGTAGTGTGACGAAAGGCCCCTAAACCATTAACATTTACATGTAAGCAAGCAGGAGCTGCATCATTGCCATGTCATTTCAACTGATTTGAAAATATCTGACCTCTAAAAATGAACTAAACTAACGCTAAAGCTAACTCAATTAGCATTTTTTATTGTTTCTTTTGACTGGTCGATCATTACCTGTTATAATACCATTCACTGTAAAACTGTAAAAAAAAATTAAAAAAAAAAAGTTTTAGGATATTTTGATATTTTTGACGCTATGTGGAAACTCTGGGTAACGGATTGGTTGGACTGCTCATTCCCATTTTGCATGACGTCAGTTGAATCCAAAACAGCAGCCAGAGGCAGGAAAATGTTTTGTGTTGGTTTGGGTTCGGGTTGGTCGTGGAGGATCATGCTGACCCTTCCTTTGAAATTCATTACCGTCCATTTCTTCCTCGGCTGCATTACGTGTTGTTTAATTAACAATGCGAAGCCTGGCGATGATCCAAACATACCAGCGATTGCCAGATATTTCGGCACAAAAGGGAGGTATGAGGAAGTAAACCCGTATCTTCTTGAGGACATACTTGCGGTAAACAAATCTATTCTACAGCTCCCATCTGCAGAATGTCGCGAAATTCATGTGACTGCCATAATAAGACACGGCACACGGTACCCGACGATCAAAAACGTGAAGAAGATGCAGCAGATGCACAACCTCGTCCTGCACAAAGCTTCTGGCAAAGAGAGATGGCTGCGCGAAATCCAAAACCACTGGCAGATGTGGTACACCGAAGACATGGACGGCCGCCTGGTCCAGAAAGGTGTGGACGATCACAAGCATTTGGCTGTCAGGCTGTCAAAGCTACTCCCGTCTTTGATTTCAGAAGAGAAGCTCCGAGGCGGACACATCAGCTTCATAACCAGCTCAAAGCACAGGTGTGTCAACAGCACCTTGGCCTTCAAGGCAGGACTGACCGAGCTGTGGACTATTGAAGGTAGGACCTGTCCTGGGTTGAGATATTCATGAATGAACTCCATCAATTCCTATTCGAGGAAGTTCAATTTTATTAAATGAAATTCTGTGAAAGTCCATGTTTGTTTGTTTGTTTTTTCTTATACAACTTCTTATACAAGTTATCTGAGATTACACATAGTGTTATCAATACTGAATGGTATTGCATAACATGTAACCGTCATACATACATTATGATTGAATGTATTTGATTTGTTTTTACTGTCTTTTATTCGACTCATAATGTTTGATTTATAATGTTTAACAAGTCAAGACAGCCTCTCTTAGAAGTGGAATTTCATGGAATTTAATGGAATTCAATTCTGTTTACTGTCATTCCAATTCAATTATACAGTTCTGTTTCCTTAGAGCTGAGTGCAATTCCAATTCCAACTCCAATTTCAATTCTCAGTTCAATTCATGAATGATGATGCTATTGTCATGGACTCCCCCCTCCTCCAGACAGAGAGTTTGACCATGTGGTGAATGACGCCCTGATGAGGTTCTTCGACCAATGCACCAAGTTTGTGGAGGATGTTGGTAACAACCCGTCGGCCATGGCAGAATTTGACAAGTTCAAGTCGGGACCAGAGATGAAGAGGGTCCAGGAGAAGATCGCAGACCGTCTCCGAGTCCAGTACAGTCTCATCACCGATGGTCATGTCTGTTGAAAGACTAACTAATCCAAAATTTAGGCCATTGAATATGCTGTGTGCATGTTCCTCTGATAGCCTTCTTCATAACTCCCTAACTTGATAAGTCTCTGTAATCAAGACTCAAAATGGGTCCCAGGTCTGTTTCTGGTTGATCCCCCTAAATGACAAGAGCAATGCCTGATTCCTGAGTATGTGTAGCCTACATTACCTTTTGTTTCCAAGCAGACTAAATTTAATCTGTCACTGCCTGAAACAAACCGAGAACCAAAAGATACATATACACCAAAAGATTCATTAGATATATTACATATTACACCAACTCCAGTGCATGTAATTGTATTTTAAAGGCAAACAAATATCCACTCAATTGCCTAATCTCTGCAGGAGGTTAGTGTGCAGAGAATCTCAGTGGTCATAAATCACAGTGAATATCTGTACACTAGGTGGGGCTGTTTCCTCATTTGAAAGTAAAGCATGACTGTTAGTAGTGGGTTAAGTACTGAACTGAACTGTAGCCGAGGTTGAGGTTAATTTGGATTCTTGAGGTAATAGACTAGGCCTCAAAAAGTGGCAGTAATTGAATTAGCCAAGCATACCACAGTGTCTTGGTTTTAAGAAGAAGACAAACCAATGACAGTTTGAGTGTTTAAGACAGTTACATGCAAGAGAAAGATGGAATATGTAAGGAAGTAAATTCACTAGGCTCAGTTGTGTGGGTTTAAATGGCTGCATGGCTTGTGTCATTTCATTACTTAACCATGTTTTTGTAAACTTTCTTCTGCAGATATGGCTGAAGCTGCATTTTACTTGTGTGCCTATGAGTTTGCCATCAAGACTGTGAACTCTCCCTGGTGTCAGCTCTTTGATGAGGTTGATGCACAGGTATTTCAACTCGACTCAACTGCCAATTAATGTCAGTTTGGTGTAGGAGTGGCATCAAATGTTACTATGTTAATTAGGCTTTGAAAGCATGGCGAGACTTCTAAAGTCACGAGGTTGGACTACATATTTGGTTTTGGTTAATAACTGCTTGTTCTTAAGAGGGGGAATACATACAAAACTTGAATTGCTTCTTCCTAGAGCAATATTCAGTCCACCTGGCCCACTGAAAACAAAAATCACAATGCATTTCTCACTCTATCTTGCCACAGAATTCACTCATTGAGGAACTGCATTAGTCATGTTACAAAGAGTGTTTTGTATCTTGTGTTACCAGCTGACCTAACACTCAGGTAGCCTGAAATTTTACCTCGCATAATGAAAGACTGACAGATTGCTATCTTGGTGGTACCTTTTTTTAGTCCTCACACAAAGGCCACCCTGCATACAGACTACCTATTATTTACTTCTAACAGTGTATTCTCTGGTGCACCAACAGGTTATGGAGTATGCAAATGACCTGAAGCAATTCTGGAAAAGAGGCTACGGTCATGACATCAATAGCAAGTCAAGCTGTATTCTCTTCCATGATGTTTTTAGTCGACTGGACAAGGCAGCCCAAGAGAGCAAGTGAGTTAACCTTGAACACAAAAATGCAGGGTGTACCTGTTAATGGTAACAATGCAGATGCCCATAAACCACCAGTGTGTCCTGAAATACAAGAGTGTTCAAGAGTATTTCTGTGCGTGTGTGTGTGTGTGTGTGTGTGTGTGGCTGTCTGTCTGTGTGTTCTTCAGTGGCACTATACGCACACACCATTTCATATTTCTCTAGCAAAGACAAGGCAAAATAAAAAAACAACTGCTCAACAAACACATATATGCAAAGTACATGCATGTGCATGTCTCCTGACTGTTTGCTGCTGTGAAACTGATCTGTACTGTTTAATGTATGGAGATTTTTTGGCAGGCTAAAAGCCTTGGAATGTGTGGCAAAGTTTAGTTGGAGCCTCGTAGAAAAGTTGTTTCTCCATAAACAATAAACATAAAGAACCCCTGCTGAATGAGGATTATCATCATGAGGATGGCATATCTGTTTTACACATCTGCTTCCATCTAGACTATCAGGTTGTTTGATAGAGAAAAGGAAGAAAGCACAATGCTAATGTAGACAAATTTGTTTACTGAAAGATAGTAATCTACTGACCATACCACTGAGTGGCATACATGCACACTCCATGCAAAGAGCAGAGAACATATTTCTATTCTAACCTGTGATTCATTGGCATTCCTACAGAACAGCGCATTGGAAATCCTGATTTTTAAATCATAGTGACTCATTCCTCCATGTACTGAGGCAGAAGTGTGGTCAGCACTCTGAATTTTATCCTCCAAAATTGAAAACCTTCAATGGGATAGATTAAATAATTACCAATGTTTTTACCACCTTGATCTTGATTGCCTTGTTGCTGCTCTTGGCAAGAGTCAGTGATGTTCTCTCTCTTTCATCATTTTGATAAGCTTTTATTTTTTTTGTTTTTTGTTTTGTGTTTTTTGCTGTCAACATGATCCATGGAAGGAAAAGTATCTTGGTTAAAGATTAGCCTGTGTCCCTAGACTACCCTTATCCCTAAGTACCAATACAGAGGTTTTAAATGTCTTAAAGGTTATTTAACAACCCAGATATTGCTTGGCACAAGTTACATATCCTGTAGTGCAAAGTGCATTTTTTGGTTGTAACTTGTTACAATTATTTACTTTGATGAGGCTCATTCAAGCTTCTTCTGTGTTATACCTGAAGATAAATTCCATCCTGAAACCCTCATCCTGTCCATCAGGTCCGGCCAGCAGGTTTCTGAAGCTGTGACAGTCCAGGTCGGCCACGCTGAGACGCTCCTGCCGCTGCTGACCCTCCTGGGCTTCTTCAAGGACAGCGATCGCCTGACATCCGCCAACTTCGCCACACAGGCCCAACGCTCCTTCCGCACCAGCCACACCTTACCCTACGCAGCCAACCTCCTCCTGGTGCTGTATGACTGTGGGGAAAGTGGCCTGAGACTGCAGCCTCTGCTCAACGAGAAGCCCCTGGTTTTCCCTGGTATGGCCGACCAGCAGGTCTCCATCCCGCTCTACCAAGACGTCAGAGAGCACTACAGGGAGCTGCTCCAAGGCTGCGACTTTGAGACCGAGTGTCAGCTGTTCACGCATCCTAGTCGAGCTTAGGTGACGAGGGTGGTTTCCGGAGTGCCTCTTGTATTTGCAAAATGGAGTGGAAAATGACACTTTGTCTGGATTCATCTCCTCTATAAACCTCGAGAATATGACTGGTTCAATGAAGCACTTTCATTGTCAGTATAAGAAATAGTCCACATACTTTCATCTAGTATAGCTTACTGCAGGCAGTGTTCACTGTTTATGTGCTTTAGTGCTTGAGAAAAGGTTAAACCAAAACCAGACATCTATCAGTGGAGATGACCACCATTTGGGCTGAAATAATTGAATTGAATGATTGAGTTGGCCCATAGAGATCCAAACACCAATTATCCCAGCCCAGGTATTTCAGATTCTACTGTACCATTATAGTATTACTGCTGCTCTATTACTTAATGTTGCAGGGTAGCAATTATTGCACAAGGGAAGGCAATATTGAGCAGAATTGGAATAAAAGAATTTATTTTTGCAGTATACATTTATATGTAATGCTTTATTGTTATGAAATATTGTGCTTTAATTAATCAGCATTTCATGAAGCATTTCATTTAAATAAAATTTTTTACTATAACAAAAAGTATTAGTTTTTTATTTTTTTGTTTTCTGACACATTTTTCATGCTTGTGTCTGGTTAGGACGAACGGGGAGAAAGAACATCGACAGCCTATTTGATTTGTTATAATTTAACTGATAGGTTAATGATTAACTTTCCAGTCTGCACGGATTTACCTATGACCAAGTGCTCCAATTTCATAAAAAACGTCATAAGCGCAGCGCTCGTTCCTCAAAAAGCAATGCATGACTCATTTCAAAAGTAATTCCATTAACGTTACTTCATTACTTCCCGGGATAGGCAGATACTTTACGGTTGCGTCTTCGGGACAGTTCAGTTACCTCACCCCCAGTGTGAATGCTCAAGGGAATAGCCTTACTGGCCAATGTTTAATGCTATCCTTTGGCTGAATAACATGACAGTAAGTGGGAATAGTGCAGAAAGTAAAGTTTTTCTGCCATTTTTTGCTTCTAGGCTAGCTTAACCGCTAGCCCGCGTCAACGGAGAGTCCGAAGAAGGCGAATGTGGTTTTTGGATAATTCATCTTCAATCTGATATGTAGGCTACAGGGTGTGATACCAAAGTAACGACTTAATTTTGGTAACGTTAACTATTGCAACTGAAACGGCATTTCCTTACACCATCCATTAGTTGCGGAAGTAATTACTGTAACGTTCCCGTCTTAAGAATCCTGTGAATTGGCTTTAGGGGGAATACAAACTCAGATTCAGTCCTCCCGGTTTCGGTGCTCAGCCCCGTGGTGTCGTTATGCCTGAGTATTGGCTGGTATTCAGCAATATGCAGATTTCTGGACGCCGGAGGAGGAGGGATGGAGGCTGGGCCAGCGGAATGCTACGTGTCTTGGAAGTCCCTTTTAAAACCCCTTGTCTTCTTCCATGACTCTCGGCAAAGTTTTGAGATAAACTCGAGCAAGCGACATATTCCCTACCCAGGCGGCCAGCGGAGCGGTGTTTGCCCAGGTTCAACAGTCCTTCGGCGGGGTTACACTCGTGCAAAATGTCCGGAGTGAAAAAGCTTCGCACGGTAAGTTGTTTTGGAGATACAGGGAGGCTGAAACGGTAGTGATTTAAGCTGTCATTAGACAAACATCAAATCTCGGCGTCTAAAAGTTGCTGGGGAGAATGTTAGAGCCGCCAACGCCCGAGATATAAACTTTGTCTTTTTAACTTAGGTTATAACAAAGTATAATAACAAAGTGCTTATGTGTAGAGTGGCCCTATTGAATATGCGTTACATTTTCTCCCAGATGATAGGCTGCCACTGTTAATTGAAATCGGATGCGATCGGCGAGTGAAGTTTATACAGTTTGTTTTTGGAGAACGATGCAGAAGTAGATTTTTTTTTTCCCCGCAAGGTAACCCTAAATTGAGGTATTCACTTTCTTGTGCATATACTGTACCAGGTGTGTTAGGTCTGAACCCTGCTTTGACACTGAATAGGCCGGTTGTTGTAGTAGCGTATCTCAATCAATTTGGTCCATTCATAACGTAGGGTGGCTGGTGAAGGGGGGAGGAAAAGTTAGAGATGGCCCACTGAAACGAAATGTTGAACAGGAATGCTGACTGGCAGGACATGTTGAAGAGACCCTGATGAAAAATAATAATTCTACAATAAATTTTAGAATTATACTATACATCACTATATGTCCCTATAGGACTATTAAAGTGATGCCATAGAAGACAAAAATACCATAAAGTATGATAAAAGTCACTAAACTCAATATTGAGCACCTCAGGCACACAGTAAGTCCCTATTGGAATAGTAAAGAGACATTAGATAGTGATATTTTTAGGTATAAAGAGATAAAATAAACAAATAAAATACTAGAAATTGTAAATCCACATTTTCATACACAACCTGGTATGTTCCCCTATTTCAGTACAGCAGCTGTATTCTCATAAAGCAGCTTCTTTAAATACACCACTCATTCAGGACAGTGTAGCAACAGACATTTTGTTTAGATGTACAGATATTGCTGTTGTAATCATCATAACCATAATATATCCTGCTTTCAGACTACCCAAGCAGACTGCTGTTTTAATACATACTCTTCTAATGTCAGTCGTTTGGGTGTCTGACAAAATGCCTGTGGCAGTTGTTCTTAATGCACATGCACCGTCAGAGGAAGAATTTCATAGTCATTTTCCTTTGTAGTCTTTCTTGCGCAAGTTGCACAGAAAGACGGATGCATGACACTGAGAGCAAGAGAAGAAGAGAAAGCAGAGTTGTGGAGGACACAGTCAGTGACTGTAAAAAAATAAAAAAGAAAAGGTAGGTAGAGTTTGGCCATGGGCGTAGATTTATGGAAAAAAAGATTTAAATGTTAGCACACAGGTTCACAAAGATACAGCATGTTCACATGACTGTTGAAAGGAAGGAAGGGATAATAAGGAGCAGTGTAGCGGCGGTGGGTGTCTACGACTGTTGGCTAAATGAAAGTGGGTGTCTCCTATGCTTGGATGAATAGTAGGCCTACTGTGTTTGTTTATGGATCACCCCCATATGTTGTTTGTCTGGGTGTGGGTATGCACATATTGTACGTGTAAATTGGGGAAGATAATGCTAATCATTCGAGCATGAAAAGTTAATATTTGTACTGTCCTTCAAGGTCCTATTGCTAGTTTTACATAGGAGCAGTCGGTCACCTTGAAATGTTGCATATGAGGTCATATGCACTTTTGAATGTCACACTGTTTTGTTACAAAACTGTAGTTTTTACAATGAAACATAACTAATTACTGAGTGACCATGGGGTGATTTCTGTAATTGTTTCATAATACCAGTGATGCCCAGATCGCTTAGCCCCAAAAGTCAATAAACCCAGCAAATATGAGTCCCCCCTTCGACTAAGGAGACAACCAGTGGTATATGGTGTTCCTCCCATCCTTGAATAAAACACACCTTTATGTGTGATGGTCGTTGGTTTATACAGTCTTGGCTTTGTGTGTGTGTGTGTGTGTGTGTGTGTGTGTGTGTGTGTGAGAGAGAGAGAGAGAGAGTGAAAAAGAGCTCTGTTTAATACAGACCGTCAGGGGGTGATTGGGCCCTGCGAGGGCAAATAACAGGAGCTAGTATGTGTAACTAAGACCGGGTGGGGTTGTGGAAGGACTGGGAGTCAGACAGTTTATAGGCAGAGGGGATGGTGAAGGGGAGGAGGGGTGTGTAGAAAAAGAAGGCATGGGATAGATGTAGGGGAGAAGCGAGAGTGGCTGCAGAGGGCGAGCGTGTGGGCACTAGCTCTGCCACATCATCGCTGGGCTACAGGCAACACACTGGACACATTGTCCTGTCCTCTCCCTCCCTCCATCCCTCGTTCCCTCCTTCCATGTCTCCCTCCTCTACCCTCCCCTCTAGAAGTCAATGCAGCCCCATTTATCCGCAGGCCCGTCCACATAGTCACCGTTGCACTGACTCCTCAGGGGAGTCAAAGTAAACCTCAGGGGAGTTGTTGAACATTTTTAGAAAAGCTCTTACAGAACCATATCCCGTAAAACCAGACGTGTCATGTTGAATGGAGTTGTATTTACTATGCAAAGTGAAGTAGGTTGTTTTAAGTACTGTTTTAAAATGTAGCTATTTTAATGTTTGTGTTAGCATTTAGGATTGTCTAGTGGCTGTTAATTTTCAAGACAGCAAACAAAATATTTGCGTTAAGTTATATACATATATATATATATATATATAAATATACGTTTCAATCATTAACCAAAACTAGTTCTGCACACATGCTGTAAATTAAGGTACTGTAAATGGCCTGAAGCTAATACTCATTTTAACATTTTTTCCAAGTCATCAGAGCAAAAAATTATCTTGTGCAAATTGGAAAAACAAGTCTGCTGAGTTTACAATTAACTTAACTGGCAGGAACAGACAAAGGGGGCTTGAGAATATGTACAATTCCATAACAAATAAGATCTGAATACAGAGCTGAATACATAGAGACTAGACACAAGACAATAGTTAAGTGACACCTGTCAACCTCTGTTTACTGCTGACCTGAGTTTGAGCCTGTGTTCATCCATTTCAGGACCTCAACAGATCGACCAATGTAGTGTACCAGGCCCACCATGTCAGCCGGAGCAAGAGAGGGCAGGTGGTGGGCACCAGGGGAGGCTTCAGAGGCTGCACCATCTGGCTCACCGGTAAAACATCTTCACAGTCCCACATGATGCCCACCTATGGGTGAGGAGGTGGTACATTTCTCCGCCACTTCCAACTTCAGACTGGAGAAAATAACAAAACCACACACTTGATGTTGTTGTGGGGGTTGACTGATCTTTTGTACTTACTGCCAAAAGGTCTCACTGCCTCATTCAGCCCATCCTCATGCTTATACATCTCATCTGGTGTTTTACGCCTAGGTTTGTCTGGTGCTGGGAAGACCACTATCAGTTTTGCCCTGGAAGAGTACCTGGTGTCCCATGCCATCCCATGCTACTCACTTGATGGAGACAACATCCGCCACGGCCTGAACAAGAACCTGGGCTTCTCTGCCACCGACCGTGAGGAGAACATCCGCCGTATCGCTGAGGTGGCCAAACTGTTTGCTGACGCCGGGCTGGTTTGCATCACCAGCTTCATCTCTCCTTTCACCAAGGTCAGAGGACACCAGCAGATACAGTCGTGTGTTGGTGCATATCTGTTCGTTTGTACAGCAGCTGATGATGCAGCGTGCATTGGGAGAAAACTGCTGCTGCACATCATCTGATGAAGGTGGATACTAGATAACTGTTGGTATAGATGTGCTTAATTATATGGCCTAGTTGTGTGAGGGTTTGATAGAAGAATTGTGTATCCAACGTTTAGACATATCAGCAGTCTGGAAAACAATGCAGCACTTTTAACACAGAGTAAACTAAGCAGATACGTATACTGCCTTTCTCTACAGGATCGTGATGAGGCGAGGAGCATCCATGCGAGTGCTGGTTTACCTTTTTTTGAGGTGTTTGTCCACGCCCCTCTTGAAGTGTGTGAGAGCAGGGACGTGAAAGGGCTTTACAAGAAGGCAAGAGCTGGAGAGATCAAAGGTCGGTCTCTGGCAATGTTGAATTCACTTTCTACCAATGTTTTATATGCCCCCACCTTTTTCTTTAAATATTAAACGAATAGTTCACCTAAAAATGAAAATCTGGTCAAACGAACCTGGTCCTGGTTATTTAGATTTCCAAAAAGGGCAAAAAATAGCCATAAAATTCCTCCAAACAGCATAATCCAAGTGCACTGATGTCAAACGATTTCACTCTGTGTCCAAAACTCCAGTATTTACCTCATTATCTCCTAGATTTTCACCACTCACAAAGCACCCATTTGTATTTACCACTTTATTTGATTGTTCAAGCATATCGTACCTGTAATTAACATATTTCCAACAGCATTTGAAGGCAGCATCTACATGCTACTGAAGTTAATACCCAGCCTTTTACACAAATACATTGTGGTTTTCTTAATCTTGTTATTGTGCTCATATCTCATCTAGCAACAATGTTATATCAAAGCTTGTTAGTTTTCAAGGATCTTTCTTTTGTCTCACCCCTGTTCTCAGGCTTCACTGGTATTGACTCAGATTATGAGCGCCCTGAGGCGTCGGAGTTGGTCCTGAAGACTGGAGAGCTGACAGTGAACGAATGTATCCACCAAGTGTTGGAGCTGCTCAGGGAGCAGGTGGGCATGACACACTTGTCACATATACACCCTCTGAAAGAAGAAACTCTAAAATTTGTCAAGGCACTTACACTTGTAGATAAAACAGCCATATATTGAGGTGAATTACCTATGCATTGCCGCCCACGCAGGCCTCCATCAGGATGTCAGTTTGCACTTCCACACATTTATATCACAAACTATTTACATTTTAAACAACAATTAAAAGTCTTCTTTCAAGCGGTGATGAAAACTATAGTAGAAGTTTTCTGTAATAAAAGAGACTTGAGAAAAGAGTTGTCCCTCTGCCGTTTTAATTGTTTGCAAACAAGGCACAAGATGTTCACTCATCAAATATATGGAACAAAAAGGCGCAGAACAGTAGTTTGCCTGCAGTATTAAAAGGTGAAATCCAGTCTGCTAAAGGGGCTGGACCACATTCATCAGAAGTACTAAGATAACAGTTTTGGTATCTCACAAAAGACCAGTTCAGCAAGATCCTCAAGGCCCAATTACTGAAGACAAGAGACCATTCAACTGAAAAATGGTATCATGCTTAATACATGATGAATAGAATGGCCAGGTTCCGGAAATAAAAGAAATCCTGTACAAACAAGGACCACTTCAACTAGCCGCTATCTTATGTGTCTCAGGTCAGGTCAAAGGCATGAGAGAAGTGCTGAACAGTAGTTTGTAAATTTCCACACAGAGATGAGCTCTCATAATAATACAAAGAGAGTACAGTACAGATATGAAAAACATAAAATAGTATAATAGTATAATTTCCTCCACAAAAACTATTCCTGGGTACAAGCAAAAATACGTACTTTGACACATACAAGTATCCATTATGTGGTGTGACCAAGGGGCCATTTTGTAAGTGATACTTGGATAAAAATATTAATTCAAATGTCTAAACGTCCTTGGTCTATGCCCATCAGTCTCTAGGAAGGGTGAATAACTTTTCTCCTTGTTCAAACCTGGTTAAACTGTAGCTTTTAAAGCAAATATCCAATATGTTTCTCTTTGAAGGACATTTATTTTTATGCTGTCACCCCATCTAATGGATTCCATGATGTGTTCAATTCCTAGGGTCTGGGTTAGTTGAATTCATGTAACAATTCTTGTCTTGTGATATAGCTGAAATGTTCACAAAGGAAAGCAGTCACAGCCATAATTAAAAAACAAACCCTTACACACACAGACACACACACACACACACACACACACACACACACACACACACACACACACACACACACACACACACACACTCTACCAATGAATATATTACAGATAATATCCTAGTATGACATGTATTTCCTTTGTCTGCTTGTATGTAGAATATTGTACCAAGCGAGATCATGGAGGAGGTGAATGAACTCTTTGTTTCGGAGAACAAGCTGAATCTTGCTGTGGCTGACGCAAGCACACTTCCCACCATCAGCATCACCAAGGTAACACACCACTCCAGTATATACAGGCTACTTTCTATCACACACCAAATGGACAGGGGATCAGTACTGGACAAGGCAGAGAGCCGCAGCATGATGAGCTCATAAACATTCCCCGCTGGTTGGATCCCATGTCCTAATGAACTGTTCTGACTTCCCTGGGTACTAATAAAAAAAGTACAGGCCCTACCAGGCATTTGATGTTGTAATCCTTTGTGCCACAAATGATTGGCAACTACTCATTGGGCTTCTGTATGAATGCTCACCTTGAATTATGCCACAAAGGATTGCAACATCACATCCTGTATATTGGTAAATGCATGCAAGGATGTCTATCAAATTAATAAAGACTTCTCCCAAATGGAAATTGTTACTGTATGATCTCCACAGATGTCATTTACAAACAAGACAAGTCTTTAATCTCTTTCCAAGAAGCACTTAGTGTTTCGTTTCTTTTTGTTCCAGAATTGAGAGCAACAGATTACCCTATTACACACAGTTTGATTAGAAATGTGGTGATTCACATGTCTCCTTGAAACTTGTACATATATACGTTACTAGTATGAATATTACCAGAGGAGTTAGAGTTGTGGCGTTCCTGAAATGAGTAGGGATTTGGCTTTGTGCTCAAGAACACTTTGACGGGGATGCATTTTTGCTGTCAACGGAATTAAACTTGTGGCCTCCCGTTCCTGGGATGCTCTCTTTCAGGTCAGCCTGCTGCCCAGGCAACCTACATTAAATGTTGTAAATGTCTCCTGTAATGTTTTCCTTTAATGCTATTGACTGTAAGTGATTTCTCTTTTCCCAGCTGGACCTACAGTGGGTGCAGGTGTTGGCAGAAGGCTGGGCTAGCCCTCTGAAGGGCTTCATGAGAGAGAGGGAGTTCCTCCAGGTCCTGCACTTTGGCAACCTGCTGGATGGTAAGAGACGACCACACCGTCTCATCAGCTGTCTTCATAACCTGCTGGGATACAGTGTCTCTGCCAGCACTCCCTAATTCCCTAATACTGTTGTCCCTATGTTTGTATAGGTTATGTATTTGTATGTGTGTGTGTGTGTGTGTGTGTGTGTTTGTGTTTGCTCATACAATATGTGTGTGCAAGTGTATGTGTTTGTATATGTATGTTGATTTATATAATGTATGTATGTTGGGTGATTTTACTATAAGCTCTTTTTAAGTTTTATACGTTTTTTTAATACCACCTGTGCATTGTATATTATTGTATATATTTGTTCATATTTTTTTGTTTTCCAAATTGCACGAGTAAAAAATAAATGCAATTAATATATAAATAAGTAATGCACATGTACAACAGAGCATCAACAACAGTATCATACAACATCATACAACAGCATCAGTCAGATAAGTGTCCCATTCCCTTTTGATCTGGGGACTAAAATGCCTATTAAATCTGATTGTGAACACTTTTCTTTTAGTCATTGCACAGTTTATTTTTAAATAAACAAAAAGTCTATCAATACGCTTTTTAGAAGTGATGTTTACTTTGGCTGGCCAGTTAAGGATACTGTGCACTCTTGTGTTTCAGGTGGGGCCATCAACATGTCCGTTCCCATCGTCCTGCCTGTTAGTGCTGAGACCAAGAAGGATTTGGATGGCTGTGCGGCCATTGCCCTGGAGTTCCAGGGTTCCCGCGTGGCCATTCTCAGGAACCCCGAGTTCTACGAGCACCGCAAGGAGGAACGCTGTGCCAGACAGTGGGGCACCACTTGCCCACAACACCCTTATATAAAGGTAACAGGCTCTGATCACATATCTTCAAAACCCACAGTTATAATTTTAATGCCAACCTAATGATTGCACTGCAAACAGTAAGAACTTCAGGTACTTACGTCAGTGTTTGCATTTACTGTGTCAATTTTGAACTAGTACTGAACAATTTGCCTGTTGAGGCAAACAAAACATAAATCAATCAGTCTCACCACAAAGGCAAGGATAAACTGAACCTGAATGTAAATACTAATTACAATTACTAGTAAATAGTTTTGTCAGATAAGATCATCAGTCTTCCCTGTTCATTACCTTTTGCAGATGGTTATGGAGAGAGGTGATTGGCTGGTAGGTGGTGACCTAGAGGTGCTGGAGCGAATCAAATGGAACGATGGGCTGGACCAGTATCGCCTTACCCCACAGGAGCTCAGGCAGAAGTTCAAAGACATGAAAGCAGGTTAGAAAGGGCAATAAAATTCAGGGAATAATGTATCCGTACCAGTTGATGAAAGAATACACAAAGATTAAGATAAATGTACTGTATACAGCAATGTGACATTTGTCTTTCAGAAGAAACTTGACAAAGGACCAGATGAAAAAAATAGAATGGTAAATTAAAGGCTGCATGGCAGATGTTTGTGATTTACTGTATGTGTTCCACACGTAATGGAGACACACAGTGTTGAGGAATGAATTCCTAAAAAACCTGTTTTTACGCTCCCACCCACTTTGATGTGAATGCTGTGCTCAAGAATGTTTTTTTAGTGTTCGCTTATGTATCCACGCCATAATATATGTACTAGATTTTGTTTTTGTTATTCTTTTGCTGCTCTGTGCTCCTATCCTCTGAGTTTTGTTTTTGGTGCAAGCATGTTGTGATGTGCACTTACACAAACTATCCAGGCAATTTAGAGGTCCAGTTTATGAAACAAAGCCTGCTTGAGTTACATGAATAATGAGCATGTATGCTATGGTAGACATTCATTGTATACAATGCCTTCCACACATTTTGTATTGCAAATTTCATGTATCTCAACATCTCAAATCATGCTGCCACTGTTACTAAAAATACTACTGTTATGTAAAGATCTGCACTTCATGTATGTTTCACCACCGCCTGCATCTCTTGCATATTTTCCCCCTTAGATGCCGTATTTGCCTTCCAGCTGCGTAACCCAGTCCACAACGGCCACGCCCTGTTGATGCAGGACACCAAGCGCCGTCTGCTGGAGCGAGGCTACAAGAATCCCGTCCTCCTGCTGCACCCGCTCGGTGGCTGGACCAAAGACGACGACGTGCCGCTGGACTGGCGGATGAAGCAGCATGCTGCAGTCTTGGACGAGGGCGTCCTGGACCCGGCTAGCACCATTGTTGCCATCTTCCCCTCACCCATGATGTACGCCGGGCCCACAGAGGTGAGGAAGATGCAGTGTTAGCTCACAGGTCTTCCACTTTTTGTTTTGGTTATGATCAGTCTGGTTCTCGACAATGCACATACTAGAGATGGGACGATATATAGAAATTCAATATATCGCAATACAAAAACGTAACAATACGTATCGTGGGAGAGAAAAATGGATCGCAATATTAGCTACATTTTATTCTGTTGTAGTAATCATAAATGAGACTGCTTGCCCATCACAATTTCACAAGCTCTCCATCCAAATTATATTATTTACCCTTTGTAATGACATTTGTAAATTGTTGTTTACATTCTAGCAAGCCAATGCCATTGCTAGAAAGATTTGTGGCTCAGAAATAAACATAATTCTGCACAGTCATACTTTGTTGTCATTGAACTTTTATTTATTACATCGCATCGTGGTCATATCGAATCGTGAACCCCATATCGCGTATCGAATCATATCGTGAGATAAGCATATCGTCCCGTCCCCAGCACAAACTGCTCATTAAAGTCCTGACATGTTACGATGCGTGTGCGTGCTTTAATATGTGTCTCTATGTCTTCCAATCTGTCATCAGGTACAGTGGCACTGTAGGGCGAGAATGATCGCTGGAGCTAACTTCTACATCGTTGGCCGCGACCCTGCGGGCATGCCTCACCCGGAGACTAAGCAGGACCTGTATGAGCCCAGCCACGGCAGCAAGGTGCTCACCATGGCCCCGGGCCTCACCTCCGTGGAGATCATCCCCTTCAGGGTAGCTGCCTACAACAAGGCTAAGAAAGCTATGGACTTCTACGACAAGGAGCGGTGAGCAAGGAACGATTTGCAGATCCTAATTGTAAAATGCAGCCACCATTTTGACCTAACATGTATTATCATTTAGCGTGCTATTCATAGCTTCACTTTAAGATAACCTGTGTAGCAGTTTCTCTGAATATATCTTTGTCTAATTACTTGTATTTGCAACCATCACCATATCCTGCTGTCTACTGCTTATTTCATTATTTGATCCTATTGCTTTCAAACCTGCTCTACCGTTGCTCACAAGTTGGATTACTCATTCGGGCTATTATTATATACAACCGCAACATTTGCATTTTTCCCCTCCATTAGAACATGTCAATCACAAATTATTTCAGACTGAGAAATGAGAAAGTCTGATTTAGCATTACATTACATAAGCACTATGTTTGAATTGCCATGATTGGTACCATCCCCCTGCACACAGTTGTAAACCTAGATTCTGTAAACAAGATTAGAAGAAATCATGAGCATGAGTATCATGAAAAAAATGAATAATCCATGATCAGTCCATGTATAGTGCTGTTGACGTTGCAAACAGAGTATATAACTCCCAAACTTTCTCAGTGCACCTTGTAAAGTTCAAAGATTAATTGTTGTAGATCCAGTGCACTTATGTACTATTTCTGTGTCAGGTGGCCTTATTGTAAATGTTGTAGATATTGTGAAATTCGAAGAAAACACACCACTCCTAATGATCTACCCTGCCCCTTCCTTTCACTCATTTCTCACATCTTTGCTCAAATCACTGCTTCCACTTTTCCTGTTCATCGATTCTAATCTCTCTCCTTCCTGCCCTCGCTCATTCCTCGCCCTCTTAGACATGCTGAGTTTGAGTTCATCTCGGGAACCAAGATGAGGAAGTTGGCACGCAGCGGGGAGAACCCTCCGGACGGTTTCATGGCCCCCAAGGCCTGGAAGGTCCTGACCGAGTACTACAGCTCCCTGCAGAAGGACCAGTAACTGACGCAGCACTCAGCTCACCAGTCCACAATCGACCGTGAAGTGATCCAGGCAGACAGAGTTCCTCAAGGAGTGTTTAGATAGTCTCCCCTTTTATCTTATCCTCCAAAAAAGTTTGATTTCAAGTGATGAATTTAGAATACTATGATTAATGAGTCAGTCTTATACAGTGGGATGTTTGTATCAATCTCTCAATCAAAATGACTTGTCTTAAGCATTATATTTTCAGTTGCTATCAGATTATGTGATTTATAAGTCCATTTTTATGTTGATATGCATATTAACTTAAACTATATATTTTAATTAATTGAAGGGTTAGGGTTAGGTACGCTGATGTTTGTTTTAGGGTTAGGTGTACTTAAATACATGCTCTGCAGATTAGATTTTACATTTGATCACTTACAATTATAGCACTACCTATCTAGCTATTTGTATTACATGAACAGAAGTTTCTTTATTCATCATGTTAATGTGTCATATTATTGTGTTGAAAACAACAACTTAGATTTATCATAATTTAAGTGCCTTTCTGTCAAATGGAAACATCATAAAACTGCTATATTTAAAATTTTTGCTGGTGTTTGACTGAAATGTCTCCCATTCGCAGATATGAATGGTGCTATGAAGATGGCATGTGCATTTATGTGTTAAAGACCTGGGGGTTTTAAGATGGAAAATGGACTGATAAAACAACTTATTTATTACTATGAATCACTGATCACTGCCTAATTACTGGAATAGTGCGCAGGCAAGGAATCTCAGCTGTATGTCCATGAATGTAATGGTTTTAAATAAATATTGTCATCTCTGTGATATCACTCTGATCTCATCTTTCTGCCACTGGTTATGCAACTTAAATTACATTCTTGACTGTCTCGCTTTACAAGGTGCATGCTTATCAAATGAGTATCAAAGGTTGAAGCTGAGTTTGCTCTAGGGAATGGGCAGGTCTCTTGTTTATCTTCTCTGAGTTTTATGGCGGATCGCAAACCAACTAGTGTAGGCGCATATCACCACCTACTGTACCAGAGTGTGTAGTATCATGAAAACATATAGTTTAAATAACGGTTGTATTATAATTTAAATTCTATTTAGTAAACCTGTATCCTGAGGAAAACTAACTAATGCCCCAGTTCACTGTTACAAGGATGTGGAGCCAAAAGTACGATGCTGCCACCTGCTGGCTATAAGCGGTACAGGGAATCATAAAAGTCATGTCAGATTCATGAGCAACTTGCAGGCCTTAAAGACACACAGACACTTGGGGGTGCTCTGACAATAGGCAGGCATGATACTGCACTCATTGAGAGGCTGTGAAACCTGTGATCTGTGGAGACATCTACCTGTTGTGCAAAGATGAGATAAATTCGAATGGCTTTTATCTGTACTTTGATTAAACTAATTCTCAAGAAATTCTCAGGGCTAGCAGCAGCCATAATCACAGCTGTATTATCCTTCAAAGTGGTCTAATATCTTGTGCACATGATATCATCCAAGATAGGTGTCTAACTTATCAATTGAGTCATTGAATTTTTATGGAAATAAGATAGACAATCAAAGTACTGTCCAATAAACAGTGCTTTGTTAAAGTTTGTTTACATCACAAAGCATTGGGAAGCTGAGGATTGGTTCAGCTATGCCACATAGATCTTTTATAGCAGATTGATCAAGGAGATCCCGAGATGCCTTCAAAGTGCCCTCAGGTCAGGAGATGGTTCAGTGAACTTGAAGTAGCCTGATTAATTTTGCCAGTCATTAAGCTGTGAGGGCTTACGTTGCTATGAGATGAGTGTTCTTCCATGAAGAGGGCCGGTCTCTCCTCTAAGAAGCGGATTTCTAATTAGCCTTACATGGGATCAGATCTTTTAATCTGCTATGTCCCAGGTAACCCCATTTAAATCTGCTAAACTGCACCCTCAGTACTTTATATAAAATCTCCAACTACATCCAACATGTCATGTCAGTAAGAAATGACCAGAATGGCTGCTGGTGCAAATCCTTTACAATACGTTTACTGTCCTACAGGTCTGCAGGCCTAATGTTTCTGAGTATTCTCTGGAACTGAAATCTCTGAAATCCCTGAAAATCTCTGTACAATGTTCCACAACATAGGCATAAATAGGGTTTTTTAATGATTTTTTGACCTGATCACCTCTGTCAGGTTTTTCCACCTTAAAAAGTGACCTACTTGCAGTTGTCCACTAGTCACATTTCCAATCAAATGTGGCAGTGGAATTAGGGTTGGGGTGCATGGCTGTACATCTTTAAATATGTAGAAGTCAATTAGTTATTACCTTTTTGTCTTGTAAACTGATTTTTGCACAGCTGGTTTGAAGATTTTCAGGTGTTTTGTGGGTTCATTGGAGGGGGGTTTTCTTTGGTTGCAGTCATACATGGTTGCACTTGATGCATTAAAAGGCATTGTGCCCTCAGTTATTTTGTATTATGTATGCTAATATCATGGAATACACCCTTATGTTGGATTAGGCGAAACAAAGTGTCCTCTCCATGATTTCAGAGCCCACTGTGCTATATGGCTGGCACAGTCAGTTTAGCTGTAACAGTATTGGCCCTTTCCAAAGCCAGTTTCTGAAAGACAGCTGACAGTCATACAGACACACAGGTGATTTTTTTTTTTTCTGGTGTGGTGGATATTTTAATTAAAATGTATCCAAACCCTGTCACCTACAAGCTACTTCAGCTAAACAGTTTTGCTTTGCATTTGTTTGAGGATACATAGGATAGTCATGACTATCATCATCTGAACTATGTAAGGCAGATGTTGAGCAGTGATTCTTGAGCAGTGTGCCTTTGATCAGACTGTCCTGAAAGACCAGTGGTATTTCTATAACCAAATTCCTGATATGGTAAGGCAAGTAGCCTGAAAACCATTTTGGATTACTTTTTTGTATTGTATAATTTGACTGTTCTGATATATTCGTTTTTAAAATGTAGGCTAGTTTTTAATTTTAGTATTCATAATTTGATATATTTTTATTTCTGTTTTATCTGTCCATAATGCAAAAACATTGCTGATTATGGTTTATTCATGTAATTATGTACATTAGTATAATTTATGATTTATTTGAAGAGATTCCATTAATAAGACATAGCTTATGCATTTCCCATTGCATGCCTAATAAAAGGCTTATGAATTGATAGGTTACAAGGATATTTCAGCGTGTTTGCTATGGTCTGAAATGACAGTTTAAACCGCGAAAAGTGACATTATGTTGGAAACTTCCCTAATTACAGCCACACGTGATCACTTTGACAGAAGGGAGCGTCGCATGCACCCTGACTGTATCCTTCCGCTACCAAGCAATAACTCGTTTCTTACAGCTTTTCATGATTACAACATTTGCTTATGTAATCCATTTTCCATTAAATATCTAATATATATAGATGAAACAATATTAGTTTCAAATGCAATTGCTGGTCTTAATTCAACTGTGGAACTATATGGTCAAGGCGGTGGGATATTTGTTCTAAAATCCCAGCCTGCTCTATCTTCTTTTTTTCCTTCGGTGGAGGCCATGATGGGAGCTTGAGAGTTCAGCTGGAGAGAGAGAAACGAGAAAAGAAGATGATTCCCCGGGACGGAACTGTCAAACGAATCTGTGCAGATTTGTGATCTTTGTATAGTCAATATACATTCAAGGTGGAGCCTGTCACTTTTTTCAGATGTGTTTTGGGCAATCAGTCGACGACAATGTTGATTCGTTAGGAGGCTTTTGGATCAAAAAAGGAGGTAGCATTAGCTATTGTTGCTAGCTAGCTGCGCTAGCTAGCTAGTTAGCTAGCGAGCTAGCTACGTTTGAGTGACTGGATACGGGTTTCGGGAACCGGTGAGTTCTCTCTCCCCTCGCTGTCAATCACAGCGACTACGATTGAGCCATCGGCTTGGACCGTGTCTGACATCTAAAGGTTTTCCAGAGGAGAATTGCATGTATTTTATTCGGGGGTGTTTGCAAGACGAATTCCAGGATTGGGAAAGTCGGGCCTGCACGGAGGAGCAGAGCGAGGCCCGTCTTTATGATCCAGAAGAAGCCATTCTAATCCTATCGACAACCACTGCTAGCTCTGCTAGCTAGCTCGTCTTTGCGAGGACCTGCAAAATTCAGAGAGCAGCGAGCGATCGAGAGCAAAGCCATTGCCTGCGTCAGAAACGATCAGACAGCGAATACTAGAAAACCTAGTTTTCATCATTTTTAAACCATAAAGACTCCTATCACTTGCTACAATGGCTGCGATTATAAAAGAAATGGTCAGCCGGAACAAAAGGAGATATCAGGAGGATGGGTTCGACTTGGACTTAACATGTATCCTTTCCAGTATTCCTTATTTCCCCAGCACTCAAGGCATTGATTAGTAATGTTTGATATCTGCATTGATTAGTAGAACTGCAAGCAAATGTCAACTGTCTACAGCTAGGTAGTTAGCTTTCTTGCTACTTAGCTAACTGGCTAGTTGATCAGACAGCACAGCGTTGCTGTCACCAAGCATGTTTGAAAGATGGTGGATCTGTCAAACGAGCACGCATAAATGTCACAATCATATTATTGCTCGCAACCCCCGCCATGCAGCTGGATCTTGGCGTTTGTTAAAATACGACAGAGCATTAATTTACCAATCACCCAGCGGTGGACATTGACAGGGAATAAATGTTCCTAGCTTGAGGTTGTGAAATTGTCAGTGGTATTACTCAAGTCTCAGCAATCATTTTTAACTCTTTATCTGTGAAGGCAGGTAGATGGTCTCTGAAAAGGCCTTTCACATTTTTTGTCCTATGTCATCATGTACATGTGTTTGGTGATATGCAACTTCAGTGTAAGGTGAGTATGTTCTGGTCTATGATGGCATGTAGAGAAGTAGGAGAAGAATAGCTGTCAAAAGACTAAGGCTGTAGAATAAGACTGTTCCTAATGTAGTCCTCACCTTGCAGAACTATGTTCTGTGTTGAGCAGCCAAATAATGTGATGCTATGTGTCTAATGGATTGCAAGTATTTATTTTTTATTATTAAATATCCAATTCACACCTTACTTTTCCTGTATGGGGACATAATCACTCTAGGTTTAAGCATTGCTGTTTTAGACACTTTTGCAGGGCTAATTTCTAATCTCTGAACACTGATAGTAGTTGACCTGGTTCCATGGTGCAGTATGGCTGGTATACCTGAAGTTGGTACCTGTACATATAGGTGGTAAACCAGATAAGCAACTCGTCTGGTTGATCATGACCAGCTAAACGCAAAATCTAGTCCATGACATAATTTAGAGTGGGTCACGGTTATTGCTGTGGCTTTGTATTTCAGGTCGATGTGCACCTGACAATGTATCAGGATCAGAAAACCTTTGTCAACGATCAACGAGATGAGTCTTATAGTTTGGTATGAAAAGTCAAACTTTGGTGTTTTGCCGCTTAATGGCAATTGAAGAATTGAAGTATTTATGAAGATCGTTTGCTCTGGTTAGTACCAGTACTGTGGTATTAACTTCAGATGAATTGGTTAATGCCTTATTAATGAACTAATCATTTTCTAATTAATGATTTTCTAACTTAACGGAAAGCCATCTGCCGATCACCTTGATCCGAGACTGCCACTATAGAAAAAAATATATTAATAGGAACGACCTACAATAGAACAGATGGCCATAATGTTTGTGGAAATGTAGATGTGGAAATGTGGGCATTGCATTACATTTTTGTCACTTGGTTTTGATATGTGGTGAGTCTGGTGTCATTTTCAGTGGCAGGGTTCAGCGGTTTGTCTCTCAGACAGTTGTGAAGGTATGAAAGGGTGTGCCACTCAAAGTGACATCTTTCTTTGGCTTGAAGTTGAAGTTTCCTCTCGTTCAAATTTTGGGCCCTTTTGGACTATCCCTTTTATCATTTTTGGCTTGGTGTCTAAAAACAATATGGGCCCTCTGCAGTTATGTAATGCAGTATCACAGTTCTGGGAATTGCCCTTAAAATAGAGTGCCAGTGATCTTGTATCAGCATTGCTGTCTGAGTGCTCTCTCTCTCTCTCTCTCTCTCTCTCTCTCTCTCTCTCTCTCTCTCTCTCTCTCTCTCTCTCTCTCTCTCTCTCTCTCTCTCTCTCTCTCTCTCTCTCTCTCTCTCTCTCTCTCTCTCTCTCTCTCTCTCGCCCTCTCACCCACCATCTCTCCTTTGCTCTTTTTCTTTACTGCTCCCACTCTAATTCTCTTTCCCTCCCTCCCGCTCACTTGCCCCCTTTCCTCAGCTCTCCTCCTTTCCTGTCCTCCCCACCCCACCCCCTCCTCTCTCAGCTCTCCCTGGTTCCCACTCTCCCTTTTCCCCCCTCTCTTGCTCTCAGTTGTGGATTTGGCGTATGCATAGAGCTGAGGCAGGGCTGGCTTTAGAGAAAAGGCGTGCCTGAAACGGCAGGTTTTTTTTTTTTTTTTTTTCCTCCACTTGGAGCTTCCGTCGGGGGTCCCGCATGTGCGTTTCCTCCCAGCTGCAGAGAACGAGCCCCCCATGCCCTGGGCCGAAGCTCTCCTGGGAGCACTGGAGCTTTTTAAAAACACTTAGAATAGTCTGACTGGAATCACTTTGCCAGTAGGTCCAAGGGTTAGAGTAGCCTATTAAAAGGCATAGAAAACTTGCATTTGGTTCCTAATTAGGTCTTTGAGGCATTAATGGAAGTTATTATGATACAGTATGTACAGATATGCTCCTATGTCGTGAGCTACAGGGAAGTAGCTAGGCAGTATGCAAATAATGCCATGGATTTGCTACTGGGCTTGTTGAATTAATGCAATAGGGCCTGTGTTGTGTTCCTAAAAGCCTACCTTATGAGAATGCATTAGGACAGTTATTGAATCCATCTGACAGGGTTTTGAAGGCAGTTATCTGTTTAGTTTTTCCACGTAAAAATGTTTCGTGGAATTGCATCGATCTTAATAGATTTGTCCATCCTCATACAGTTGACCCCAATCACATGACCTGCATTCAGACTTTTTTTTTTTTACCAGCAGATCTACTGATTAAACCATGCTCCATGTGTTTGTAGCAAAAAAAGACAGTTCAGTTCCCTGTGTGTGTGTGTGTGCATGTGCATACGCTTGCATGTGCGCACACAAGCAAAGTTGAACATTGTGGAGAGTCAGCCGCCCGTTTCTCACCGTACGCTGTCAGTTGCGTGTGTCAAATTTTTCTGACCAGCTAAAAAATGATTTGGCTCTGAAAAATAAGTTCTGCTTGAAGTGAAAGGGACACATCCAATTAGAAATATTCAGCCTTTCTATTTCTGACACCGTGACACAGGAAATGTAAGAAAAGGTTGCCCTTTAGTCAGTGGTTAAAGTGTGGAATCCCACAGCTTATGTCGACAAGCAGAGTTCAGTTACAGGTAGGCGTTAGAGCCGAGCCTTGAAGACATGCGTGCCAACTCAATTACTCTTTTCACTGCAACATGACACTGATATGTGCCTTTAAGATTGTATGCATATCACAGAGTAATTGGTTATGACATTTTTCCCCACTATCCTACACTGAAATATGGACTCCTGCTCACTGATGTAAGGCATCTGTAAAGAAGGCAGACAAGGTGTAGCAAGAGCAAGGTGGTGCAGCCAGAAGTAGCATTTGTGGTCGAATTTGGTTGTGTGCAGTTTGTAAAGCACTGCATTCCCCTTGTCTCTTGTCCATCCCTGAATGTGTCGTGCAGTCACAACAGCTGCATTTGAAGGTCCCCATATTGCATCTTGACCTCACCATTTATAACATAATGGATTTTTATCTTTGTCAAAAAGTTTTCTCAGTCTGTGGAGGCCAGCGTCTTCATGTTGCCTGCATTCGATCTGGTTGATATTCTCCTTGGTTCGGCCGAGCTCGGAAGAGAGATAAGCCCAACATTTGCGATGATCTCAATATAACTTTGGGCTCTAAAAATACATGCAGGTCAGGGAGTGGAGACTCTCCTAGTGCACCCACATGTGGGCCTGGCTCGAGCGGGAGCACTGTACTCCAGTCCTCTCTGCCTGCTTCTCACAGTCAAGGCCATCTGTCACAACACGCACACACAGACTGATCAGAGCCCCGCCTCCGCACTCTCATCTATCCATAACTGTACAATGACACCCTCGTATTGACATTGGCTGAAACGTTTTCACGCTGTGCTGCTCTTGTCTACGTTGTTGGGTAATTGTGCTGTAACGGCGATTTTTGTTTTTAGGTGCACATGGTGGAGTTATGTGTAATGTGGAAGCTAACGTGCTATTTTAAATTTAATTGTATTCCTTCCATTTTCAGTCTTGTTACATGGTAGTAGTACGCAGAGTTTAGGTATTCCTTGACTGTACTTTGTGGTGTTACAGATGTGTTGTTGGGTGCCTTCATACTGTTTGCAAAGGGCTTTCTTTTCACAGGCACGCACAATGTATATCTCCTTGACCCCTGCTTGAACAGATATCTATCCAAACATCATTGCTATGGGCTTTCCTGCAGAGAGACTCGAAGGCGTGTACAGAAACAATATAGATGATGTTGTACGGTGAGTTATGTTGCCTCAACTTGTGATATTTGAAGTGCGATGTGGACCACGGAAAAGGGAAATGCTGAATGTCAGCAAAGAGATGTTTGCATTTCCTTAATTTGCTTATATAGGCCCACTTGGTCTGATATATATTCTGACTGGTTTTGTTCTTTTCCTGCAACAGGTTTCTCGACTCAAAGCATAAAAACCATTACAAAATCTACAACCTGTAAGTGTCCCGCAGAATGTTCATACCTGAGCTGCTTTCTGTTTACTTAGTAACTTCCCTCTGTGTGATCGCTGACTGGATTTGTTCTTCCCATTTCAGCTGCGCAGAAAGACACTACGATGCTGCCAAATTTAACTGCAGAGGTAGGCCGTCTCGCACATGCTACAGACACATTCCCTCCGTTGCAAAGTCTCACATTATGCCTGACCTGAAAGCCTGACAAACACAAGGTCATTGAAGTCTCTCTCTGCTGTCCGCTGTGCCTCTTCTCTCCTTTCTGTCTTCTCTGACCCGTCTGGTGCCGCCTTCCCCTCTCACCCTCTTTCTCTCGCTCTGCTCCTTTGTGTGGATCCGCGTCCCTTCACACATCAGTTGCACAGTACCCCTTCGAAGACCACAACCCGCCTCAGCTGGAGCTGATAAAGCCGTTTTGCGAAGACCTGGACCAGTGGCTCAGCGAGGATGACAATCACGTGGCGGCCATCCACTGTAAGGCTGGGAAGGGCCGCACTGGAGTGATGATCTGCGCCTATCTCCTCCACCGCGGCAAATTCCAGGAGGCCCAAGAAGCACTTGACTTCTACGGCGAAGTCAGGACAAGGGACAAGAAGGTGAGTCGCTCATCAAGGACGTGTGTACCACTTCACTTTAGATATTGTGTGCACACAGGAAAGAGAAGGCCATTTGTAGATTCTTTTCAGTAAAAAAAAAAATGGTTTGATGGCTTGTGTAGGAAAGAATCCCTAAGCATTTGTTGCTGTCTTTGCAGGGAGTAACGATCCCCAGCCAGCGTCGCTACGTCTATTACTACAGCTACCTACTGAAGAATCAGCTGGAGTACAAGCCGGTGGCGCTCCTCTTCCACAAAATGGTGTTCGAGACTCTCCCCATGTTCAGCGGGGGCACCTGCAGTGAGTCACACTCATGTTCAACTTTAACTCCAGCTAGGGCGTAGGCATGCATACCGCTGTTCAAATGGAACGGGAGCCTTGGATGTGTTGTGCACAGCAGGGCTCACCCACGCTACAGTTTAAGCACTATGGAACAGGTCATCCTCTGTGGTTAGAGTCGAGTCGTCCTCTGCCAAGGTTTTGAAACGATATCAAATGTGACTGAATTCGCTGTATTATTTTTGGACCTTTGACTAACAAGGGCAGCGTCTTATTGATTAGGTTGGAGAAACAGCCAGTTACCTAAATTCCCCTTTTTGCCTCTTTCAACAAGGCCAAGTTTTAACTGCCTGGTTGGAAAAAAAAAAAAAAGACTTGTTAGATCAGACCTTGTCTGTTTGTCATATTGGAATTTTCACAATGTTATTAGAACCGTAGTAACCCTGTTTTTTGTTGGGGGTTTTTCATTGACACCCCTTGCTGAAGAAAAGCACATGCACGCAGAACTTGCCTGTGTATAAATTTAATAGCCTAGCAAGCAAGCTACACATTCTCTGCAAAATCAGGCAAGGAAGTATTTGAGCTGTCATTTTCCCTTATTAGGTGCTCAGGAGGAGCACCTCTATAAGAGTCGGGCTCTGTGTGTGCGTTTGTTTGTTCGTTCATTTGCTGGTGTGTGACGCTTTTTTCCGTGCGCGCTGCTTAGAGGAATTACAGTGTGCTTTCTTTAGGCGCCACAAGGCCCTGCAAAAGGGAAATGCAGTGTGCACCTGTACACCAGGCAGTACAGTAGAAGTCAAACGAGCATCAACCAACTCAAGGCTGGTGTGCTCGACATCTACATGCCAGGAAGTAGCTAGTGATTTTCTAACTGTATTGGCTTCTAAGGCAACACATAAATTCAATATTTTTTTCAGTGATTCTCTTAGCTGCAGCAACACTGTGCTACCACAGCACTTTGGTGTTAACAGGTGGAGTTTTTATAGCCACTGTAGTTTCACTCCCTCAGATCATGCATATTTACATATTACTGCGTGTTTATTACTTTAGCTTGAGCAGTATGACTTGGTTGTAAAATAATTTGTATTCAATCAGTGGCAGTTGGTATCTCCGGTTTCAGTGGCAGAGTGACGCAGACAAACAAATCAGCAATCTGACCCACGGTTTGCTTGATCCTAAAAGGGATGCTCCAATCAAGACCAAAAATCAGTTGTCTACAGATAAGATATGATTAAACTTTAATGACCCCCATGGGGAAATTTGCCATTGCTCATATACAGTAGTGTGTGTGGTTGGAGCCTGGGTAAAATTTCCAACCAGATAACCTTTCACTGATCTTAAAGTAATTGAATCTCATAGTCGGTATCCTTCATTTCTCAGAATCTTAATTCTGTGCATGTATTTCTGTGCATTTTCTATCACAAACTGTTCCACAGTGGTTTCCTCAGAGATAAATGGTGCTCCATCTTAGTCTATGGGGGGGAGAAAAAAATGAAATAGGCCTAATCCTGTTTCCTGCTCAAATGTGTCTGAGTCACAGAAGTTTGTCCTCTTCATGTACCTGAATATGTCAATTTTAGACTGCTGTCCTTCAGAAATGCACCTCTTCTTCCTTGATATTTCTGTGGCCTTTTCACCCTAACACCTGACTGTGCTAAACTGCCCTGACTGCATTGATCCTTCTCTTTCCGTCTAACTCCTCCTTAAAAAGGCCCTATTCTGAGTTTGACGTCTTGCTCTCTACATGGACACACACACCTTTTTTTTTCTAGCTTCAGGTCTTAGCCCACCACAGCAATAAAAAAAAAAAGGCCTACTTTGAAGACAAGCTAATTTGATAACATTATCTGTTATGAAGGGGCCATCAGACATTACTGTTTGCTAAATTCACCCAGGAAAAATCCTGTTAATGTGGTTGTTTGAGATTCTCTGCAGTCTCAAGTTCCTTCTTTTTCCTTCCCCTTTGAATTTGTGTATCTTACAATACACCAAGTCCCTTTTGTTAATGACTGAGTGAAAATGTCCATCTCCACTTTAGAGCCACGTTTGTTGTCTTTAAGCTGTGTGGATGCAAATGGACATACTTGCTGTGTGTACATATATGTGTAGAGCTCTGTGTGTGTGCCTGCTGTGCTGTCAAGCCCCTGACAGGCCAGCCGGGCCCGTTTGTGATAATCTCCTTCTTTCTCTCTAAGGGGACAGTACCGTTAAAAACAGGAGCGAGCCGACCCCTCAGGGCTTCAAGAAAGGGAATTGGCATTGGGGTAAATGAGCCTTTCATCCATTATTATTTCACTCATTTGCTTTCATTTGGCCCCAGAGATCCACCAGACAGGACCAGTGTAAGGTAGACATGTTGCCTTGCAGGATGAGAATAGCTTACAGGTATATGAACGAATCCCCCACCCCCGACCCCAAGAAGACATTCACAATTCTTATAGATGCAACGTGTTGCGTTGGTCTCGGACCAAGACCGCGACTGTCTATCAGAATAGGGTCCTATGTCTTTGGTTCTGGGTCTCTTTGGGTGTTATATTTGTGGTCTGTTACTTTCCCTTTCTCCTCCTTAATTTTGAGACCATGTTTTGCCACTTTCTGTTCATTGGGGGGTGTTTGCTTTTTTTTTTCTGTCAAACTCATGATAATAACACTGGTATCCTGTCCTGCTCTCTGGTTCACCCCCTGCTCCTCTATCACTTTTGTTTGGTCTCTTTCTTTCTCTCCCTCACAATCTCTCACGAACTTGCCCCATGCAACGTTGACACTTTTGCAGATCCCCAATTTGTGGTCTACCAACTCAAAGTCAAGATCCACACCTCCAACCCCGCTCACACACGGCGCGAGGACAAGCACATGTTTTTCGAATTCCCCCAGCCGCTGCCAGTTTGTGGAGACATCAAAGTGGAGTTCTTCCATAAACAAAATAAGATGATGAAGAAGGTTGGTTGTTTGTTTGTGTGTGCTCTAATAGCTTATATACTTGTTATATACTTGTGCTGCCACTCTGTGTCCCGTTTCCTGTAATCTAGTGTTGGGGCTTTTACCAGATGCCATTTAGTGTCATTTGATTGATCCATGTCACTGATGTCTACTCTGTTGATCATGAAGGGCTTATTTCTCCTCATTGTTGATTTCTATAGTGTCTATTAGATAAAGAACAATGAACTGCAGTTTACTAGCTTCACTTGGTTGGTTACCCACTGTTCTGTTGTTTCAGAGATTGAGACCAGAAACTCTTCATATCTTCCAGCCCCCCTTCTCATTACATCTCCACATTTCTCGTATCTGCCCTCCAGGACAAAATGTTTCACTTCTGGGTGAACACCTTTTTCATCCCTGGACCAGAGGAGAGCGGGGAGAAGGTGGAGAACGGGACGGTGGTGAACGACGTGGACAGCCTGGCCAGCCAGCAGACCGGACAGGGCCAGGGCCAGCCGCAGAGCGCCGAGCGCAGGGACAGCGACAGGGACTACCTCATCCTGGCGCTCACTAAGAACGACTTGGACAAGGCCAACAAAGACAAAGCTAATCGCTACTTCTCGCCAAACTTCAAGGTGAGCATGGGCAGATGCAGGCAGGATCTACATCTACTTCAGGTTTTAGTTGGATAAAAGGATTGATAGTTATTTGTAAGTCTATAATGAATACATAAGTTAATACGTTTACTTTTCTACCCATGATTTTTTTTCCCTACATTACTTTCATGGAAGGTGATGAAATCAGTAATTTTAAAGCTGGAATCCGGGACTTTTTTCCATTAATAAGTAATTTTATCCATCTGGACTGTAGAGTCAGGTTACACAATACCAGTTGGCAGTGTTACCATGGTTGCAGACACTCTCCATAGACCACTATTGAAATTTGGACCGGGTAGGACGAATGTTTTTTAACTATCCAGCTAACGTTAGCCAACGCAGGTTAGCTGCGCTGGGTAGTGGAGTGCCGCAAGCTAGTTGGCATACTAGCCAACCCAAAGAGCTTAAATTGAAAATAATTTTTGGCCAACCTGACTTATGTGCTAGTAGCACACACTGCTGCACACCAACTGCCACACTGTATGCTTAGCAGCAGCGATGTAGCTTATTGCCTAATTTCATTACAGTCACTGAAAGACAACTTACCTGGTCCATGGAAGACATTTTTCTAGCGTGGGAGCTATTTACTGTTGAACTGATGACACACTAGCGACTTGTAATTGATAATAATTGATAATTTCATGGTTGTCTGGTTGTAGTCGGAACATCATTTCAAATACTTTTCGCTGCCAGAGGGGGAGACAAATCGGAAAAATCCCGGAATTCAGCTTTAAGTCATTTTAATGAATTCCTTGCAGAGGCTGATGTCCGCTCTCTTGTCATTTGCTCTTTCAGGTGAAGTTGTATTTCACGAAAACCGTGGAGGAGCCTTCGAATTCTGAGGCAAGCACTTCGACATCCGTCACTCCGGACGTTAGCGACAATGAGCCAGACCATTATCGATATTCCGACACCACTGACTCTGATCCGGAAAATGAACCTTTTGACGAGGAGCAGCACACACAGATCACGAAAGTGTGAACTCTTTTTAACAGGAAGAGAAGAAAATATACACCATGAAAAAAGGAGAAAACTTGAATATAAACTCAAAAGAAGAACCTTTGTCCCTTCCCTCCCCCAGACGGCAATAGAATATCATCATGTCAAATGCCAATTTTAGGGAAAAAAAGATGAATATCCTGACCAATATATTGTTTTTATTATTCTTTTTTCTTTGGCACGGCCGTGTACCATGTGCGAGGTATCGACACTGTTGCCCCGTGGGAAAAGGTGCTGTAGCTCTAAAAATGTGTTTATATATATATACATACGCATATGTATATACATATATACATGCATATATAAACAAACTTTTTTTGTGTCAAAGACAATGGAAAGAGTACCACAATCAGGAGACGGGAGTTGAAGTGTGGGAGAAGTTAGAATGATATACTAGGACTATGCTGCTCCTTCTCCTGTCTAAACCAAGGCCAGTGCTGCAGTCACTTTGTTTCTCTCCCTCTCTTCTCCTCCTCCCCCTTCTCCTCTCATCTTCTACTCTCCCTCCCCTCCCCTCCGCCCCCCCTCCCTTCCTCCCTCCTCCCTCCCTTCCTATCCTCCTTTACTGTGAATGCTTCTTGTGCTCTTTGCAGGCTGTCTCACGTGACTTTTGGCCTTTGTGCAGTGCAAACTGCATGCGGGCAGTGGGTTGGGGGTGGGCGGGGTTATGAAGAGGCTGTGATGATGTCTAAAGCATTGCCATTCCTTTTCCCACTGTGTATACGTTAAATTATGCAGAACAAGGCATCCCATGTAATTGTCAATGTTTTTTTATCCTAAGATAATAAAAATATAATACACGAAACAGCAGGGAGACAAGTGTTTGCAATAATGTCAACACTACATTTAAAGGACAATGGTGGTGTGCATGTATTGGAATTGGCGTCCATCCCTAATAAATGTATGCAATGTTGTCTTTTCTTAAAGAAACCAGCTTTGAGATGTGTCTTCTGCGTGGGGTTCCCCAATGCTTTGAGTCATAAAAGGCTTTCTGGTGTGCTCAGGCAATTACATCACAGGTTTATGTAATAGTCCCCTTTGCCGTTTGCAGCTATGAAAATGAATCCTACTGTACAATTTGTAATATGCAGTTGCAAAGTCATCCAATGGTGATGCCAGCACAGTTATTGCTTTTCAACAATGTGTTTTTGACTTGACACCATTACTTTCAACTGAAGCCTTTAATATAAGTGATGGCACCCAGACCCCATAATTTAAATGGTGCACAAATGAGTTGGTGTATATGGAGTGAGTCAGGGAGGTAGATGTGCATGAGCTCGGCGCTTGATGATGTGAAAAATGCTGTAAAGCAGGTTGCTGTTGCAGCTGCTGGAACCATGTTAGCTGTAATTTCCTGCTTTAAAGGTCAGCACTACAAATAGAGGGTGAGACCTGAGGTGGGGAAGTGATGGAGGGATTATTATTAAAGTACAACTGAGGGCAAAGAGCCCACTTTGGAGAGTTCAAACAAAGAACATTAACTCGACCAGTGGCTGAGCTTTTACATTTATGGCATTACACTTTGATCAGTGGGACAGGGTGACTGTAAATCTGCAGTCAATTTTGTGCAGTTATCCCTTGGTGGAGAGGCTAAATACAGCAAAGAGAAACCAAACGCCAAATACTGATAGTTCATGTTGATGCACTTCGTTTTTGGTCATAAAACTGACTCCCGGTGAGATAGTTGACAGTCAAAAGACCGGGGTTGGGTTCAGTTCAGAAAAGTCAAAAATGCCAAGTAAAACTGCACTTCACACAATTGAGCTTTCGTTCTGCATAGTTTATAAATCAGATATTTCAGACTTTGAGACAGCCAAGCAATCTGATAGGTCAACGGCACATTCCATTTCCTGAACCGATTGACTCGAATGTGAATTGACCCCAACCCTGGTAAAGACATTAACATACTTATTTGCGAGACAATATCGGCCTGACTTCATACCAAACCGCCAGCATCGCATGCAGTGCGGCTGCTGTCGGGTCCAGAGGCGTTGTGCAGACGAAATGAGAGGAGGAAGGGATGGGCAGCGGGCCTGGAGGGAGGCGCCCCGGGCCGGCGTGCACAGGCCCCGACTCCCCAAATGAAACCGTAACAGGATTAACGACCATGTCACTGTGATAGGAGACAGGGAGTGGCAAGACCCTGGCTAAAGCATGGCCCAGAGTCCCCAGATAATAAAATAAAATATGAATTTAATATATATATACATATATATGAAAAAAAGTGTTCCACCCCCAGAGGCAGTCAGTCACATAATCCCCTTCTGCTCTATTAAGACTTGGTCCCCGGTTCTCTCGTGTTGATAGAGACATCAAAGCCAACCAGCGCGCCGACGAATGAGACGGGCAACAGTCGCAAGGGCCCGACTGTAATTGGCTGAGCTGAGAAGGAGGGAGAGAAGCAAGGGGAGAGAGAGAGAGAGAGACTGGTAGATTAATAATGAATGTGCTGTGCTGGGTTGTGTGAGAGACCAGAGAGATGCCTTAGCTCTCCACAGGCAGGCGAGACTGAAGTGAATGAAGAGGCCGGCTTCACTGGAGGGGAGCTCAAGCTGGAGAGTCCCCCCCCCCCCCACTCCCCCCTCCCAAACTGCCCCCCCTACCCCACACCCCACCCACCCCTCACCCATGGCAGAGGCATCTGAAATATTAATCCAATCAATATACAGCTTCATTTGTATGTTTTGATCGTTGACGTTCCTGAAGATAAGTGCTTTTTTTGTTTGTTTTGTTTTATTTTTTATTGTTTTACATCAGTACCAGTAAATAAGATGAGACAAAGGAGCAGGAGATTTTGGAAGAATAATATCTGCTTTCCAAACAGAACACATAAGACAATCCATTAAGCACATTCTCTCCGAATGAATATCTGTGCATGATCAATATACAGATGCGTGTACGCATGTGTTTTTGCTCTACCATTTGTATTTCCTACATATGTTCTGTATCTTCTACAATGTGGGTCATGCATTATACATCCAACAGCAGCTCATTGCGACAGTACGATAGGATAAAGGCATCACATATATGACAAGCCGCTCCTGATCCTGAATCTGTTCTTCCAGCTCATCTCTCTCCTCCTCCGTTTCTGTCAGTGTGAGCCTGATATTCCCCATTCCATGCATCAAACAACTGTACTGTGAAAAGAAAAAAAAAAAAAAAAGCCAACACCAAATACACAGAGATTTAAGCGTAGTATTATGACCAAATGGGGGGGTCAGTCTGGCCTACAAAGAGAAGATAAGCCCAAGCTGGTAACCCCATTTCCCTTCCATCTGTTGGTAGCAGTTGTAGAGCATGGCTGCGCTCACCAGGACCTGGCAACCCCTCCCCCAAGCCCTCTTTCTCTGGCTGACTGCACAGCTGTGTTGCGTTTGGATTAGGCCAAGAATAAAACAGGAAGTAGAAATTAAACAAAAGCTTTAAAAAAAAAAAAAACACACACACACACACACACACACACAGGCGCTGTAAGTTACTAAAGACTCAGCGGCACGACTGACAGCCTGTGGAAAAAGTACACACATGCACACACCCACACGCGTGCACTGGTGCGTGCACACACACACACACACACACATGCAGACACGAACATGCAAAGCCATACTCTACCTCCCACAGACGCACATAAGCCCACTCAGGACCACAAGCATATCATTTCTCCATGCCCACACTCATGCTCACACATATGGTGTTTTTACATGCAAAGTGCCTCTCTGCTTCTCCTCTTCATGGTGGGCTATTGTGGGAGGGGATGAGGAGCCGTGCAAACATGCTCAATCAGTCTGAGGCATGCCCATGTCGTGATGTGGATATGATTACTGAAGTATTTTGATTGTGAGATGGCACATGCAAGCAATATAATTATGATAATACAAATGACTGATGATGAATAATCAGATTAAGACACCTGAAGTACTCCGATCGCTGACACATGCACTCTGGTTTCTGCAACTCATTAACAACCAAGCTGCTGTATTTCATAAGTAATAAGGGAACTGTTGATTCACTTGTTGGCAAGTGTGAATGCGGATGGACTAAAGGTGTACAAACGTTACATTTCTTTAAGATTTCTCGAACTAATCTAAATTAAGATTTCTCCCCATGTCACCCCATCTGATTATGATTTTTTTTTTTAAGAATTTAGCTACTATAGGTCTAGATTTGACCAATTTCAAATATTGCTGATTCTTTCATCACCTAATGGTCAACAGCAGCATAATAACTCTTCTTCTGAATAACATGGACTATTCATAATCTGCCCATGAAAGTAGCATCTAAACAGCATAATCTGAGTAAAACCCTAATGAGACTGGGTTATTGGTGTGTAACATAATCACTGTCCTTATCCTTGAGTGTCATTTTAAAAGATTTAGATTATTACCAACACACACAGCCATATAAACAGTCAGCATAAGCGTTTTCAGCAATTCTTAAATCCTCAGGTTTCTCCTTTTATGTGAATACACCAGAATAGTCTCAACCCCGAGATAGCAAACAGGAACTGTAGTGAATGAGGAAGTGGAACTGGGAAGGAGATAGATGGAAACAAGGTATAGACTACGTGTGGAGCGGGACGCTGGAGTTAGTTAGCAGGCAAGTAAGGTGCATTTGGTCGTCTGTTCATTCATACTGCAGGCTGGTAAAGACAGACGCTAAGAACGAAAGAAAAACGAAAGGCATCGGTCAATATTGTATCGGCAGGGAAAATCCACGGTGTTTGTTTTAAGTCGGCCAAACTGTTGATGAATATCCAGTAAATGTTTTCAGCAGTTATTACTTTTTACTGTAAAGACCTGAGTCACCTAATGAGTCACATGAGCTGTGTTTGTGTGTGTGTGTGTGTGTTTGTGTGTGTGTGCATGGGTGTTTACATGTATTTGTATACCCGTGTGTGCATGCATGTGTGTTTGTCAGTCTGCGTGTGTGTTTATGTGTCTTCATGAATAAGAGAAGCACATGGAAACATTTACTGTATTGCTGTCGCCACTGACCCCTCCCCCTCATCAACACGCACGCACACACACACACACACACACACACACACACATTCCCTTTATGTGATCAATGAAGAGCACATATGTGTCCATTGTACTGAATAATAGTAGACATGCATAGCCAAAGGCAAAGACTGTATGTAAAGAAACATATACGCTTTACCATCGAGCTTTACACACACACACCCAAGGAAATGCATGCACAGCGCATACATACATGCAAGCACACACACACACACACACACACACGCACACACACAAACTCTTCAACGACAGGAACTTGCATTGTGTTTGGCTTGGCTTTCTGTGATAGGAGTGAAAAGTGCTCTCGCTGCAGGGCTTTATGTGTGTGTGTGTGTGTGTGTGCGTACGTGTGTGTGTGTGTCCGCGTACGTGTGTGTGTGTGTATGAGCGCGCGTGCATACCCTGTATCCTCGAGGGGGAGTGAAGTCTCTGCATTTATCAGACTTTACTTTGACAGGCTCTGTTCTCCACCTGACTTTTACCCTGAAATCTTAGAGCGGGCGTAATCCTTCCCCCGAGCCTCCTCCTCGCTCTCTTCCCCCTCTCTCCATCTAGTGTCATCAGGAGGGTAATATGAGGCATATGGCTGCTGATGACAGTCCCTCACACTGATAACTGATAGTTACCCGCACACTCCTCATCCCCATCTCATCCTTATACTAAGAACAAGAAAGAGGAGACAGAAGCGTGTCGGCTGATACTCCGTTCTGCCTCTCCGCCGCTCTCTCTCTCTCTCTCTCTCTCTCTCTCTCACAGCTGAGAGTCATTATCTGAAATGACTGATGTGAGAACGGCTGATGAACGAGACCGATATTAGTTCTTGTGCTGAAGAGAGAAAGTTATTATAGACGGTGTTGCAGACTTTTTAGAGTTTCTGAGAAGGAGGAGATGCATGGAATACATTCAGGAGGAGAGTGCCGTACATCTTAGAGTCGAAATAAAGGTGCTGGTTCTGTACCAGTGTGGGCTGCGTTTCCTGCCATGGAATCAACCCAGTCATGTCTAAGAGGGTCAATTTTATTTACTACCAACACAGCGATTCTCCAGCGATCACCTTCAGCCAATGATGCATCTCATTCCTGATGGGAGAGCGGTCTTCCACGAAAACTAGGCCCCTATCAACATTGCAGAAGTGCTCGCCCAGTGGTTTAAAGAGCGTGACAGCGATGCTAGCCCTGTGCCAAGGCCTTCAATTTACCCAGATATGATGCCAACTGAGAACTAGAGACTCAGAAATGATCTTTTTTTTTTACTAACATTAAGGGCAGGGCCTGGATGATTAGCGCCAACTTGCCCATCATGGAGATGAGTGGACTAACGCCAGGAAAAGCAACCCAAGATTTACACAGGCAACATACTGGGGAAGTCTTTATTCTGTGCTGGTGTTTTCACTTTGACCATATCCTCTATGTTTGGGTAGTACACTGGTTCCCTTTAAGATGGAAATGTAGATTTTTCTATATTTTTTTAGATGTTTCTGTGCAACATCTTTTATGGCGACAGAAACATTTGGCCCCCCCAAATGTTTCTGAATGTCAGTTTAGATCACAGCATGACATGAAGAGCATCAAATACATTTTACAGTACAGCATGCAATTATTTGGAACATTTGAAGTGAAGTGCATGTATGTAAAAGCTTTGTTTTATATCTGTGTGTTAGTAAATCTGTTTCCACCGTATTGCAGGATACACGGAGAGTTTCTGGTGTGTCTGTGTGCACACTTGTACAGACAAGTGACATACTTTGTGGAGGCCTACTGAATGTCAGTCACGGGAGCGGGAGAGTGTGGTCTGTCCTCTCATTTAGAGGCTGCCAGTCAGCCAGCCACTCAACCAGCCATATAACCAGCCAGCCAGGGCTTTTTAAAGGGCCTGTGATTTGACAGAATCCCGTGGGGGAGAAGGGGGGATTAGGATTAGCAGCTGTTTCCCCTCAAACACTGGAGACGATACGCTACGGCTACACCACGCTGACGGCAAATTAATAGATGAATAGAACATGCGTGCGTCGTCTCAGATAATGTGCTAAAGCTCCCCGCTTCATAAATAGCGAGGAAGGTGTCCTTTTCTTGAACCCAGCTATGGTGGATCTGCTGTCACACACACACAGAGGCAGGGAGAGAGGCAAAGGCATATTGTGGCCGTGAGAAAGGTTTAAAACATCATCACTTTAATCTGAGAGCACAAAGCCAGCAACAGATTATGCTTCTGCCTCTCAAGCGACTCTGCTGCAGATCCGGTTTAGATGACCCTCGCTAACACCCTCAGAGACAGGGGCTTTTAACCCCAAACACACACTGATAGCAGCCAGCCATCAAATGAGAACGCACAGCAGGCACACAGACACACACACACACATTATGCACATCCATGGCATACAGGCACCCATCAGCGGCGCCCACCCACAGCATACATACATACATACATGTATGCACACCCACATCAAATACACAGAGGGACACCCACTCACCCACAGCACATGCTCACAAGCCCACACAGGCACGGGGCCTCAGACAAACACGCGACGGGTTCATGTCGGTTCCACTTGCATTCATCTCAGGCTATTAAGTAAGACACCAAAAGCCCAAACTGTTGCGTGGCTAACAGGTTTTGAGGTAAAATGACACAGTGTCTGTGTGAGGAGACAGCACACAATGCGGCCGTCCCTTACACTGTCACAGATACCGCCCAAAGTGAGGATGATGCTGCTGTGATGCTGTCAGGAGTTGTGGCAAAATAAAGGGCACAAATGCACGCTTGACTCGTCCGAGACCAAACCTTCTCCCAGACGCTTGACTCAGAGGACTGCAGCCGAACCAGTTACATAAAGTTCAACTGATTATTTGACTGTGATGAATTAAATCAGCTGATGCAAAACTCTTCTGCTGCTGATTTGATCGGACAGAACGAGCCCTGTTACCTGCATTAAGGAGCTGAGGCACGCTAAGTGAGTTAAGTCTGTTTCCTCAGTCAGACAAACATGGAGCAAACTTGTGTTTGGAGCACCAACCACACAATTAGCTCCGTGTGAGTTAATGACTAGTCTTCTTCTCTAACTGTTATGAAAACCTTGGAGAGACAAATTGAATCCACAAGGAACTCAATTCAGTCTATAATACTAGACTGTCTACTAGACAGTATGGGTATCTATCCAAATATTGTGCTATTTCAGTCCATGATATGAGACTGACATTATGCTACATGATTTACAATATTTTCTTTAAAAAAAAAGCTAGCGCATCCATGTTTAATTCGAACCATGCATCATTTAAAACTAGCTACATTGACCCAGAACTTGACCTTTGCTAAAGAGAGAGTGAGAGAGAGAAAGCGGAAATGGAAAGAGGGAGAATGTGAAAGGCAGGAGAGAAAAAGGATATAAAAGAAGAGTGAATTCGACAGTGGTTCACCACAATACACTTGAGACCTGAAGGATGAGTCAGAGTGGAGATGGTCATGTCAAAGAAAATAGTGAGAGCAAAAGACAGAGAGAGAGAGGGGAAGAGGAGGATATGCAAGCACGATTTTCTTTCAACTTGAACCTTGATTCTGAACCCGGAAAGAAAATTATAACAATGTCATCATATCTCAGCTTCTTCAACTTTGTAGCACCAAAGCCCATTGAAACGTTTGACTCTGCCGTGACAAACTTATCATGTGTTTTTGCCAATCTTTGCCCAACACTTCAATGAGCCTCAAACTAATTGGGCTCACCCTCCACTTAGCCATTTGTGTCTTTATGTACAGCAGATTTGGCTGATTTTTTTTCACACTTTACAATTGTAAAGCTTAACCACTCAAACCGCATGGAAAATGTCCCCACACCCTTAAATGACGGTTACGTGTGTGTGTGCGTGTGTGTGTGTGTGTGAGAGAGAGAGTGAGAGAGAGAGAGAGAGCGAGAGAGAAAGAGGGCGAGAGAGCACACCCTGATGCTTCCTGTCTCCCAATAAAGACTGATGGTGTCTGTGTGTGTGCATGTGTGCGTGTGCGTGTGTGTATGTGTGTGTGTTTGAGTGTGTGCACACACGTGTGTGTGGTGTGCTTGGACACCTATATTCTCCAGTAGGCGCAACACTGCCTGCATTCTCATCCATGTTTAAGTTGTAAATTTTCATTTTTTAAATATTTTAAATGGGTCACACACGTTACACTAAACTTGGTATCGGCTTTTGTACTTGACATACGTGACGCTGACGTATTTAAACAAATATCACACATTCGCATACATCTAGGACACACACACACCACCTGTTAAATTGCCACTCCCAGCTGGGTGGGATGGTGTTTGTCTGTGAGCTGGAGTAGACGTCAGATAAATCTGATAGCATCAGGCGGGAAGGACATACAGTATAACCACTGTGTATTTATTCTGCTTACAACAACACACAAAGCCAGATCAGATCAGATTTATTACATTACGTATAGGGAATGGTACTACGTCGCGCCTCAGTATCAAGACTCTCATCTCTGTGGTTTGTAACATGTACTAATGCAACGGCGGAACTGTTACACTGTTAGGAGTCTGTGTGTTGCTTCTCACGTTAAACGCAGTGTTGCGTTCTTTTCTGGACGATCTCAACCATGACAGAGACTTCCATCAGATAGAAATGACAAAGTGCTGAGGTTTCATGTCTGTTCACTTCCTCTGTGATTTCTAGAGAGAGAGAGAGAAAGAGAGAGAGGCAGTGAGGGAGAGAGAGAGGCCCTATCTGTACTTGAACACTCACCACCACCACAAATAAATGAGTGTGATTCATCACTTCCTTCCTATTGAGCATGAATAGTGCAAGAGCAGAGGGTGTAAACCAAAAAGCTTCAGTTCAGAACACCAGGTTCTCCACCCCTCCGCATGAATGTATGCAAGTGTGTGTATGCATGTGTGTGTGTATGTGTGTGTATTTGTGTGTGTGTGCACGCCTGCATGTGTCTTCATACACACCAAATGCTTATCTGTATATGAGAGAGCATGTGCATATACTGTAGTAAGTCAGCTTTTCTGACAATTTCAGTATGCACATGGCGAGCATGAGACATCTGTGTGTGTGTGTGTGTGTGTGTGTGTGTGTGTGTGTGTGTGTGTGTGTGTGTGTGTGTGTGTGTGTGTCTGTGTGTGTGATGCGTTTGTGTGTGTGTGTGTGTGTGTGTGTTGCGATATATACTGTATGTGAGGGCCTCCAGAAGCTCCACTCTCGACCTCTGGTGCCATCTGCCAGTGACAGGGCAGAAATGCAAATCAGATGCAGTCCCATAATACACCACACTCGCTCCCTCCATTAGAGCAGCCTACACAACTAAACTAGGTCAGACAGACCAGCAGCCAGCTGTGTGTGTGTGCGTGTGTGTGTGTGTGTGTGTGTGTATGTGTAATAAGGCACATGCGCCCTCTCTTTGTGTGGGGAGACAGCTATACATGTGTGTGTGTGTGTGGGGGATGGGTTTGGAGTTGATTCGGCAGCATTGAGGCTCATAATATCCTTAGCATCTACTTGTAACGCTGTGCATTGAACAATCAGAAGTAACATGCAGACAAACAGCAGAGCTCACGCAGGCGGGACTCCTTCAAAGATTGTAGACTGAGAAGGCAGTTCAAGGCGGTGTGACAGGGCCAAGGAGCCGGGTGACAAATAAAGGCTCTTATCTGAGGCTGAAATTAGACCAGAGCCGGAGCTCTACTGATAGCGAGCGTATTAAACTCTTGAAAACGAACCACCCGGGAGGGTGATGCAACGTCGAGGCAATGCTGGCGTAATGCAGACAGATGCGTCCTCCTCTCTCATATCGCTGCGACGCCTCTGAATTATGAATGAGGCCCCGTGTACCTCTTCATCGCAAAAGACTTCTCTTCATGCTCACAATATACTGTTTGTTTTCGTTAATGCCTCACACTCAAACACAGCCTCCCGTCTTCGCTGTTGGTTGTACTAAAAATCCTTAATGAAGATTCACAGATTCTTTGAGGTGTTTTTTTTTTTTTTTCATCCCTTTTGTCTGTGGATAGTCAAAGAATGCACAAAGCGTATTCATTAAGCATCTCACATCAGAGTGCTGATCTAAGATAGTTATCCAGGTTGTTTGACCCTAGTATATGAAAAACTGTATCTAGATCAGCAATGTCTTTATGAGAAGCTTTACAGGGATACACCAACTGTTGGGAAATAGACTCTTTGATCTACTAGTTAATAGTTTCACCTCTGTGCACCCAATATTTATTTAGTTGCATGCTAATGCTGCAGCACACTGTGCAAGTTTATTAGACAGTACGAGCCAGCTTTGCATCATTTTAAAAGCACATGCTGCTCTAAATACTGACCACAAAGAGGTGAAATTGCCACTAGTTTTCTCATTGCACATCAGTAACAAAGAGTTTATTTACCAAAAAGTCAATAAATTACTTTCATAAATACACTGTGTGGCCTGTGGTTGGTTTGATAGCTGCAGGGAGGTAAACTGGCCAGCATGAAGCAAAGAGTTCAATAAAATCTACCATTTATAGAAAATAAATCTAGATTGCTATCAAGTCTGCAAAGTGTAAATCATTGAGCACAGAACTGTTACTGGTTTTCCACTCTGTAAGACCAAAGCAGCCTCCTTTAAATCTTCCACAATGCTCTTGGGAACAAACTCATCCGGAAAACAGAAACTCTAGGATATTCTACTGCAAAAATGCTTTCTATGTGTACGCTCATTCTATGTAATAGACATGGAGCAACGTGAACTTGAATAATAAATGACTGCATGCTTTTCAGAACTAATCCCTACAATGTGGGCCTACTCTATTTTTAGACTCTCAACCATTTCCTTCTCCAGCTCACTTTCTCTATTTTCTTTCTTCCTCCAACTGATTTCAGGAATAGATTGTAAATTCAGTCACAAGGGAGGGTCAATGATTCTCATTTCCTGCAGTAGGTCTGGTCTTCTGTAAGCAAATGACTCTCCACTGTCTCAGTTCTCTGAAGCTACTCTGAACTCTCTAAAGCTGCTTGTGTGTCTGTATGTTCTTGTATATGCATCTGTGTACCGTGTGTGTGTGTGTGTGTGTGTGTGTGTGTGTGTGTGTGTGTGTGTGTGTGTGTGTGTGTGTGTGTGTGCTTATGACCAGTACAAAATGTGTATATGTGCCGTGTGTCATGTGTGTGTAAGCATGCAAGCATGAAGTCAGATGAAAAGGTGATATGAGATGAAAAGGTTAATACTTTCCAAGCTAGTAGGTGGGCGGTGATAGCTTTCAGTATGTGTGTGTGTGTGTGTGTGTGTGCATGTGTGTGTGTGTCTGTGTGCTATTACATTTGTATGTTTATCTTTGTGTGTATTTTCTGTGTGGGTGGATGGGAAAGAGACGAGAGAACGACAGAGAAAGAAAGAAAGAAAAAGAAAGAAAGAAAGAGAGAGAGAGAGAGTGAGAGTGAAGAGAATGCAAAAGCGGAAACGCAAAGATAACCGAAAGTTTTATGTGAAAAGTTGCTTTATAATCACAGTAGAATTCATCTCACTGAAGTAGATTTACTAATAAGTCAAAGGATGTGGGCCTCAGCCTGTTTCTGGAGGGTTAAGAGAGAGGACAGAGTAACAGTGAGGACAGAGAGGACAGGTAGAGGACGGGACAGGCAGTGTTGAAAAACGGTTTGGGCCGAGCCTTTCCGCCTTAGCTTAGTCTCCCGCTGCCGCCGCTCTGTTTTGATTAAGTCCCTAACCGGATTTCTCCAATACCAATACTCCCAATAAATCCATCTCTCCGGGATACTCGACCGGCATTATTCTTGTCTCGGCGCACAGTTTGGAGCGAGGCAATCCGCAATCTGCGCTCCCTCTCCATTGTCTTCCCCACCAGACGGCCCAGTGAATGAGCGCTGCCGGCCAAATCCCCCCCTTCCATGTGCAGACGCAGACTCTCTTTGCCCACAGATACACTCGACTCTAATTAGGCAGACCGCTGGACGTGTTGCGGGGGGGGAATCTCTCAGCGCAGACATGCCGTCTATAGTGGCAGCTTTACAGATTTATGTCTTTTCATCCAGTTTGTGTGCATGTGTGTAAGCTGGTGTCTGCGGGAGAGAAGGACGGGGAGATATTGTCCTTGTTTTCTGACTATTTGATGATGAACACAATGCTTTTTGTTGGTTTATGGCACAAAACGGTGCTGAAAGAGACGTGTCAGTGTGGTTGTGGTGTGTTCTGTGTGTGTTATAGGATTCTGCGAGTGTGTGTGAATGCGTGTGCCTGTGGGAACATTTCTACATGTTGCGTTGCTTTGTACAGTCCTGGCCTTCCTGCAGTTACACAGCGTTCAGTAAAAGCGTTTCACATCTACAGAACTTGCTGAGCCTTTTCCCCCCCGAGACCTGCATCATCGGCAGTGAGGTCATTTCCTGTGGTCGAGGAGCAGCATGACTCTCTTCCTGTTCTGTGTGCTAAGAAGCGTCAGATCACTGGGCCCCGACCAGCGTTTCCACAGTTTCTCCTGCATTGGACACAAGGCACAAGGGAAACCAGGGGGCAAGGTTACAAGTCAGATAGATCTTTAGTGTTGGACTCATTTCACATTAGTTGTCTCTTCTGCATTCAGGACATTTACTACATGTTTCTACACTCTCTCATGCTGCCAATGTCAAATTAACATGTCACTGCCATAATTATCAATGTCCAATACCTTTGTTTTTTCACTAGCCTATATGTCAACTTGTGAACATGAGTACTGGATTGAAAAATAGTGAATCAGTGCCAGCCTGGGGCCAGTTACACAAACTTAGTTTAAGACTAGTCTAAGCCTTAGACTATTTTGAGGTAGGAAAGTTAGCCCCTCCCCCTGGTTAATCTTGAGTTAAGAATTTTGTTGCTGTGGCAACGAGTCGGGCTGAGTGGGAAGTTTAAATACTGAAGCTGTTTCATACAAGATGGCAAATCTTTGATTTTTGGAAAGAGCCTGAAGAAGAGAGCAAGTCTTTAGAGACAGAAACATAGAGATCTACAACAATCAAGAAGTAGTAGGAACAGATAAATATAAGTGTCTATAGCAAGTTTGACTTAAAGTCACATTTAAGTCTAAGACTAGGTCTATCTTTATGCAACTGGCCCATGGTCTTACATTCTCAGGTTAGACTAGGCAAGTTAAGACTGTGTGTTGCATAAATATTAAGACTGACTTATTTTGAGGTAGGAAAGTTAGCCACCCTCCCCACTGTCTAAGCTTGAACTTTGAACTAAGAATTTTGTTGCTATGGCAATGAGTAGGCCTATGGTGAGAAGCTAATACTGAGCTAGCTATTTCATATAAAATGGCAAATCTTTGGTTTTTGGAAAAAGCCTTAAGAAGAGAGTGAGTCTTTACAACAACTCATCAGAGATCTACAACGATCAAGAAATAGTGGAGCGACTGCAATTTCCTCGAGAAACCATCCATATGCTTAAATCTGACTTGGTCTATCTTTATGCAACTGGCTCCAGGTTCTCTACAAAGTGACTGCTGCTTTTTAAATTCACTGACTGAGGGAAAAAGTGAAAACTTTCACAGCGGTGACGTTTAAATGTCAGAGTCACAGCAGTAGAGCTACTCTGTATTAAAAAGGCGAAGCCGGTCCCTTGGGAAATACAGTTTTCAAATTCACTTTCAGTGCATTCACGGTTTGTGTTTACCTGTAGGCCTAAAAGCTTTGGTTCTTTTAAGACGTGGCACAGCACAAGTTAAACAAGAAGCTCCACCTCAAGGCGATAAAAAGCTGAAATACGAAGCACTGTACCACAACATGCATAAAAATTTAAATTAACAAATGTGTAAGACTACTTAAGGGGAAATATTTCAGCAGCTGCAAAATGTGACACTGATATCCATGGAGCTAATTTCTTTCAGCTCTTCAAAAACATATCAGTGTGACTTACCAAAACGCTGCTTTCACAACTACTTTTAAATCTAGAGTTTCACATTATTTGCATGTTATTTTAACCTAACACAATTCAAAAAAATCTACCAAATACACCGGTAATATACAGTATCATTGAATTATATGCAGAAACACATTCTAATCTCTCACATTATGCTTGTTCATAATCACTGAAGTCTCCTCTCTTGCTTTGTGTTTCTCTTTTACCCGGAGAGAAGAGCTGCTATACCTGCTACTCTGTTTCTGTTGCTTCCCCCAGTCACCTCCTCCCTCTCTCTCTCCCTCCCTCTCTCTCCTCCTGTGTCCCTGAGGAGTCTTTGCTACACGGTCCCTTCCAGCAGCTTCCTCCAAACAACAAAAACATTGTCTTATTCCATTTTATTTTTCCTCCCCTCCATCTCGGCGGAGCTATTGCTGTGCCTTATTCTGCATATGACCTGGGGGCGGCGGTAGGCGGAACACATTGGCCGCGGATGATAATGTCTTTCCCCCAGTGCCGAAATCTCCGAGTTGCACTTTTCTGATGGTGTTTTACCACCATTTGGAGTAGTATCTATACCAGCAGACTGTACTGTATTTCTGTGAAGGTAGCCGATTTGGTAACAGCTTTTCAGACCATCATTGCATTAAGTGTTTGCCCACACAGAACAGAAAATGAGCCATCAAAATACAAGCAGTTGTGCCAAGAAAACCAATTTATCCACATATTCATCCTCAATGCCAGCAGTTGAATGGGAAGTAGGTAGATCATCAGGTAAACTTTTAAATTGTACAATATGATGACAAAGTGCCAGGGCCCCTTCAAGGGAAGTTTTTAAATTTCAAGACAAATTAACTCAACAGCTAGAGAGTTGTTGCTGTCAGACAGTTGGCTTTGATAAAAGAAAGGGATTGGATAGTGATTTTTTTTTGCCTTTGCTGAGCCAAAGGCGAAAAATGTATTGCATAATGCACATTGGCCTATAAATTGCCTGTTACAGATTGCATTGATGGCCTGATTTTCAGTCAGATTTGATTATGCAGTATATATGAACTACTAATCATCTTAGAGAATGAATGGAAATATTTCCAAAAATATTAATTCTGAATTTGTATGAGATTTCTATACCTGAAAACGATTGTTCTTGTACACCTGTGTGTTTGTTCACTTTGCTCTAAGTGGGCCACAAGAGCAGGCACCGGTACAAAGCCGACACTTCTAAGAATCACTGAGACTACAAAGGGCTGAAATTTGATACACTTGCAAAAACAACCAAATCCCACAGGAGTTCTCCTTCAAGTTAAGTTCTTATTCTCCAGCCAAATACTTTTTCTTCCCTTTTTGTTGAAATGCTAAAATCACTGTTGACTGCACTTGGCAGAGATCAAACAAATATGATGTTTTTTGGGGGTGTGGGGTTGGGGCAAGACATTAATTTCCTAAGTAAGTGGCACAGACAGAAAAGATTCCCTGCAACAAAATGACTCGTACAGCAGATGTAGAGCCTCATGAGTCCACTGCTTCAGGAGGTTTGAAATTATATTTATTCTTATAGTTTCATGTGAGTAGAAATAAAGTACTGTGATTCTATAGGACTACACTTTGAAGCAGCTGGCAGCTAGCAGGCTGTGCAGTGCTTTGCTTACTTGACTTATCACCATCCATTCATTTTCATTTACCTGAATTCCTCATTCTCCTGCTCATATAGAGACTTTTACTGCTCAGGAACAGAAAAAGACAATATGAACCTCTCATGCCAATATGGCATACAAGATGAGATGTCATGGATTTTATTAAGGGTTAAATGAAGCTACAACCACAAAGACTTTCTTGAATGCAAGGATGGAAATCAGGTTTTTCACAACTTTCATAAATTAATGTCTGTATAACCCAAAATGTAGGACGACTTTTATACAGTTTTTTACAAGTGACACAAACATGACACAAACATGGACATGATATGCAAGAAATTCATATTTAGATGGTCAGGCTTAGACAATTTATTCTATAGTTTTTGTATAGCTTATATGTTCTGTGCCATTTTATCAGTTCCTTCCATGCTGCAGGCTGTAGGCCTAATGCTGCACGGTTTCAAACTGTTGTCTGATAGATTAAGACTTTCAATGTGCTGTACTTGCTGTAAGAACTCTAAGTCAATTTGAAAATGAAGTCTGGTGTTTGTCTTGAATATTTTAAACAATGGTTTGCCTGTGTGGGAGGACTACACTAAAAATATCCATTTTAACAAGTCATATAGGCCTATTCTAGTATTGCGTCTCGAAATCGTATTATTCTTTAGTGAATAATACTAGTGAAAAAAAGTGAAAGTGAAAAAAACTGCCAATGGGGTGAGATAATTTCACTTTCAATGCAATGAACTAACTTGTTTTAAGAATTTATTTGTAGTGTCATTTCCCTGACACTGCAGGAGTAATCTGCCTCATTCTGCCCTGTTTCACGATATTGACGCAAGTGAAACTGCACTGGAACTTTATTTTATTTTATTTTATGTTATTGATAGACCCCATAATAGCAAGAGAGCACCGCCCTCCTCGTTTCAAACAGCCATCATACTGTATAAAGAGCACTTCCACCTCCTAGTGGCGTCAGGAGCTCGGAGGCACACTTGCGCATGCGTAAAGGCAACATGAGATGTGTAAAACATAATTTAAAATTAATAAAGCATAAAACTTGAAAATATGTTCAGATATCCCTATAAAAAATAGTAAGCGATGAACTGATGAGTTGTTGTTAGAGAATACCTCTTGAATAAAAAAAAAGAAAAAAAAAAAGAAAGAAAACCTTTTCCGCAAAGCAACTGGGCGTAGGCGACTGTAGTTTTGTTTTCAGTTTTTTTTTTAACCCATGAGCTGTAGGCTGTAACCACTGCCCGACTACCTAAAGCCTAAAGCATAAAGTCTATATAAACTTTCCGATGGCATCTGCTTCAAGGAAATGTCCACAAAGGTCAAGAATCAGCTTGTTTTTCATCTTGTGTTATGTGTCTTGGTGAGTAAAGTTTCATTAATGTTTAGTTTGTGAGCTGCTGTGACAGGAAGAACGTGTTGGGTGTGTGTTACAGCCAAGTTATGTCATACATACATAAAACCTAGTTGTCTTATATTGTATGACTAAGCGCTGAGGCACGGTGAAGAGAAACGACAAAGCTGTTAAGCGATCATTTGATTTAGAAATCTATGACTTTCTGTAAATATGGTTAGTGGAAAAACTTCTAGTTTCACTTCGTCCGGAATGACCTAGACATGTGCGCATATGATGCAAAAGCGTAGATTCGAACAGAAATGAAATAAAATTCAGCTAATTGATCAATAGATTCTTCACAGAAAATATTTAGGGACACTAACAGTGATGATTGTAAAAGATGCTTTTAAAATACTTCCAGGCAAAGTGAAAAGAAGGGATTAGAGCTGATGTGTTTCTTAGGTTATGGCATGACATGTTTCAAGAAGAATAGGCTACACATTTTTCCATTGATACTTAAATCTTGAAACATATCTATTTCTAATGAATTCGTATTTAGTACAGGAGAAAGGGAAGTGTTCATTTAGTTTAGGGGTAAACAAGTGCAATAAAATGCTTGTATGCTGGGTCCTCTCAGTATAAAAAGAATAGGAACATATCCTTCACAAACCTAAATAAAGAATTAAAATAAAGAATTTAGTTAAAATAGAAAAACAGAAGCTAAGAGGAAAATAAAAAAGCATAAGAACACAATACTGCAGTGCAACTTATGGCTAGTGCAGTGATGTACGTGACATATATTTGTTTGAATTTTGTCAATGATGATTGTGTAATTTAAGTTTAGATGGTGTTTTTCGGTCAGGTATTGGGTGTCTCCTCCAATGCTGTACTGTGGCAAGGAAGTTTTATATAATAATTATAATAATGATAATACTCCAGGCCGCTGTGTGCCAGGTGGCTGTAACACTTGGCTGCTCTTTCCTCTTTACTCACCAGTAGAGGGAATCTCCCAACCTCTGCTCTACAACCCACATCTACACTCTTCCTGTTTACGCCTACTACGTTTTTGCAGATTTACAAATGCAAAATCTTTTGCCCCTTGCTTCATAGTTGAATTTGCAACGAGGGCCCCTGATTTCACTACCATAACGAGCTATTGGTTTAATACCTGATTTTCAACCATATAGGACGGTTAAATCTATACAGTGATTTTCTGATTGTGTAATATGTCTGCCAAGTTTCTTATTACTAAGTCAACCCTCCCAGATGAAATGACTGTCAGGCCAAGATGATTGTAGCAGGCTACATGATTGAGAGTTCCACCCAGTGTGAATTGACATTTACTTTTCTGAGAAAGTGTTTTTTTTTCCCGGAAAGATCATGATTTCAGTTTTTTCTCAGATTGATTGATCATGCCCAGTTCTTACAGTGGTTGTCCAGAAGTGTCAGGCTGTGATGCGGTCCTTGTTGGTTGTGGAGAAAGGATCAGTATCGATGCTAATTGCTCTAGAGCTGTAGCTAATTAACTGATATAAATATTAAATAATGTTGGGCTGACATTGCAACCTTGACACTCTCCCCTAGCTTATTTGAAGTGTTGTGTTCTCTTTTTTGCTAACTTTGACACGACATTTGTTTTCATTATGAATCTCCTTCCCCTCCCACTCCACTCTCTACATCTCTGTCTCATCTCCTACAACTGTTACGTAGGGTCGTCTCTTCCGTGCCACCCAAGACTGAAGTGAAAGACAGCCGGGATTTTCAGTATCAAAATAAAAGACTGTTCCGCTTCAGAAGGCGAGGCTGCCAAGATGGTGTTTACACGCATGAGGGGAGGGAGTGCTGCCTCTGTGCTGCTGGTAGGCGTTTTACCATTATCTCACTGACATTATATTTGTACACACTGTATACTACCTGTACATGTTCCAGTTGATTACTGATGTGTCTTATGAAGCATTTAACTCAAAGGAAAAATCCACCCAAAAGAACTTGACAATTAAATGGTTTTTTTCCCACCTTGTTGGCTAAGTTTTTCATGCCATAATGTACACCTGTTTCACCATAAATACCAAAATGTTATTTTCTTTCTTTTTTTATATCAATATCCCATTACTTTTACTTCCTGGAAAACAGTAGGCCTATATTTTTAGTGGGGACCTCATGCTGCAGCAGTAGGCGTAAATAAAAATTCCAACCAATAAAACCATCAGAGACTTTTAAACAATCCCACCCCTCCCATCAAATCAAACTGCCTTTTCTCTCCCTAAATGATATGTCATTGGTTTACACTTCTGAATGATCACGCCCCGCCCTTTGTCCCGCCCCGACATCCTGTTTCAACAGGAAATACATCAAATTGAGGAAGCAAGATGCTCTCAAAATGCCGTTTCATTAGGACTTCAACACATTCCAGGGTCCATTTTGTTGTTTCATGATGGATTTTTTTTATTAGGCCAAACATAGACAATGTGACGTCATGTCAAGATATTTACAGCACAGCTACAATGGAGTTTAAAATTATTATTTTTTTACTATATAAAGCATCATTGGTAAAAGGCAGGTTTTGGTGTCAGTCCCTCAGAAACCTTTTAGACTTGCTATTTTTCACCAACGTTCAAAAATCATACAGGCCGCAAGACATGCGTTTTAAGTAAGAGGCACGACACGTACTTTTTCTCAACTGGCAATGACAACTAGCACTATTGCTATTGCTGTCTCCACCTACTTGTAAAAACCAGGGTAAAATTAGCTTGATATTGCATATTGAGTTGACATTTGTTTTTCCACTCGCAATGATTTGTAAAGCAAACAACTAAAACCACATTGATGAATACATTTGTGATTACTGGAGGAGGAAGAACAATTTTCAACCACTGGTTTAAATATTTGAAAAACCAATATCTGATAACCAATATCAAGCTAACTTTACTCCAGTCACATAAAGCCCACAGCTGAATGCAGCAAGTTCACACTTGTTCTCTGATGGTTGTCAGGCATTCTGGGAAACATAGGAAATCACTAACTGAAGCAGAAGTAGACAAGGGAGATTGAGGGAAATAGGATACAACACTGAACATCACAGATCGATGATATACTGTATAAGTGTAAGAGTGTCTTTTGTAGCTTTTCGAGTGTCCTACAAGTCTGTGAAAATCACTTATTATGTGACATCATGGCACCGCATCACTGTGGTCTACAATGTGTGTCCAGCATGCGTTTACTGCAGCGCCCTCCACTTGATGTTTTCATGTTGTTTTCTGTGGATCATTCAAACACTCACTATGGGCTCCATCATTTCAGTCACTGAATCTGGAGCTCGGGGGTCTCAGTAATCTCATGCCACATTATGCCGGCCCAAAATGATTTAATAATTGATTTAATGTTCCCGGCTCATGTGTCCATCTGTAGGTCAGCGGTTGAAGAAGCCCTGCAGTACGGGTCCAGAGGATGGGGAATGTGAGTTGTGTAAGACTGGGACTTACAACCCTGTCGCTAATTCCCAGCCCAACTGTGAACCCTGCACTTCCTGCTCACAACACAATGGTACGGACACAATGGGGACATCACTTTTTCTTTTATTCTTTTCCACTCAAGCTTTAAGATAGTTTTGATGGGGAGACTAGAAGAATTCAACATGCATTTACTTATTGAAATTTTCTAAGTAGATTGGTAATACCAGGTTAACAAACTTAAGTTGTGTAAATACATCCAGCTCTAGTTGTTGCGTTTCATACAGATGATGTTGATGAAAATGTTATTTACTCAAATATTAGCATTTACCCATGGAAAATTACCCATTATGCGATCTGAGAACCAAAAATTTATTTTATAATATTTTATATTTTTTTATTGCAACTGTTTACAATATCATGACAGAATTTAGCGAAGGGAAATGCTTTCAGCATGACAGCACCCTGGGCCAGCCCTAGACTTTCCAGCCCAAGACTCTAAGCAGGAGGACTCTTTGTTAGGTCGACTTGGTCGCAAATTTAGCCACAACACAGTCTGTCGTAGTCAGCTTAGTGTATAAAAGATAGAATGTTTCTAAAGTAAAGTTGGTGGGGGGGGGAAGATGGACACACACACACCTCTATGGAGCCGGCTGGCCAGTCTATAGCAGAACTACCAAAACAAAAGACTTTTTTATTTAGGCATAATTAGGCATATCAGTGTTGCCGGACTCACCGCCGGCCCACATGGATTTTGAGGATAAATTATTACAACAAAATGAGGGGCACCAGATTTATGTCTAGTCTAGCCTTGTTTTGGCAGGAGATTATTTGAAGCTGCCTTCTATGCTTATAATAATCTATATAATACACCTAATACAGCACTTTTTTAAAAACAAAAATATAGTTAATTGAAATGCAGAGTGGTGACAATAATAAGTCACCATCCAAATATTTTTGGAGGTCACTGTGCTGTTTTTAAGACAAAGCCTATCTGTGTGAAGCATCATCAAGGTCTTTCAGCTGCTCTAATGCCAGTTGTGTGGATGCACTGTCTTTTATAGCCAATCTAGAGCAGGAGGAGGCCTGTACCCCCTACAGGAACCGGGTGTGTCGATGTAAACAAAATCACTACTGTGTCAGCGGCACAGAACCCTGCACAGCCTGCAAACCTTGTACTGAGTAAGTTCTACCTCTCTAAATATGATAAGTAATATTATTAGCAAATTCTACCCCTCTAAATATTATCTATCGCCTAAAGTTTCCCTCCATTTCTGCCTCCTTGTAATGCTTGGCAGTGTTTTTTCACACAAAAAGGAAAACAGAGCCATTGATTTATTGAGTTGTCTTCATATTGTGCCTGCAAAGTTTTGAGATCATGATTATTTTTTTTACTCTAATGATTCAATCTATTACCAATACAGCCTTTTGCTGACAAAAAATATATATTTTTATTCAAGGTGTGGTGGTGAAGGCAACAAGGTAGCCTGTACAGCCACCAACAACGCAGTCTGCAATGACAAGAATGAAGGTATGGTTTGGATTTGCATTATTCTATTTGAATGGATTTACGATGGCTTCAGTTAGGAAATCATCATGTCAATAAAAATCAATCATGGTATGATTTTGTCTAATCTAAATCTAATAAATATATCTTTCTGTCCCAGGAGGAATTAATCTGGCGGCAGTACTCATCCCAATTTTCATTGGAATAACTCTTATTGTACTTGTACTTGTGTACTGTTGGAAGAAGAAAGGTTTTGGTAAGTATTTCTATTACTGTACAGCTGTGTCTAATGTGACCAGCAGAGGGCACAAGAACCTCTTATGTTCCTCATTAAAATAGTAAAGTAATACCTAAGGCAAAGCTCCCTTTGGTTATCTGTTCAGTTCACATTCCACTATAAGTAACATTCAGATATATTCATTGTGTGTAAATATTTTTGTGTATGCTTATTTAAATAACTTATCTCTCCCATTATTTGACAAGTGAAAATAGCTCAACTGCTAAATTGTGCAACACCTGAGGTGACCCCTACAGAGGCTGAGGTAAGTTGTTCTCCATCACATCTCTATTAGTCCATTCATAGCTCTCTAACCCCTAGAAACCACTGCAACATGTTATGCCTTTGTCCTGTTTCTGAGAATATGATCTAACCTCTTTTCTCACACACGCACACACACCTGCACGCAAACACACCGTTTCCTCTTTTCGTCTGTAGACTTGTCTCTCTTAAACCCTTTTCTGTCTCTCTCCTAATGTTGGCATAGCTGTACATTTATGTACAAGGAGGTAAAGGTTAGTCGTGTCTTTGTCAGTGTGCTTGCTCCGTGTCTCTGCTGTGGTGTGACGTCTGTGTAAAGCCTGTGTATTACAGGACCTTAATCAGTCTAGTCAATTAGTCAATTCATCATTATTGAGTGGCAGACCTTTTTTTTTTTTAACATTCTACTTCTACTTCTCAGGAAATGGAGCAGCTCAAAGGTAAGCAAACCACCAAAACATGCTTTGTATGTTGCGATATTAGAACCTTTATCGCTGATTCATCTGTCTTTCACCTTTGCATCAGCTGTGGATCTCTCGCCTCACCTCTCTGAAATTGCGGAAGTGCTGGGATGGAAGGTTATGAGGGCTATAGCACGGAAGAGCAAGATGTCAGAGAGCGTTATCGAGAACCAAACCCGGAACCACCCCAGTGACGCCGGCGAACAGACGATCCAACTGCTGACGGCCTGGGTGGAGAACGAGGGCAGGAACGCCTCCGTCACACTGATACAGATGCTGCGACAGAAGAACAACAACGCCACAGCAGAGAAGGTGAAGGCTATCGTTTATGGGATTGAGCGTCCTGGTGGCAACTCCGACATACAGGAACAGCCTACTTGATTTTGTCTACTGTAAAGACTTTTTAAGTGAGAATATACATTTGAAAATGTTGCTATGCTACCTATGCTGCCTAAGTTGCCTAGGTTGCTACCTATGAATCATTATTAGCCACAGATGTTTACATTATGTTGTAAATGTGTCATGATGTAGTTAATCTTTAAGTAATGATTTAGGATTTCAAGAGTCTGTTCTGAGCCCTGCCGCTTACACTTGTACTTTATAAACTGTTGTGTTGCAGAATTTAAAGTTAGATTATGTGGGATTAATGTATTTAACCATGATGTTACAGAGGGACGACATGCGGCTGGGGAATAATTTTTATGCTCTGTCTCAGTTGATATACCATCAAATTATCGAACAAATAATTAAATATTTAAATGATCTGATTCCGAAAGTGAGCACTGAAATCACAGAAGACCTTGGTGCTATTTTGATAGTGTCAGTGTTTCACAGCCTGTCTAGCCATAAGGAAAGGAGACTGGAAAGTGAAAGGAGAAATTTGAAATGACCCAAGATAGTAACATGCAGCACGAGAGCTACCAGAGGCCTTAACAAGAAGGAAATCACTGACTTTCAATTTTGAAATAGATCATGCCTATGTCATATGAAACAATAATAATAATAATACTACATGTTATATACACAGCACTTACAAAGTACTTTACAAAGAGCGTAAAACTACAGAACAGTCAAAGTATAAAAGGAGAGAAATGTAAGGTTAAAAAATGAAAACACTTTAAAAAAAAATTGTTTTGCAGTCTTGAGGTTTTGCACTGGTATCGCACAATGCTTCATTACTAGCGTTGTTTATGCACTTGCCTACTCTGATTTAGTCTGTCAGGAACCTAAAAAGTTCAGGACACAAACTAAAATCTGGGATCTTTCTACCTGACCACTCTCATAATAGAGAATAACTTTAGGTAGGCTATTTCTCAGCATGATATTTGTTGATTTCACTCAGTGCCATTGTTAATAACAACCTTTCCAGTAGTGATGGATGGGTTGATTCACATATCAATCGTTCATTTGGCTCATAGGCTACTTTAAAATGAGCAAGCTGAATCCGTTGTGTCAGTCAGCAGCCAGTATTATGTGCTTTAACAGAGTAATAGTGCTAATAACAAGGACTCAAAAAAGGCTTAAATTTATATTGTGTATTAGTATGCATGCTGTTTGTTGCCAATCACATCACATTTTGGAAACTTGCACTGTTTACAGTTGAGTGAATGTATGCTTATTGGCTGATGGGGTGACATGTTATTTATACATCTGACTTCATGTCTGCTGAATGAGCCTCATGAAGCTATAAGTGAAACGCATAGCTCATTATTTTTTTTAATGTTGATTTTTTTTTGTGCCTTTTTTTAAATATAAGGAATTCATTATTACTTGAAAACAGATACTTTCAGGGGTTCTGAATGTCCAGCTGGTTCATTGATTAAATCTGTTTTGGCCTCTGACAAGGTGTTTTTAGACATTAAATCATCTATAAATGACCTTTTGCACCATGTACATATTGGCTAATACTGGACCCATTTATGATCAATATTAAGTCTTGTATACTGCAGAAATCAGTCGAACCTGAGCTTTTGTTCAATGACAGTCACAAGCCAATATTTTGCATGGTGCTCTACTGAAATAAAGATATAACAACAAGCCCAAGTTTCTTTGGTATTTTATTGATGACCTCGAAAATAGATATCACACACAAACCACACACTAAAAACAATCTTTGAAACATGCAGAAATGTTCACTGCCACAGTGGCAGTGCATTTCAATATCCTTAATGTTTTTTACCTGGTAGCTAAATGTCCTGGTGTCTGATGCAAATTTTGGCATTGTGTTCTCTAGTGTTTCAAAAATACACTGGATGCTGGACTGGTATAATCAAAGGTCAAATGTTCAAACTGATTGGCCATAACTGTTACATCACTGGTGAAATTTTGACAAAACTTGATTTTTCGCTCTGTGTTGTGATGTTTAAGAAATTACGCTGATTAGCTTGATGAGTTGATTGATGAAATGTAAAAATTGTATATATCTCAGACACCACCAGTGCGTTTTTTTGTTTTTTGTTTTTTTACAAAACTTGGAGGGACAACGCATTTTGCCTGTGTTCTGTTGTTTAGGCAAGTTACACTAATTGGCCTAATGAGGGTGCTATAATTAAAGGTTAAACTCTAAAATAACATGTCAGACACCATTGGTATGGTTTTGACAAAACTTAACCAGTGATAACACATTTTAGCACTTTGTTTCAACATTTAAAAACTTTACACTGATCGGCCTAATGCAGATGCTATAATACTGTAAAGGCCAAAATTGCGACAACCAACCGCCCTCCACCCCACCCCGCCCCACCCCACACACACACACGTGCAAACTCGCTTGTCTCTTCCTGCTTATAAATGCACCTGTGCCAATACATGCTCACACACACACACACACACACACACACACACACACACACACATTATGTGATACCAGCAAACACATTGAAACAGTGAAGACATGAGTCATTGCCATTATCAAGGCAAGTAAGTTTGTTTGTTCAGTGTAGGTTTCTACTGTCTTATTGTAGGTGGAGATAGGCCACATCAATGAAGTCCTACATTATGGATTTATACTTTACTGTCTTTGTCACAGAAACTGTCTGACCTAGAACCGTCTGTCTTTGATTTATGAACTTCTAACATCACAGGTGTTTCACAGAGAAAGTTTTATGTCTGCAGGGAGAATGTGCTGATGCAGTGATTTTGGGGGGTGTTTTACAATAAGACCCATACTGTATGAGATTAACATGTTGCATCACTTAGCAGTTACTCCCCCTTTATAACAAAGGGTTCAAACATTCACCCAATTGCAGACAGATGTCAGATTCTCTCTCTCTCTCTCTCTCTCTCTCTCTCTCTCTCTCTCTCTTTCTATACATATATATATATATATATATATATATATATATATATATATATATATATATATATAAAGAGAGAGAGAGAGAGAGAGAGATGTATATCCTACATTCTTTGTCTACACTGGAAAAGTCAAACTTGAAAATATTACAATTTCAAGGATACGAAACCATCTAATTGACCATCTAATTGTGGGGTATAATCACAGTCATATTTACATTATACTCTTGAAGAGTTTGGCCTGTAGATGAAAAATGCGCTTTTTTCCTAACTGAAAATACAGGACTCAGAAAACATGTAAAACTTCTGTTTAGTTGTCACATACTGTCAGTCTGTTATAAGCTCAGACAAAACATTCAGACAGAAAATTTGTCTTTACTAAATCAAGCCAGACCAAAATGAAGGATCTGACAGATTCCATGTTTGTGTGCAGATCTGCTCCCTTGAATCATACTTTTTTTTTTTTAAAGGTATTAAGTACAGTGTGGTACTGGTATTGTGTATCACATCACAGCCATATCAAATGACAAAGTTTAGGATAATCGTGATTAGGGCTGAAACGATTCCTCGAGAAACTCGATTACTAAAAATCATCGATGCAAATTCTTTGCATCGAAGCTTCGTTTAATCCATATAACTATATACACACTCAGTGATTCGCACGGATGATTATTACTGTTGCACAACGCGCTGGAAAAAGAGAGAGAAAATAGCGAGGGGCGAAGAGAAGAGACAGGCCAGAGAAAACGACAGAAAGTGTCCAAAGTTTCGGATCCAGTGTTGCCAACTTGGCGACTTTGTCGCTAGACTTAGCGACTTTTCAGACCCCCCTGGCGACTTTATTTCTCAAAAGCGACTAGCGACAAATCTGCCGACTTTTTCTGACCATGGGAAGCAATGTTAATGTGTTGAATCCCAAAGCATTTGGCAATAAATTGGTGCGGCTGATGCCGGTTTTCTCTACTTGCTTGTCTAATCCAGAGAGGTCTGACGATCACACCGCTCCCCACACACAGTGTAGCTCCCTCCCTCCGCTGAGAGCAGGGACTGTAGGATAGGGTCCACTTGTAATTGCTACCGGCGTACGCCGAAACTGGCCGGGTGGGCGGAGTCAGCACTTAATATTAAAACGGGATGAGATGAAGGCTAGTAAAGAATGCACGTTAATTATGGCTATATGTAATGGCTAGTTAAGAACGTAAATCAATATGGTGGCTAGTTATGATGTCCCTAAGTCAGCTAAGTTTTGCTCAAGAAAATAACCACAGAAAATAAAATGCTGCAGTCAATTTGTGAAAGCCTGAGCTTCATTCATGTTATTATTATGATAGTCACACACATACACACACACACACGCACACACACACACACACACACACACACACACACACACACCCCCACACACACACACCTACTCCCCTCACAGTGATGCATAAAATACTCCAGAAAGCAAAATATCAGGTGGTGTAAGTAGCAATTGGAGCCTAAAATGCACCAGTCCAATACAGCAGGTATATTCAGTTTAGTTTGATTGCAGTGAGTAGGGTCAGCAGGTGTAGGGCAACCCTTCAACATAGTAAATAAATGTACATTAGCCAGTCTTATGAACTTGTATGATACCTAGTAATAAATATCAATAATAATTATTATTTCACCTCGTTTTCAGTAAATCACAGTGTCGTATGGACAGCTTCGTGCGGACAGCTTTTCTCTTTTATATATTTACTATTGCTCTTTAATAAAGCAAAAGTATTTCTTATCCGATTACTCGATTAATCGATGGGATAATCGGTAGAATACTCGATTACTAAAATAATCGATAGCTGCAGCCCTAATCGTGATCTTTTCCTGTAAATCCATCTTGAGGAAGGAAGCACATCCCTGCCCCTTCAGATGAATTATTTTGGACCAACTCATTAGCCTGTCTACTTTCATTTCTCATCATTCTGTTGAAAAGTGCAGAGATAATTGAGATCGTTAGTTATCACTGTGCCCTTACCCACTGTTAACATCAGTTGTGTCTTCCAAATGACCTGTATGAATGTGCAGTGGTGTCATATACTGTAGCCTACACTTATATAGCACAAAAAAATCTTCCAAAAGCATCAAAATCGAACTCCAAGAATCCCTTTGAAGTAATACAAATTGCATCCTCTTGCCCAAAGCCAAATCCAATCCTGAGAGCCAAACTTGTAATCTGTGATGACATAAAACATTTTCTGAAGTTACTTTGTTGTGAATGAGTCTGGCTGACTTTGTGAACTCATTCAATGTCTTGTTGAGATTTTACATGAGCCCGTTTTCACAGCAGTGCTAACAGCTCCAGAGCAGGTCAACATCATCATCCACAGTCTGTCTCCTTTTCATTGATTCTGTTTTACAGTGAAATTTTGCTTTAATCTTGGCGAGCAAAACTAATAATTTGATGAGGTCATGATATTTTATGATTATCCTTGTTTATGCCAGTGAAAGCACGTGCTTCATCACACGTGAACACATGGCATGTGACTTGAAATACTTTTGACAAAAGCATGAGTCAACTTTTAAGAATACGTTTGGGTGTGTAATATTGCTGGATATTGTTACATGCATACAATGGGAAGACATTCAGGAATTACTGAAAGGGCAAACCTCTTTGATAACCGAAACCTATTGTGTTGTAATTCCGGATAGATATGTACCCAAGTTTGGATTTGACTTCCTGGGTGAGAGTAGATGTTCTGCACGCTGCCTCTGGATATAAAAAAGGGTTTGCCTGTGCTGACAGACCATCACAGGTATGAAATCGTCACAGGTATGTTGTGTCAGCGCTGACTTATGAGTGGGTGCGCCAACAATCTGTTAGGAAATTTGTCCTGACACTTTCTCATGCTCTGCTTTGATACTGCTATTAAGAAAGTGTAGTGAGTGACTATATGAAGTGATGCATCACCTGTGACAAATGCATGAAGCCTGCTGGACATAAAAAGTGTGGTCTTTTTGTATTTGCAATACCCACTAATTACACACTTGAGACATTTTTTATTTTCTTTATGAAATAATTTATTGTAAAACATGCTACCATATACAAAGATGTTGGACATTTTGTTAATAAACCCAGCTTACTGAAGAGTAATCTGGAAATAAATTAAAATATTACACAAATATCAATATCATACATGCTTCCATTCGATATCTTATGATAAGTACTGTAACTAGAGAATGTTTTTTCATAATATTGCCCTGAAAAAATAATACTGTCAACAAAAGCTTATTCTTTACAAGTTAATATCAAATAGTGTATTCACTTTTGGTTGGATGTCAGGATCCAGTCCACTGTGTCGTCCATCCCCAAACTGAATATCAAGGTCTATTTTCATCTTTATGTCACTTCAGCAGCAGATATATTGCACACAAAAATGTCTTCCACCTTTTGTGTCATACTCTGATAATCAGCATCTATCTCTCCAGGTTGTCTTTGTATCCTGCGCTCCTCTGTGAGTCCAGTTCTGCTCTGTGCAGCGTGCCAAAAAGCCGGTCCCAGTGCGTGAAGTACGGCGCGTAGTTCACCTTGAACTTGAGGTGGTGCAGGTCATGATGCACAGCTCCTCCGTACAGACCGAAAGGCACCAGTCTATGTGGGGACCAGGGCAAGTTGTAGCCCGAGTGTCCCTCCACAGACAGAAAGATGTTGAGGGTAAAGAAGAGCATCTCGGTGAGCGGGTGGCAGTCCAGCAGCGTAGGGCTCACTGTTGCGAAGAAGCTGAGGCTCAGGGTCTCCCAGACGCCCGAGTGCTCCGCGGTCAGGGAGAAGGTTGCTGTGAAGCGGTGGTGCTCCTTGTGGAAGACCTGGTAGAGCCAGGGGACCTTGTGGTGCAGCAGGTGCCACACAAAGTACTGCGTGTCGAACAGGAGGAGGCAGGCCAGCACATCCCTGACTACCGAACAGGACTCAGGAGCCAGCGCAGGAAGAACCACGGGTCTCCAATACCAGTGCAGAATGGTAATGGGGAAGATGAAAAAAACATGGGTGTGGCAGATTTTGAGTAAGCAGCTCCGGGCCATCATCCAGGTCAGCTTGCTTTGGGGCTGGATCTTGAATTGCCGTAGCAGGGCCACTCTGGAGGAGAGTAAATCCAGACATAAGTAAGGCAGGCAGCAGCTCAGGTAAACAGTCAGTGAGAAGAAGACGGGGAAAAATGGAGATCTGAGGAGGTTCTGTTGTGTTCTTATCCAGTCCCACAGGATCTGCAGAAGGAGCCCATCTGAGTTTTCCATCCCTCCAGGTTGAGTGAGTGAAATGTCATACTGGAGTAATCTACTTTCAGCATTTGACCTAGTGAATGAGAGAGTGATGAAGTGCAGTGACGTTGTGCAAGATCCTTATATGGGTTTTCCTGGGGAATTCCACATGGAAAACACATGTGCAACAAAATGCCTGTCAGAGTTTGGGACATCAAAGATTTACTCAACTCAACTCTGTTAAAGCCATTTAGAGGCAGTGGGACTGATATACTTTGTCAATTATAAATTGATGCCAATATATGGATTTGAACTATGTTCATTTAAGGATATGTTATTTACCTTTATAAGAAGTGTTTGTCAGTGTCTTTGAAATATGTCAGTCAATTGGATTTCTGTTTGGAAAGGCCAAAGATGTGATTCTCAGAGCATTTTGAGTAATGGGTTGTGTTCAGTCCGTGCAATGCTTTTTTTGTTTTGTTTCTCCTTGGCAGTGGCCTGATTCACTCTTGGTGTAGTTTTACCTAAGCAGGAAGCGCCACCTTGTGGATGCAAAATGGTAACATTCTAGTCATAGATGGTAAAATGGATAGTGCATTGTCGCCATCTGTAACTACTGTAACTAAATGGCCCACATAGATTCTACTCATGCAGCCTAGTCTTTGAAAATAATATTGGCTTCTTGCTTAGGAGGAATGTTGTAATATTTCATGTCATTAGCAAGGTAGGCTGGGCTATTTGATGGAACATGTGACCTGTGACATTAAGGCCTATACCGTGTTCATTTTCAGTAGTGAAATTTGAAGTTGAATTTTCAGTATAGCCTATTTGATCATTTTAGATAGTTTCAAATTGATAGCTGACACGCCCAGAGGTGACCAATTTCAGGGGTTGGCTGTGGCTCCATGTGAATTAATATGCTGAATCCAAATGTCCGGACCAAAGGTGTTAGACTGAGCCCCCATGGACTATGGTTTATGTAGCCTAATGTTGACTGAAGTGCTCAGCATCAATACATAAGTTTGCGACAGCTCAGGGCTGCAAGACTGCAGATAAAAGAGTGTAATGGGACGGGCCATGTCGCCTGATGTCTTTTTTGTCATCATATCCTTAGTGCAATGAACTGTGGGAAATCTCACTAGTAAAGTCTGCATAGAGCCTCCCAAAAGTAGGCAGTGCATGAGAGCCCTTACAGATGTAATGAAATTTGGCGAGGGACGGCCCTAACCCCTCTTGGACTTCATGGGAGCGCACCACAAGGTCCACAAGTCAGCAAGTCTGGGGATGTCCTGACTTTTGGATTCAGCAATGGCCTACAGTGGGGCTTTGCTATATTACATGGGTGTTGACAGAAAGTGCACTTCCATCCATCCATCTGTTCTACTTCTGGTGTGAACCAAGTCAAAGAGTTTACACAAGATTTTGAAAGATCTAACTGAAATAAGCAAGGGGATATCGCCAGTCTCCCCTAAAAGATATTCATTACATTTACCAATACCCAGGATGTGATGTAACAGTCTGCTGTGCCAGTGGAGTACACAGACTCAGAGAGCAGCAGGGGCGAAGTTCTGTGAAAGGGCATTTTCTGGGCGGTCCTGGTTAGGCATGGTGCCGACCATGTAACTGCAACATCTTGGGTTTGAATCCAGCCTGGAATCTGTGTTTCTTGTCACATCCCGCTCTCTCCCATCTTTTCTGTCATTTTCATTCTGAACTGTCTAAAGCAGAAATGCCATGAAAATTATCTTTAAAAGGGCACTTCCCCAGAAATGATGCTCCCTTGGGAGGAAATGTTTGAAAATCTGCTTTTAAAAACTAATTTCTGGTGATTTCCGTGTAGTGGCATGTAAGTCTACATACCTTTCAAAGGACAAAATGCAATATACTTGCATGTCTGACCTCTCACCGAGATTAATATGTAATCAAATCTAAAAATTATTAAGTATAAAATGAAATCCAGTATGAAATTAAACAACTTTGACATTAAATAGGACCCTACCAAAGTAGTTTGTTTAGCAAGATAGGTTCCATTTCCATTTTCCAGCAACTAAAAATATGTTTCCATACAAGATAGGAAATCAATCATTAGCCTATTAATATTTCTGTATTATGTCACTTTTATACACCCAAAATAGCTAGCTTGGTATTTGGTAACTGAATTTGCACTGTTCTATCAATAAAGAGTCAATGTAGGGATTGCAGGTGAAACTTTAGACTGCTGGGAGTAAAGAGGCATTTTGAGAATCACTGGATATTTTGGCATGCTATTTTATAAATAGAAATCGTCAACCAAAAGTAATCATAATGGTGTAAAAAAAAAAAAAAAAAAAAAAAAAAATTACAAGATAAATAGATGTAGGCCTGTTGAAAATTCACCCCATACACACGCAGGTTATAATTTTTCCAAGATTGAATGACATAGGCTAAATAAAATATTTTGACTGTGAACACAATTTAATTGCAGAAGTGTGAAAGTTTAACTCTTTTGATTCATTATGAATCATAGAATATCACTTTGTCGTTCTTCCTTGTTTCGTTTTGAGGCGGTGGACATCCAACTTCCTACAGCATGTCGTTTGGTTTTACGTGATGTTTAACAAGGGGAACTGGGCGGTCTCTCTTTATGGGTGGAGCGCGCGCTGCCAGGAAATGTGTGAAGATGTTAAACTGTTCCCTCGTTGCGTTTGCCGTACACAGATCATTTAGGAGGTTGCTTTCCACGGCGAGGCGACCGCTCTAGGCTACGTTTTGTCGCCATGGGCTTTCTCAAAGGTAATTATTATTTTTTTTTTATCAACTTTTCATCTCTTTTCCAAACTTATCCTCGAGACTTCTAGATGCTTTCTGCTACAGTGTGTCCCAAGTTTCTGAACATGAACTCTGCTGTAAACTATGCAATGCTATGGTGGCTTAATTGGAAAGATATTAAATTTTGTAATAGCTGTTCTTGTTTGCCTGTATGCCAATGCTTCCCAAAAGCATCCCTATACACAGAGAGAGCACTATTTGTTAGATTACCCCGGACTAAAATGTGACTCATGGGCTTGGAATAACGTTACATTTCCGTGATGAGCGGCTCACTATTTTGTTGCTAAGACAACTGAGGTGGTAACCCTTGGCAATGTCTCTAAACTACATCACTGTCTTACAAGAGAGTTCGTATTATCTACTTTGTTTTAGCAAGCAGCTTGGTCTCATTGGCTTGCACAATAGACCCTTTTTTAACTGTAGGCCTACTAAATGTTTTGTAGGCCCTATTGCCCACAGAAGTGTTGTTCAGTCATAAAATGAACCCCAATTTATGAGTATTCAGCCTCTTTTAATTTACTTATGTTGACTACATTTTCTGTAGCAATAGCTCAAATATTTCTAGATTAACTACAACACAGGCCTGGTTTATGTTTGTTTGGATGGGCTTAACTATGTAAGTATTGGAAATCATCCAAGTGAGTAACTCATGGGAGAGGATTGGGAAGTTTTCTTGGTTCTGTGGCCTTACATGCACGACATGTCATTTTCAAAGTCTTGAGAGAGAAGAACAAGTACAGTCTTGGATCTTACAGTGTGCTCATGATGTAACCTTCCTATGTAATTTCTCATTTATCATATTTACCAAAGGAAGCCCTTTCCAAAGCCCATATATGCCCTTCAAATTAAAGGTTGAAATAACAGTTTGAGTAAACAATCCATCCTCTGTCACACACACTTTAAAAAAGCTTGTTGTCTCTTCAAATTCTACTAAAACCTTGGCACATAAGCAGGAACCTTATGCAATTTCCTTTCCTCTTCTCTACGGTATATTGCATTGCATGCTGGTTTTGTAATGAAGCTCAAAATACTTCAGGGGAAAAAACATAATGTCAATGTCAATGTTGTCCAAAACATTCTGTTACTTATATGCTCAGTAATAATAAATTATCTCTTGGTACACAAACTTCATTGGGAGATTTGCCAATAGGGGAAGTGTTTTTGTTTTTTAATAAAGTGTGAACAGGATGTAAATGTTAACGGGCACAATGTAATGGTAACTAAATTTGGCTATCACAGAAGGTTGAAGTTCTTCTAAAGGGCTTGATCTTCCTTCCTCCTCTGTTACGCAGTTTGATACTAGACAGGAGTGCGTCATTCAGCCCACTGCCTCTATATTTAGAGGTACAGTCTGTGCTTCCTCATGATGGGTGGAGCACTCAACAAAAATAACTACAGAATTTTTTTCATACCATGATTTTCGTCCATCTTTATGGTATACCTTTTGTCTTAAATACTGTTCTGGGGGAAAAAAACACTTTAACTCATGAGTGCTTACATGATGTCTCTTCTCTATAATCCCATTTGCATGTTTGCATTTCAGGATCTGAGTTGCAGCCCATCAGACTTCTGTGAGCTGCCTAAAGGTGTATGGACGTACCACAAGTGAAGATGCAGGGGGCCATTGCACGAGTGTGTATGGTGGTGGCCGCTGCCATATTGAACCATCCGTTGCTCTTTCCTCAAGAGAACTCCACACTCCCGGAGCAGGATGAGGAACTGATCGCTCGCATGCGGGAGCATGAGGAGAGGCTGGAAATGGAGCAGGCCAGGCTGGAGAAGGAGCTTTCACAGCTGGACTCCAAGCTAGAAGAAACCAGCTCAGAGGATGAGGATGGTTATGGCTCGTACTTCTGGTACACCCTCTCCCTGGTCATATTCTTGACTATTGAAGTGGTCAGGGTGGATCTTGCTGACATGGAGAGCCGTTCAGTTGAGGATGAAGACATATTTTCAGAGAATGGATCCATCAGCTCCAGGACATTGGTGCTAGATAAGGATATCCTGAGCAACTTCTGTGACAGATGCATCTACACTTCAGCCCATGAAAACTGGAGGGTGAGGGAGTTTGTAGAGGGTTTTGCCGATGACCTGCTGGAATCGCTGAGGAGTGTATGTGACAGGGAGGCAGACATGGAGGTGGGGGACTTTGTGGGGGTTGGAAGCATGTTTGAGTCCTGGAAGGTGAGCAAGCCTCTAATGTGTGACCTTATTGTGCCTTTCTCTCCCCCGGAGCCATACTCCTTCCAGTTCAATCTGTGGTGCGGCCCCTCCAGTGACATGCCCCCGGACATGCAGGGCTGCGGCACGATCAAGGTGACCAGGTTTGGGGAGGATGAGGAGGGCTGTCTCTGTGGTTCCGCTAACCTGGGAGACGACATGCTTTGTCTTTTGCACAGTAAGAATGACAAGGTCAGAGTAGACCATAGTCCCGATGAGCTGTTGTGCTCCAAGAACACACCTTACTTAGCCAAAGATCAAGTCATGAAGTGGTTTCAGATCTCTGTCACCAAAGCGTGGGGACGCATCTCTCACAAATACGAGTTTGAGGTCACTTTTCGCAACCTGGACGCCGCCGGTGCTCTGAAGATCAGATTCCGCTCAGGGAAAGTCATTGTGATGAACATCATCCCTGTTGTCCAGCTGGAGGATACAGATGCTTACTTTGTCTCACACTTTCCATCAGACTGTGACAGCTCTCCAGACCCATATTGGCACCTCTCCTTCGCTGTCTTTGAGAGGAACTTGCTCAAACATGTGGCTAAAAGCCTACCAGACAATTCCTGTCATTTACACTGCCTTCAGATTGTTACTTTCCTACACAGAAAGCAGACAGGGCTCACAGGGAAGAGTGCTCTGACTACCTACCACCTAAAGACTGCTCTGTTGCACCTGCTGATAAGTAAAAGCCCTTCCAAGTGGGGCATTGAGAGTATGGAGCACAGGCTTCGGGATGTGCTTGGCTTCCTGCAGAGGAGCCTACAGGAGAAGAGACTTAATCATGTTCTGATTGGGAACAGTCAAGTGCCAGAAGAGGTCCGGGTTCCTGAGATATTTCGTATGTCAGAGCCCATCAATCTGTTCCGGCCTCTGGTGTTGCAGAGGGAGCTTTATGCAGACACAGTCAGACATTTCCAGGAGATGTTGAGGAATGCACCTGTGCTTATACAAGAGTACACACCTCTCTTATCGAATGGAGGCATCCATCACAGACTAGATGAAAGTTTGTGAGAGCTTTGGCCCTGTTTGTCATCTAAACAATGGCCTACTTTTGTATTACTGAAACTAAAGACAGCTTCAATAGCTAGCACTTATTCAAATGTCATTGAACGTGTTACCTAATTAGACATAATCATGTAACAGATGATTGCACAAGATACCGAAGCACTGAAAAGATGAACATAGCCTAGTTATTTTTTAGATATGATTGACATCAAGACATACTGTATAGTGGTTTTAACACAGCAGCTTTATGAAGCCTTGACAATGTAATCAGTGTTCTGAGAAACTTGGCCTCAACCTACTGTTTTCCAAACAACTGGTTATATTGGTTAGATTGCTTGACAGAATTAAGAGCACCACTGTATTAGTGTGTTCTGATATTTGTAATGTAAAGCTTAGTGGCAAGATGTATATCATCCAAGACTTGATGGGTATATCATATTTTCTACCGTTACCAAGGATTCTATCAGACGATTCCTGAATCTTACAAGTCATGCTGCCACTTTTAGAAGCATAACTTGGAGGGGAAGGTATTCAATAGACATTCCTGTTAGTAGAGAGCTACTTGAAGGATGATAATTTTAGAAATTCCTGTCACCACAACCACTTGAGAAAAGACAAAGCACATTAACAGGTGACAAATGTTGCAGTGGGGGAAATGTTACACATTGCTTTACATATTAACAAAATACCTCTCATACTGTGCCTATTGTAACAGTTATAATTTACTGTACAGTGTAGCAAAGTCGCTTTTTTTAACGTTATGCTGTTGCTAATACTGATGACAGCTATAAAGATTTTATGTAAAATGTTGACTACTTGTTTTATATTGCCTATTAACAAGCATCATATTGCCATGTGACATTGTTACACTTCCACACTGATGTCACCATTTGCTCCACTTTATGTAATGGGACCACCCTCTGTAGCTCAGGGGAGAGGATAATGTAGTCTCTGTGTATGGTAATACAGGCATAATCAATTCCACATTCAGACCATGGAGCCATTACATGTACCAGTTTATTGCAAAACATTACTGCACTTTGAAAATGTTCAGAAATGTATAAAAGTAATGGGGTATTGAAAACACATTAACATATTAATCATGAATCACATGATTCCCTCATTCCTATCACTGTGACTCAATGACTTTCCACCAGCGACAAAATACTGATTCTGCAGTGTCCCTTAAACAAAGTCTTTCCTCTTCAATGCAACACTGAAATGTTAACACATCTTGGTTTTAACAGAAGCATGATTCCTCATACTTAAAAAGCTGAAAATTAGACATGTGATCCCAGAATACCACGGCAAAGAACATGAAAACAAAATAAAACTGGAGGGTTAAAGGGTTCAGTTGGCTCTTCTCTACAGGCCGTAGTCATAGTTGGGTTTCCCTTCGATGTAGGACTTGTAGAAGGCCTTGTAGGTGTCAATGCTGTGCATGGTGGCTTTGACAGAAGGGTCCTCCCACATGCGCTCCGCCCACTTCTTTAGCTCTGGTGTTTCATCCAGGCAGCTGAAAAGATAAAGGAAATCAAATGTTTCACATAAGACAGTAAAACACTTAGGACATTAGTGACACTGAAGACATTTGTAGACTTTTCAAATGTCATCAAGGAAGGATGACAAGAAGAAAGTACTGTTCTTGTCTTATTACTGTAAGACTAATGAATACTTACTGCTTCAGTTCAAAGATCTCCAGTCTCTCAAACCATGGCCACATCATGTAATCAATCATTGTGACAGAGTCACCAGCAAAGTACTTGGTTTTCTTATTAACCAAGTCCTGAAAAAGAAAAAAAAGTATTTACCAACCTTGTATAAAATATTCTATAGCACTGTAAATCATCTAGGTACATAGCAAATATAAGACGTTCACATAAATGATTCTCTAACTAAACTTAATCATCATTCATTGTCTTTACCCGCTTATTTCAATTCATTTAAACCTGGGCAATTTAGTCTTCAGTCCACCAAACATGCATGTCTTTAGAAAGTAGGAGGAAATGTAATGTATTAACTTGCCTCATTTAATTTGGCAAACTTCACTTTCAGTTCAGCTTCCAGTGCTGATACATCATCCCCATTCCTTCTCCCCATTGGGATCTTGTAGAAGTATGGTGTTATCTGTAGAAAAAACAGATGTAAAGAATGGATTAAATGTATTGATGTAATCATTAATATGATTGTGTGATAACGGTAGCAATAAGCTAAACAAGCCTTGAACCTGGGCTTTTGGTGTCTCTCTTTTGATAACATACCTTGGAAAAATGCTCCAGCATCATCTTCTGTTGAGCTTTTTCAAAAGGATTTGAAGGAAGCAGCTTGTTGTCAGAGTAGACTTCATCCAGGTATTCACATGTGATTGGAGACTCATATATCACCTGACCAGCAGGTGTCTCCAGTGTTGGGACAAGGCCAAGAGGATTCTTCTCAAGGAACCAATCAGGTTTGTCTTTCAGGTTAATGTTAATGGTGTCATACCTGAGGAAACAAACCAAAAATTATACAGCTGTAAGATACTACAAGGCTGCTGAATTTGCAAATGTAATCAAAAACTAAACAAAATAGAGTAGTTTTACGTTTCAATACAGTTTCAGTACTACCCATAACTGACAATGATGTATAACGTAAATTTTCATTACTTGATCCCTTTGGCATTAAGCACTAGTCGGGTCCTCTGGGCAAACGGACAGAATCTCATGCTGTAGAGTCTGATGTGGCCTTTAGGCACTGGACCAGGTGCAGCACTTCCTGAAAGAAAATATATTCACACATGATCAAGATCCTGCAAGTAGGAGAGCATCTGGTTTCATGTTTGCCAAGGTAACGTCTGTCTGAAAGGTCCATAGGCAATTCACTCAAGTCATACTACATGTCACTGAAGTACCCACAGTGTTAAAGTTTCACATTACATAATGAATATCACGCTAGAGATGATACGCCATTAAAATTGGAACGAGTCTGCATAACTCTACTGGGTTGCATAATCATGGTGACTTTGCAAAAATAGTATCAGTTAACCTCTCCAAATCGTGTCTGTGTTCACAAGAAAACCCGGAAAAGCCAGCAAGGCCCTGTAACTTCTGCAGACATGCCCGTAGTGATGATGACGATGACAATGACATGTTGATGTCAGTAGAACGAAAAGTGATACAGTATTAATCTCCCATATGCCCATTATTAATGCTTTTATGGAGAACTGAAATCTAGTAAATGCTAACGTTAAGTTGAGCTTGCTAGCTAGGTTAAATGTTTCGTCCGTTAATAAAGAAGTCAATTGTTGTACATTACGTCTTACCGTTGGCGAAACTCTTCTCAGTAGCCATGTTTATATCTTATGCGATGAGTGAAATTAAAGATAAAGTTCCCTCGTCAAGGCGGTTATGAATATGACCGAGAAGTGATCACTGGATACAAATTTTGGCACAACACAGGAGCGAGGGATGGCTGAATTATTTTATTTACACTCCTCTTCCGGTGTGGGCGTGCCAGACAACGTAGCAGCCAATGGCATTATGCGGCGGTTCGTTTAGAGTTTTGTGGTTGTCAAGGTTACACAACTGCTCTCCTGTTCGTCTGCCTGTGGCGGTTGTGGAAAAAAGTTGAATTTTATTTTATGTACTTTTTTTTATGTTATAATGGATGTCGGTGGAAATTTAGAAGTCAGGTTTGCCGTAACTACCATGAAAATGAACTACTAGCATAGATAGCAGAATTCTGTTGTTTCTCTTCCCAGGTGGGCACAGGGTTTTACAAACCACAATGTTGAGTTTGTTGACAAGAAAACAGCATGTTACACGTGTGGGAATTACATTGTATTCCTGAACCTGGAGACAAAAATGCAAAGTGTGCTTCAGTGTCCTGGCAGAGGCATTGGTGCCTTCACAGCAAATGGCAATAGTAGGATTGTTGCCTTCTCTGAGCAGAAGCTAACCCCATCTATATTTGTGTACAACTTCCCAGAACTTGGTTTGAAGAATGAACTAAAAGGTAAGGCAATATTTTCCTCCAGCTCAGTAGATTTACACTAAATCACTATAAAATTGCTATAATATTCCTATTGATTTTGTGGTAGGCTACTCAATAGTTTATCTTGATCTGTGGTATTTTATCTCCTATGATATCACTACAATATTGCTATAGGAATGTATAGTTTTATTTGTATGTATCCTTCTAAAATGTATTATAGGATTGCCATCTTATTTGCTCACACAGCAGTGGACTTTAATACAAAACTGTCACCCTTATAATACTTTTTCGAGGAACAGCTCAATTGGACTACACATCTCTAGCATTAAGTGATGGTGGTCCTTATTTGGGTTGTTGCTCCGCTCTTCCAGACCACACCATAACAGTGTGGTAAGCCAGGGAAAGCAATACACTACCTTATACATATTCTCTGTTTTATTTATGTAGGCTGAGTATCTGTATTACTGTAACCATGACTATGTGACACAGGAACTGGGAAAACGCTGAACCAATTTGTACACAACCACAAACTGGGACGGATGTCATTTCTTTGGTGTTCAACCTTATGAATTGGCTCCAGATTTGTGCTTTGTGGCACTAGAGCCCTCACTGTTTGAAATATTGAGAAGAGCGCCAGCTTTCATATCATGAAACCAAGGTAAAGTAGGGCTATGCTGTACAAGTGTACAAGTGCTTTCACAGCTGGACTCCAAGCTAGAAGAAACCAGCTCAGAGGATGGTTATGGCTCATCCTTCTGGTACACCCTCTCCCTGGTCATATTCTTTACTATTGAAGTGGTCAGGGTGGATCTTGCTAACATGGAGAGCCCTCCAGCCCCCCAGTCCCAATGAGCTGTTGTGCTCCAAGAACACACCTTACTTAGCCAAAGATCGAGTCATGAAGTGGTTTCAGATCTCTGTCACCAAAGCGTGGGAACGCATCTCTCACAAATACGAGTTTGAGGTCACTTTTCGCAACCTGGACGCCGCCGGTGCTCTGAAGATCAGATTCCGCTCAGGGAAAGTCATTGTGATGAACATCATCCCTGTTGTCCAGCTGGAGGATACAGATGCTTACTTTGTCTCACACTTTCCATCAGATTGCGACAGCTCTCCAGACCCATATTGGCACCTCTCCTTCGCTGTCTATGAGAGGAACCTGCTCAAACATGTGACTAAAAGCCTACCAGACAATTCCATTTTTTTTGTATAGCACATTTCATACAAAAAGCAAAACAATGTGCTTCACAAGGCCAAGAGCAAAACATGCATAATAAAATAAAATACGAACGTACACGTCATCATACATAAAATCATACATACATACACATGCACATATGCAGAGGACATAGACAATTTAAAGTGCATATAAATTCAGGTAAAACAGGAGCAGACATTTGCTCTAAAAACCCAACATTAGTGTGTTAAGTCAAAAGACCTAGTTAAAAACAGCAGTAAAAATAAATGTTTTAAGTCTTTTAAAAGAACTAGCCTAAGAGTGGGGGCACCTCTGATGTCACTTGGCAGGGCATTTCATCTGTTAGGAGCGTAAAAACTAAATGCAGCTTCTCCTGCAGAGCCTTATATGCAAGTAGGAGGATTTTAAATTCAATTCTAGCATTTACTGGAAGCCAATGCAAGGATTTAAGAACAGGTGTAATGTGATCATTTTTCTTGGTCCTGGTTAAAATTCATGCAGCAGCATTCTGTATTAGCTGTAGTTGCCTAATAGTTTTTTTGGAGTCCAGAAAAGAGACCATTGCAATAGTCAAGTCTGCTTGTGACAAAGGCATGTACCAGTTTCTCAGCATCCGATTTAGACAGAAAGCCTCTAATTTTTGATACAGTTTTGAGGTGATAGAAAGCTGATCTTATGACATTATTGATATGACAGTGAAAGTTAAGATCAGCATCTATGATTACACCAAGATTCCTAGCATGTTCTTTGCTCTCCAGAGAAAAGGAAATGAGGTAGGCTGCAATTTCCTGTCTCTTTGCTTTTGCACCTAAAATAATAACTTCTGTTTTGTCACTATTTAGTTTAAAGAAATTTTGGGCCATCCATGTATTAATGTCCTTAATGCATTTAATCAGTGATTCCACAGTGCTTAAATCATCGGGAGAGAGGGAGATGTAAAGTTGTGTGTCATTCACGTAATTAAGGTATTGTATTGTGTTTCTGTATGATATGTCCATCGGGAGATTTGAGATTGGTCTGTAATCATTAAAGGATCTAGATTGTTCTTTTTTAGCGAAGGTTTTGTGACAGCAGTTTTAAGAGCACTTGGGAAAACACCGGACTGGAGAGCAGTTAACAATTTGTAGCAGCTCCTTAGTTAAACAGTTGAGTACAGCTTTAAAAAAGGTTGTAGGAAGTGGGTCCAGGCAGCAGGTGGAGGATTTGAGCTTCAGCACAGCATCCTCCAGTGCCGTGGAGCCCACAGTAGTAAAATGTGACAAACCTCAAGTCCTAGGTATCACCTCTTCCTTGCCAAAACTCACTTAAAAATTACTCTGTTGCACCTGCTGATAAGTAAAAGCCCCTCTAGGTGGGGCATTGAGAGTATGGAGCACAGGCTTCGGGATGTGCTTGGCTTCCTACAGAGGAGCCTACAGAAGAAGAGACTTAATCGTTTTCTGATTGGGAACAGCCAAGTGCCAGAAGAGATCCGGGTTCCTGAGATATTTCGTATGTCAGAGCCCATCAATCTGTTCCGGCCTCTGGTGTTGCAGAGGGAGGTTTATGCAGACACAGTGAGACATTTCCAGGAGATGTTGAGGAATGCACCTGTGCTTATACAAGAGTACACACCTCTCTTATTGAATGGAGGCATCCATCACAGACTAGATGAAAGTTTGTGAGAGCTTTAGCCCTTTGTTGTCTAAACAATGGCCTACTTTTGTATTACTGAAACTAAAGACAGCTTCAGTAGGTAGCACTTCTTCAAATATGTCATTCAACGTGTTACCTAATCAGACATAATCGTGTTACAGATGATTGCACAAGATACTCAAGCACTGAAAAGAGTTATTTTTTTAGATATGATTGATATCAAGACATATAGTGGTTTTAACGCAGCAGCTTTATGAAGCCTTGACAATGTAATCAGTGTTCTGAGAAACTTGGCCTCAACCTACTGTTTTCCAAGCAATTGGTTAGATTGCTTGACAGAATTAAGAGTACTGTATTAGTGTGTTCTGATATTTGTTATATAAAGCTTAGTGGCAAGATAGTGTATATCCTACAAGACTTACTGGGTTTATCATATATTCTATTGTTACGGTTACTAAATGCTTTGTAGACACACAAAAAAAAACCCTCATTCTATCAGACGATTCCTGAATCTTACAAGTCATGCTGCCCCTTTTAGAAGTATAACTTGGACATTCCTGTTAGTAACCCTAAACCTACTTGAAGGATGATAATTCTAGATATTCCTGTCACCACACCCACCTGAGAAAAGACAAAGCACATTAACAGGTGACAAATTGTGCAGTGGGGCAAATGTTACAGATTGCTTTACATTATAACAAAAATACCTCTTATACTGTGCCTACCGTAACAGGAATAATTTATTTATTAATAATTAATTTATAATAATTTATAATTTATTGTACAGTGTAGCAATATTGCTTTATTTTATTCTGTTGCTAATGCTGATGACAGCTATAAAGATGTTATGTAAAATGTTTACTTGTTTTATATTGCATATTAACTATTCTTGCAGACTTATTTTCTATTCCTTGTTTTTTCTAGAGTTTTTACTCCATGCTTTTATTTATTGTGAAGCACTTTGTAACAATTGTTTTGAAAGGTGCTATATAAATAAAGTTTATTATTATTATTATTATTATTATTATTTATTAACAGCAAAACGTCATATTGCCATGCGACACGGTGTTACACTTCCACAATGTCTGATGTCAGGGTTAGGGTTATTTGTATTATGTATTTTACTTTGTCTTTTCTTTTACTGCTGTAAAGCACTTTGTAACTCTGTTTTGATAAAGTGCTATATAAATAAAGTTATAATTATAATAATAATAATAATAATAATAATAATAATTCCAGATTGAGACCGTGGAGCCATTACATGTACCAGTTTTATTGCAAAAAGTTACTGCAATGTTCTGAAATATAAAAGTATAAAAGTAATGGGGTATTGAAAACACATTAACATATTAATCATGAATCACATGATTACCTCATTCCCGTCGTTGCGACTTAATGATTTTCCACAAAATACTGATTCTGCAGTGTCCTTTAAACATTCCCTCTTCAATGCAATACTGAAATTTTAACACCTTGATTTTAACAGAAGCATGTTTCCTCATACTTAAAAAGCTGAAAATTAGACATGTGATCCCAGAATACCACGGCAAAGAACATGAATACAAAATAAAACTGGAGGGTTAAAGGTTTCAGTTGGCTCTTCTCTACAGGCCGTAGTCATAGTTGGGTTTCCCTTCGATGTAGGACTTGTAGAAGGCCTTGTAGGTGTCAATGCTGTGCATGGTGGCTTTGACAGAAGGGTCCTCCCACATGCGCTCCGCCCACTTCTTTAGCTCTGGTGTTTCATCCAGGCAGCTGAAAAGATAAAGGAAATCAAATGTTTCACATAAGACAGTAAAACACTTAGGACATTAGTGACACTGAAGACATCTGTAGACTTTTCAAATGTCATCAAGGAAGGATGACAAGAAGAAAGTACTGTTCTTGTCTTATTACTGTAAGACTAATGAATACTTACTGCTTCAGTTCAAAGATCTCCAGTCTCTCAAACCATGGCCACATCATGTAATCAATCATTGTGACAGAGTCACCAGCAAAGTACTTGGTTTTCTTATTAACCAAGTCCTGAAAAAGAAATACTGTATTTACCAACCTTGTATAGAATATTCTATAACATTGTAATATAGCTGGGTACAGATGTTCACATAAATGATTGTCTAACCAAACTTAATCATCATTCATTGTCTTTACCCGCTTATTCCAATTCAGGGTCATGGGGGGGTTGGTGTCTATCCCACCATGCATTAGGTGGAAAGCAGGGAGACACCCTGGGTAGGTGACCAGACAATCACACTCGCATTCATACCTATGGGCAATTCAGATTCTCCAATCCACCAGACATGCATGTCTTTAGAAAGTGGGAGGAAACTGGAGCACCCGGAGGAAACCTAATGTATTAACTTGCCTCATTTAATTTGGCAAACTTCTCTTTCAGTTCAGCTTCCAGTCCTGATACATCATCCCCATTCCTTCTCTCCGTTTGGATCTTGTAGAAGTATGGTATTATCTGTAGAAAAAAGAAGATGTAAAGAATGGATTGTGTATAGAGGCATTAATATGCTTGTGTGATAACGGTAGCAGCAGCCTTGAACCTGGGCTTTTGGTGTCTCTCTTTTGATAACATACCTTGGAAAAATGCTCCAGCATCATCTTCTGTTGAGCTTTCTCAAAAGGATTTGAAGGAAGCAGCTTGTTGTCAGAGTAGACTTCATCCAGGTATTCACACGTGATTGGAGACTCGTATATCACCTGACCAGCAGGTGTCTCCAGTGTTGGGACATGGCCATGAGGATTCTTCTCAAGATACCAATCAGGTTTGTCTTTCAGGTTAATGTTGATGGTGTCATGCCTGAGGAAACAAACCAAAATTTATACAGCTTTAAGTTACTATAAGGCTGCTGAAGTTGCAAATGTAATCAAAATAGAGTAGTTTTACGTTTCAATACAGTTTCCATACTACCCATGACTGAGAATAATGTATGTAATAATGTAAATTTTCATTACTTGATCCCTTTGGCATTAAGCACTAGTCGGGTCCTCTGGGCAAACGGACAGAATCTCATGCTGTAGAGTCTGATGTGGCCTTTAGCCACTGGACCAGGTGCAGCACTTCCTGAAAGAAAATATATTCACACATGATCAAGATCCTGCAACTAGGAGAGCATCTGGTTTCATGTTTGCCAAGGTAACGTCTGTCTGAAAGGTCCATAGGCAATTCACTCAAGTCATACTACATCCAGTGTAATGACTTACTACCCTTAGTACCCACAGTGTTAAAGTTTCACATTACATAATGAATACCACGCAAGAAATAAACTGGAACAAGTCTGCAGAACTGTTGCATAACCATGTTGACTTTGCAAAATACCGTAATCACAACATCTTCAGATCGTGTCTATGTTCTTGGAGAAAAACTGGAAAAGCCAGCAAGACCATGTAACTTCTGCAGACATGCCCATAGTCAAGATGACAATGAGATTTAGAGAAAGGTTCATGCATTGGGACATTTTGTAATGTGACAGGACAAGGAGTCTTTATCATAGAGTTTGAAGGGATAGAGGGATGAACATTTTCAATTTAACTTCAGTTTTCCGCAGATAAGTTATAACTTATGCATTCAGTGGAATGGAAAGTGATCCAAAATCAACCTCCCAGATGCCCATTATTAATGTTTTTATGCTAATGTTAAGTTGAGCTTGCTAGCTAGGTTAAAAGTTTTTTTTTTTTTTTTTAATGAATTTAATATCAAGTACAAGTCCTTAAAGACATTACTCAACAATCAAGTAACAATCAAGCAAAAATAAACTAAATACAAAGCCAGGGGATTAAACATAAATTCACATTCATAAAAATACATTGAATGACTTGTACAAATTCATTGTCTTAATGGCCTTCTTGTTTTCAGAGGAAATAATTGTTTTAATGTATTGCTTGGCTTCATTTTCAAGAGCAACAAATGAGGGTTTCGAATTATTAAATTTGGATTTGTGGATATGGTATTTTGACAAAATAATGATTATTAATAAGATAACATTCTCTGACTTTATTAACATTATATTTATTGATGCCAAACAATACATTTTCTAAGCATAGAGTGAAATCAGAGTTTATCAATAATAAACCTGCATAAGTCTTTCCAAAGCTTTTTTGAGTGGGCACAGTGCCCATTATTGTATTAGTCAATAAATACTTATACGGTAAATTCCAAATATTTTTCCAATTGAGATTGTTTGTAAACCTGTTCCAATAAGTAACATAGGAGACGGAAACAATATTTCTTTGAAATAGGCCTATACGTAGCCTATACCTCTGCTGTTATTTTTGGTGGTAGATGAGAAGCATATCTGACCTAACTGCCCTTGCTGCATCTTTAAAGAGCATTATACCCAGAAGGAACTGGATCTATAAAAACTGCATATTCCTTTGGAGTTATACCAAATGAAGACAAAAATTCTATGTAGTTAAGTAGCCCACATTGTCATTAAATAACTGACTCACCAAAATAATGTTATTTATAAACCACAGAATAAGGATTTGTTTTCATAAGTTTCTATTTTTCCAAATGGAAATGCGTGTGGTGAGAGGCTTAGAAATGAGGGACCACGGAGTACTTGTTGGTGGAAATTGGCTAATTTTAAGCGGATTTTTTAAATTTCAGATGTTTCTTCAGTTAGTAAAGAAGTCAATTGTTGTACGTCTTACCGTTGGCGAAACACTTCTCAGTAGCCATGTTTATATCTTGTGATGAGTGAAATCAAAGATAAAGTTCCCTCGTCAAGGCGGTTATGAATATGACCGAGAAGTGATCACTGGATACAAATTTTGACATAACACCGGAGCAAGAGATGGCATAACCTCCTTGGATATGGCTGAATTATTTTTTGCACTCCCCTTCCCGTGTGGGCGTGCCAGATAAAGTATTATGGGGCGGTTCGTTTAGAGTTTTGTGGTTGTCAAGGATACACAACTGCTCTCCTGGACCTGTTCGTCTGCCTGTGGCGGTTGTGAAAAAAGTTGAATATTATTTAGTGTACATTTATTGTTAGGCTATGTTGAAATGGATGCCGTGGGAAATTTAGAAGTCAGGTATGTCGTAACTACCATGAAAATGAACTACTAGCATAGATAGCTAACGCTTTTATCACTGTCCTCATAGCAATCCACATTCTGTTGTTTCTCTTCCCAGGTGGGCACAGGGTTTTACAAACCACAATGTTGAGTTTGTTGACAAGAAAACAGCATGTTACACGTGTGGGAATTACATTGTATTCCTGAACCTGGAGACAAAAATGCAAAGTGTGCTTCAGTGTCCTGGCAGAGGCATTGGTGCCTTCACAGCAAATGGCAATAGTAGGATTTTTGCCTTCTCTGAGCAGAAGCTAACCCCATCTATATTTGTGTACAACTTCCCAGAACTTGGTTTGAAGAATGAACTAAAAGGTAAGGCGATATTTTCCTCCAGCTCAGTAGATTTACACTATTGCTATAATAATATTGCTATAATACTCCTATTGTGTTTGTAGTAGGCTAAATAGAGAGTTTATCGTGACCGGTGGTATTTTTATCTCCTATGATATTACTATAATGTTCCTATAGGGATGTATAGTTTTATTGTGATATTTGTGTGTATCCTTGTAGAAGTTATTATAGGATTGCCATCTTATTTACTCAACAGTGGACTTAAATACATAACTGTCACCCTTGTGATGCTTTTTCTAGGAACAGCTCAATTGGACTACACATCTCTAGCATTAAGTGATGGTGGTCACTATTTGGGTTGTTGCTCCGCTCTTCCAGACCACACCATAACAGTGTGGTAAGCCAGGGAAAGCAATACACTACCTTATACACATTCTCTGTTTTATTTATGTAGGCTGAGTATCTGTATTACTGTAACCATGACTGTGTGATGCAGGAACTGGGAAAACGCTGAGCCAATTTGTACACAACCGCAAACTGGGACGGATGTCATTTCTTTGGTGTTCAACCCTATGAATTGGCTCCAGATTTGTGCTTTGGGTACTACATCCATCACTGTTTGGAATATTGAGAAGAGCGCCAGCTTTCATATCATGAAACCAAGGTAAAGTAGGGCTATGCTGTACAAGTGTGCGGCTCAGATCGCAACTGATAACATGGAATTTTCTTTTGTGTATTTATTTACTTTCTATATTGCTGTATATGATTCAGCCAATAAAGGAAGCTGTTGCACCTGCATTCAGTCCTTAAGGTTAGTTGGTAGCAGGTGAAATGGGGACTGAAGAGAAACATAGATAACCTCGATATGATTCCCAAGAGGGTCGCTATGAATCTTGGGATTATGGTGTCCTGACCAGGGAAACCTGTCTTCTTCTCGAAATCAAGCATGTAATACACTGATGATGTAATATCGAAACATTTGTCTGCTGGTGTTTACACTTTGCACTTTTGCACATTTGGAGCAGAGCATGGTTTAATCAATGATCTGTCAGATTTTGCCTTTGAGATGTATATGATTCAAACAGTATTCTTTACGGGTTTGCATTATTTATGGTTTTACAGTGTGATAGAGCTTCCAGCAGCTGATGGCTCCGTTGAGAGAGAGGTGCCCCCCTCGATTGTTGTCGACAACTATTTTGGTCCTCAGATGCCTGCATTAGCCATCTCAGCGCTCACAGGAGACAGGGCAGACAGCAGTATGGTACTGTCCTTCTGTCACTCATACACTAATAATGAGAAAATAAACATACTATCATCACAAGTAGAATATATGTTTGTTTTGCTAATTGAGCCATATCTTATGTATGAATCTGATTGAAGTAACTATTCAAAACTATTTTGTTGTCACATCTTTTTTTTAACACAGCTGCCAATGCTTATGTCAAAGCACAAAACATAAACTGAGCTATCCCAACTCCACTTTTGTTTACACAGACTCAGCCATGCATCAGAGCCAGACTGACTCCCACTGCCATCTGCTGGACAGCCACATCAGAGCTGTATGTGGGCTGTAAGGAAGGCTTTCTGTTGCTTGTTGACCCAGAGAGCCTCTCTGTCTCAGTTCTGTTCAACCCCACAGGTACACACACACACACACACACACACACACACACACACACACACCACCCACCACCCACTAGTACCTTTGATGCTGGAACGTATTACAATGTGGTTTCAAAAGTCATTGTATTTACATGTGTACTGTTCCTTATAAGTATTGCCTCACAGTAATTTTATTAGGCAACAGCAATTAACTTTGACAACTGATTTGATTTGTGTTTTCACTCTGGTTCAGCTGCCAATGCCATTTCTGAACTCAAAAACGGTAGCTTCCAGGGTTTAGCCCTTCATGGGAATGGTTTGATTGCTGCAGGAAAGGTACAACACCTCAGAAATGTAATGCAAAATAAAAAATGTAGTCTTCTGCTCCCTGAAGATCTAATTTGCAATTTGATACATCTGAAATTCGGACTTATTTCAGATTTAAAAAATATTTTAAATGCTTCACAGGACAGTGTGGTGCACTGCCTGCGAATCAAAGGGACTCAGATTGAGATCACACAAACGTGGGAATTAGACGGACCTGTCGGAACTGTCATGTACTCCCCTGACTATGAAACACTGCTTTTATCTTCTCATATGGTGAGTACCTAAATTAACCATAGAGTATGTAGCCTATTGTAGATAGAAACAAGTTCATGACATTCCATGAAACAGCTGCTTTATTTGAAAAAAAAAAAAAAAAAAAAAAAAACACTGAACACTGCAATATCCTCAGGCTGCTGTTACACTACTGGCTGTTTTTTCTTCAGGGGCAGATCTACATGTACAAACCAACCCAGTCAGAGAAGATGGTCAAGGTCCTGGATGTTCTCAATGGCAACTTTGTGGCGGGAGCTTTGTTGCACACTGACAACAACATTTTTGTGGTAAAATATTACTGTTGGTCAAGGGTCCACAAGAATCACAGTATCTCATGATGCTGTGTGCTATGTGTTAACTTCTCTTCACTGAGTGGTGATGTTTGTGTTTTTACTGCTGGTTGCAGTCAGTGAGGGATTCTGGAGAACTGCAGTTGTGGTCCGCAGAAGGCTTTTGCATTGGCTCCCTTTCTCTTCAAGCTGAGGTCAGATTCACCACATACAAACATTGAAAACATATCACTAATGCCACACTGGCACATTCAATCCATAAGCATAGGTTAAATGACATAAAAATAAATGAATAACTGATTCAATGTATCAAACCTCCAATGTGTGTCCGCTTAGGTGACAAGTTTGGCCTGCTGTCCTGTTGCGCAGTATGCGGCGGTGGGAACTGTCTCGGGACACGTCCTCTTCATTGACCTGATCAGGGAGCAGCAGCCTCGCCTCGTCCACAAGGTTCATCTGTACCGCGCGCCTGTGGATCACCTAGTGCAAGTATCCTCCACCACTGTGATACCATGGAGTTTTAGTGTTATACTTGTACTTATGTCAGAGTATCTCATATCTCATTAATGCATTTGTGAAGCAGAGACATGGGTTGTCACTAGCCATATAGTTTGATATAGGAGAACAACTGCAGTTCCACTTCTGTTCAGTCAATTCAGAAAGCAAATTTTCACTTTAAAGCGTTACGCAGGCTTTCTTATTGGTGTGTGTATGTGTATGTGTGTGTGTGTGTGTGTGTGTGTTTGTGCTTTACAGTTTTGATCAAGAAGGGAACTACCTTCTCACTGGCGCCTCAGACTCACATGTCTATGTACTGGATGCAAAGCCGTCAAAGAGATTTTCGGTCATAGGATACACAGGTAGTTATTCTGTGCTGTGTGACAGTTTTTGTTAGTGGTTTAGAAATGTTACTACTCCCCTTCTACCAAGGGAAAATACAAATCAGAAGTGATGGTCGCTTTAGCTGAATTATGATATCCCCTAGCTCATAAAATCAACTTCACATCTCTGGATCGCTATCATTCAGAGAGAACAATGTGTACGATAATTTTGTATTTGAAATATTTTAGGACAGTGCCAGATCGCACTCTCACCTGCATCCTTTTGTTGCTTGGTTTTCTTTTCAGTTGCTCCTGGACCCATTTTGTCCCTTTCTACCCAGTGCATCAGGGACTGTAAACAGGTGAAAGTTCTTGCACTGTGCACTGGACAGAAGGACAAAAAGCACGAGGGCAGCCTGCTCACACTGCTCACTCTGCCTGCCAGGGACCTTACAGGTACTGTAGACTGCATGACCCAGAACCTCCGTTTGGCTCTCAGTCAGTGCTCCTGTACAGTATCTGTGTGGCAATCTGATTCCTGATGGGATCCAATAAAATTGTTGTAGAGTTTATGTTAACAAAGCATGACACTCAAGAAGGGATGTCACACATTTCTGGGATTGGGGTCTGAAAGTAGTGTATTTTGTATGCCTGCTTGTACTGCTACTGGACTTTTGCTGTACTTCCGAGAGGAATTACTTGAAAAATCCTGCAGTACTTTTGTAGATGGATAGAGGCAGGGTTAGTTGGACCTCTGTAATAGCTACCACTATGGACAGGCATTGTTTGAACTGAACATGAAAGAGAGCTTGACTGTTTCCAATCACCCGTTTTACGCTTAATGGGTCCAGGTTGTGTAGACGTGCGGGGTTGTCTATCTAATCACATCCTGCAGGAGTCCGTATACAAAGTGCCACATGCGGTCCAGTCCTGTGTCCTGGGAGTCAGTGAGTTCTTTGCTTACTGCCACAGGAGGAAAGCTCTTCAGCAATTCCAACTGCCTCAGGTTCGCTGCTGTCTAACTCGATGGTTTCTCATCATGCTTTGTTCTCTGTCTTCATCACCCTCAAATATCTCTGACACATTTACAGCACAGTATCATTGCAACTCTTATTATTATAGCATATGGTAAAGCTTCCTATAAACAATCCAAAAGATATTTGGCTTAAGAGATGTGTTTTTGTTCTGTGTAGTAACACCATGTAACACCGTTGTAACATTGCTCCCACTCCCTGATTCTTTCTCTCAGGACACAAACCGTGTCTCCAGTCGAGAGGCGGTCCAGCTGAAACCAGAGCAGGAAGTGAAGGGCCATCCTCTGGGCCCAGCCTCTCTCCTCCTGTCTCCCCACCACTCATGGCTGGCCTCAGTGGGCCGAGACGGCCTACTGCGCATCCGAGAGACCACCTCCATGGTAAGAGTTTTTCTCAAAATCGCAAAAAATGTATGTATCTGTCGAGTTTTTATTTTTTTGTGAATGTTAGAATCTTGGTATAGTTTCCTGAGACTGAAGCAATGGAGTATTAAATCCTTAGCCAAATCATTACAATAAATCAATCTAGTCTTTCACAAATTAACTCATTATTTAGTGACTATAACCAAAAATAGCTATTGCATTGCATTCCCCCCTTAATGCATACATTTGGTTGGCTTAAAACCTATAGCTAATTCAACTGTAGTGTGTATAAATGATGCTACACTACCAGTCAAAAGTTTGGACACACACATTTTTCTTTATTTTTACTATTTTCCACATTTTAGAATAATAGTAAAGACATCAAAACTATGAAATAACACAAATGGAATCATGCAATGACCAAAAAAGTCTTAAATAGTCAAAACTATCTATATTTTAGATTCTTTAAAGTAGCCGCCCTTTGCCTTGATGGAAAGGCAAAGGCTTTGGAAAGAAATTCATACATAGGCATTAACTTCACTATTTATATTTGTCTAAGAAACACATTTCAAGCATTTAAGCATGAGCCTTTAGATCAAAATGGCTTTAAGATAATGAAAAGCATAGTACATTCGTGTCCAAACATTTGACTGGTAGTGTATTTCTGCCCCTACAGGAGCGGTACATTGAGATACAGTGTCACTCACGCCGTCTTGGTGGGGTTCGGAGTGTCTCCTTCTCCGCAGACAGCCAGACACTCCTCACCGCAGGCTTTAGAGACGGATCTCTTGTGTGCGCTGATCTCAGGTAAAGCAGTAAGCAGCCAACATTGACCACTGGATGGCACTGTCGCCCTCAATGGAGATGTCACACATAAGCAGTTTGACATGCACAGTACTTTTCTCTCTTACTTCTGGAAGTGAGGGACAATAGTGAATAAATACAACTGATGAGGTGGGACCAGAGGGATCATGACCACAAGCTGGGAGAAAACAAAGATCCAATAAACTTCACAGCACTCTCTCCCCCCCCGAATCACATCCCTCTCACATTCCACATCTTTTCTTCCTCTACTTGCTCTAGCTTGCTCTTGTTTTGAAGTAACAAAAAATCCTTTCTACTCTCTCCTTATCTCTTACTTCTTTTTCTAGCATTCCTCTATCTCGTTCTACGTTCTACATCTCCATTCTACGGTCGAAAGAATATTCTGTTACTTTTGCTATATGTCTGATCCCAGCTAAATGCTTGAATTGTAAAACGTAAATATGAGTCTCTTCATTCATACTTATATTAAAAATCCCTGGGACATTTTCTGGCACCTCAAACACAAGATGTACCAACTTTTTTGCTTCTTCTCCAGCTTCTGGCTGTGATCCCTTTTTGGCAAACCCTTCCGATCCTATCGCTGTCCTCTAAATACAAATTAAATTGTCCTAAGGCAGAAGGAAACAAAGAACACTAAAATCCACTTGATTCCCCTTTAAAAGCATTGAGACTAATCTTGGTTTATGAAAGATCATATCCTCTACCACTGTGATTGTTTCTTTCTTTAATAATTTGATATGGATCAACTGGCCGTTATTAGACCATCATATTCAATATCTTCACATATGTACTATTTTACTGTGTAATACACTGTGTATTTTTCATGGTTCCATAAAGAATCAAAGTGACGGGTGCTGGTAAAGGGAACAAAGCTGTGCAGTACAGCCAGTCTATGGCCCATTACTTGGAGAACGTATTGAATGCGGAGAAACTCGTCCTCAGTGACTTGCCTGACTGGGATCAAGTGTCTCCGTCCCCTACTGGCTCCAATGAACCACAGGAAGAGGAGGTAATCAATATTCTGCTTCAAACTACTGTACATTCTCATTTAATTTAGATTTTATCACGGTGAACTAATACCACATAACGGTTTACTGATTGCTGCACTGGGGTTGCATAATACATCAAACGTACCAATGTACTGCAATTCCCAAAAAGTGATATCTTAGGTATCAAACACTTGGTGGCCAATTATAATAAGATAAAATAATATAAGTATCAAAATGTATGGCCTATACTGAACAGCAGCTTGTGTTGGCAGGTATATATGATAAAAGGATGCATCCCAGCAGGGAATGATGACAACATATAAAATTGCTTATTTTAAACTATTTTAACTCACCAGCTTGTGCCAGTAGCCTGCTTATGTACCGTTTCAACGATCATATATTAATCAAAATTTTGTATTCTTTACCAAGATATTATGATATTATTTAATTCAATATTATAATATTATGATTGAGATACTTGATCTGGTATTGTATCATAAGAAAAAATGTTCACCAATTTATTATATGCTATTTATTACTGATTTCACACAGACTTCTTTCTTTACTTCTTTAAAGATCGTTTTAGCAATGTGTCAAATCAGTTCCTGTATTTATTCACAGCTGTGTGTTATTTTTATACCGGTGCTTGTGCTAATACAAGTTCCTCTCTGTAGGCCACTGGCAGAACAGAGACTGTGGACGTGACAGAGCAGGATGAGAGTTACACCAACCTGCTGTCTGCTACAGCTTCAGACCCCACCTGGCTGGAAAGCAAGCGAGAGGCGGTCAGTGACAAGTACAGCAGTTGTGGTGGTGGCATACAATGTGGATAACGTCAACAATGTTTAGATACTTTCACTGTGTCTCTTCAAAGTTGCTGGTGGAGAATTGTGAAAGTGTCCTTTGCACGTGTGTACAATACCTTGTGCAAAAAGCAGCTGTGTTGCTTTAACCACATTCTTTCTCTATGCATCACCTTGATTTATCGTTGCTTGATATAGTGTGAGAATATCAAGCAGTGTGTGAGTGGCAAACTTCTATAGAGCAGATAAGCATTTGTAAAAAAAAAAACAATGTACGATACCTTGTCACCTGACAAAGCTTGTTGATAACGATAAACTGATACTAAAGGTGTGGCAGTCTTTGTGTTGTGGGTTTTCCACCTCATTCACAATGACATACATGGGAAACAGGCAGAGTCAGGCACTTTTTGGCCCACCTCTGTGCTACCACATGCTTTACAATCAGTCTCAAGTGATTTGTGAGCACTATGTCTCTCTTATTCAAGTTGCGTCGTGTTGAGTGGTGAGGGGTTTGATAGCATATAATTTACATTTTTTTGCTGTGTTGGGAAATTTATCCTAATTAACACACAATTCTTTTTACAAGTCACTCTGGTGTTCCTATAGGTGTTTACTAGGCCAACAGTACGTGTTGAGAAGTTGACAGAAGTGTGTCCTGTCAAGACTAGCTGCTTTATTACTTTAATAAAGCTCAGTTGAAATGTCCCACTATATTTCACTCTATATGTCCACAGGTTGCGAAAGCAGACAATCAGCAATATTATGACACAAAGAAAAACTTGAGGAAAAGTATCAAAGAATTGCGTGACACTGTAAGTGAATTTTATTGATTCATTTTTTTATTTTATCCTTTACTTAACCAGACAGTCCTAATTAGATTTCAAGAGGGACTTGCGCAAGAATACAGTATGATGACAAACGAATACAGTATAATGACAAACATAAAATTTGCAGGCAAAACATCAGTGTATGTAAGCAAAAATATAATTAAAAACACATATTAGGTAAGTGCCATGTCAAAATTCACAACATGAGCACTAAAATGGCAGTAGTCCAATAGTTCAGTGCATAATCAGCTACTTGATTCTGCCTCAAGATCCTTCATAATCATTTTAAACTTACCAAGACATTATTTCCCATTTTTATCCATTGTTTCTAGCACATAAGATAAGATAAGCTAGCACTTTATTGATCCCCTTGGGGAAATTCAGGAATACAGTGCTCTGCATGGTTTATGCTTGGATTAAAAGTGCGTCAACAAATAGCGAACATTTAGTCAACAAAAAATAATTGGATTAGCATTTGTTTTAATAGGTTAGGCCTTCATGTACTGATATTTGGGATAGGTGTACAATTACAACAATGAGCCACAGGGAGCTTTTGAAGTGTTTGCAAAAATTAATCAAATGAATTTGAAGGATATGATTGACTAAACTGTGTTCTCTGTGTCGTCAGATCCAGGAGATGATGCGTGAAAATGAAAACCTCCCAGACATCGAGCGTCTGGAACAACAGGAGTTCAACCTGGATGTGGAGGAGCAGAGGAGACTAGAGGCTAAGGGGCAGCAGGAGGTTACCAGGGTAACACACACACACACACACAAACACACACACACACACACACACACACACACACGCAAATACACTGAATCTTTATTTTTTGCTGTGAGGAGATGGTAGTGATCCTTATGTTTTAAAAAATATTTTACCTACTTTATTATACAGTTTAACAATAGACAACAATAGACACACAGATGTGACAAAATAAAAAAATGACAAGTAAACAAATAGATATGACAATACAAAAAAGACAAAAATGAGTGTGAGGCTGACAGACTAAATTATGGGTTGTGATTATGCATTTGCATGTGTATGTACACCAATATCTATCTATGCACAGACATATCTGTACACATAGACAAATATCATTGTGCCTTTCATAATCATCTCATCTAAAAAATAATATATATATATATGTCTTTACATTTTAGGTGAGAAATGAAATAGAGCTGGAGAATCTAGCAAAATGTTACCTGCGCGACGTTCTCAAGAGACAATGCTGGGATTCTATGAAGGTCAAAGGCAAAGCTGTCAAGGTAAGATGGCTTCCTTGAGCACAGAACATGCATTGAGTTGTCAAACTAATAAGAGTTAAAATTCTCTGTTGTCATTACACATCTTTCACTATGTTATGATTTGAACATAATGCACTTGACTGCTCTAAATCAACACTGACTGTCCGCAGGCCTTCCAGTCTGAACACGAGGTGAAGAACTACCCCATGAGAGAGCGGACAGAGAAGGAGCTGGAGGAGCTTCTGCGGGTTCAGAGCCTGAGGAAGACTGAGGAGGCTGCCTGCACTGTAAGCGAAACCGGGCCACACCCATCAAGGTTTTACAGGCCTGCAGAGTCTGTGGTTCAGATGCTAGTCAACACTGCAGAGCAAGGCACATCGCACATGTGATGAGTTAGAAAGGATTAGATCATATGTTGACTTTTTTTTAATATGAAACAGAAATGCAGCGTGTGTGTAACCATAGCAATGCAAACAGCGGGCCGACCAAAAGTTGCATATATTCTAAAATCTGTGACAACACAACTTTTTTGGTTTTCACTTCCTGGAACTACATTTTGTGGCTGAACCATGCAAGTCAAAACAACTTTTACTGCTTGAATGTTATTTAATGCTTGCCAACAATTCTGAATCAAGGAGTCTGAAGCTTGACCTTTGAATGCTGTAACTTTTTTAAATGCTTGAAAAAGTTCCAGACCGTCAGTGTTGAAGCTTTTCTTGATATACGCCTCTGTGGCCTAGAATAAGTAGGAGTTATCACTGATAGTACTCTGCACTGCAATTTTCTTGGGATAAAATAGGTAATCTTATGGCCACAGTGTCAATCTTTCACTTTTATTTCAACCCACTCATTCAAAGTATGTGTCCCCAACATTCAACTGCAACAGGCGACGCTGGAGAAGAGCTCCAACACAACCAGTGAAAAAGAGGAGGAAGAGGAAGAGGAAGGCCACGGGGCAGAGAGTGCTGCTCTAACGGGAAGTCTCTGCGCTCAGTTGGGATGTTCGAATCCCTACCTGTATGATCAGTTCAGCCTGCAAACCACAGAACAGAAGATCAACCAGATAACTCTGCTACAGGTGGGAACCTGTGCAGAAAACTGCTGGGTCTCAGCAAAACTGTCAGTAATAATAGCTGGGATAATAATACATTTTGTTTATATAGCACTTTTCCAAAACAGAGTTCAGAAAAACCCTTCATAGAATAAAACAAGATTGTATATTTGTAATAAAATATGAATTAAATAAAACGAAAGAAAATAAGAAAAGAAAAATAGCACACAAGAAAGTAGAGAAGAGGCATAACAATTTGACAAAAAATTAACAAAAGCAAGTCAGCGTTTTAAGAAGCGATTTGGATGATGAAACTGACTTTGCTAGCCTATTCTCTATTTTCCCTAGCAGTAGTTTAGATGGATATTATCATCATGAACAGTATTTTACTTTTCTCCGAATTTAATTTAACCTCTGTTCCACTGTAGGATGTCATTTACCAAGTCAAGAAAGCTTTCAACGCTGAATTTGAAGCCACGTACAGGCAGAAGGAGCAGGAGCTGAACCGTGTGAAGGACAGGAACAGGCGCATCACGGAGGTCATGGTGGAGCTGGACATGAGGGAGAAGCTGTGGGAGCCCGGCCTGGCAGACAGCGAGCGGCCAGAGAGGGCGCTCACCGTGGGCGACTCAGAGGTAACCCCTTCAAGACACATTTAAAAAACTGTTAGCGTTTCAGTAGCACCCTACCAGATGTTGTCAGAGGCTGGATGAGTTCAACTGAGGGAGAAGAGTCTTTGAAATCAAACATTTGGGAAGATTACATTAACATGGAAACAAATTAAAGTGTGTGTGTGTGTGTGTGTGTGTGTGTGTGTGTGTGCGCATGTGATTTATGCGATAAGAATGTGAGAGTGTGTATGAACGGGACACTGGGTGATTTGGCAGTGTTACCATCAAGTTTAACAAACAACGCTTACATCTTGAACTGCTTGGTGGTTTGGACTTTTAACAGAAATGTGAATTTGTACGGAGCTATCATAATAGAAGATGATTTATCATAGCTGCTGTAAGAGATGCATGCCTTTGTCCCACTAGATAAAAGTAGAAAAGTACCTCACGCCAGAGCAGAAAAAGAAGGAGGAGGAGAGGAAGAAGTTGGAAGAACAAAGACGTTTGGCTGCCACGGTATGCTACCACAATAAAAGTGTTTTTGTTTATCAACTCCTGTTTGTCTCTATCTCCAAATCATCTGTTTTTTAATTCGATCAAACCTGCATCCATGATTACTGAATATAGTAAACATCAATAAATCAACAGTCTTTCTTTAAAAAAATTATGTTGTGACATACTGATAGTGTCTTGCTGATATACTGTATGTACTGCAACTAGTCAGTAATAGTGACAGTGTTGACTTGGTACTGACCATGTTTTCTGTCTTTATATTGCAGGGCGACGATATCAGAGACAGGGCTCTGGATGACATGATGGGTGGAGAACTTGAAGTGAAGAAAGAGGACATCTTGAAAATGGTTGGTTCAAATATTAAAATTCTTATTAAAGGATTTATATTTAATTTTTGATGAATTTGTTCCCAGATTAATTATTTCTTGAGACAAGGATAATGTGTTACACACTGTGTTTCAACCACATGTAATTTACTTAATAATGTATTTCTTCAAGTAATACAAAAAACCAAATACAGATTTAAAAATGGGAAGGAGAGGAAGAAAGAAGAAGAAAACTCTTTCCTACCCCTTGCAGTCATTTCTTACACAGCATCCCACATTTCAGTGCAGCCAAAATACTTCATGAAATACCTATACAAGAAAGTTTTAATTCTTATAATATTTCCCCTTTAAGAAAATGAGCTGTTCTTTTTTACTTGAATTCTTTGCTAGGCAAAGTCACTTGAATTAGAAGAATCAGCATGAAGTGCACAATGTTTCTATTGTATTTTCCCCACAGGAAATCCCTCAGCCTGAGTTTGTTCTGACCAAACCTGACATTCAGTGGAGTGAGGTGGAGAAAAAGGTCTACAAAGAGTATGAAAAGAAAACCAAAGAGCTGAGTGAGGAACAGGAGAAATACAGAAAGGTATAAGATGCAATGCATTCACAGTTCTATTCTACTATGTTGAGAAATGTGATTTTCTTCTGTTCGCTGATGGATATAAATTATCTTTGAAAACTATCATTCCAGATCCTGGAAACTGAAATGAAGAAACTGCAGGTATCCATCAAGGATGCTACCGAAGGGTTTGATGAAACCCTGATAAAGCTGTTTGAGAGGAAAGTGAAATCTGAGATGGTTATATACCAGGTGAGCCAACACACACACGTGCACAGTACATGTGCGCAGTCTTTTATCTGCATCATACTACTTCCCTTTGTCTCCTTTTTCTTACTTTTATCAGATAAGATAAAGGGCCCTTCTCTCCCCACTGGTTTTCTCACTTGAGATCATTTACCATAAGATGTAATGTATCTCGTGTGTGAATGTGACGCCTTCAAAATTCTTGTTTTATGATTTTTTTTATTTTACAGGAAGAGCTCAAGATTACCAATCTTGTTTACTCAATCCTCATAGAAGAGGAGATTAGAAATCGAGAGCTAGAGCTCAACCTCCAACTTGACAAAACGTTGGCATACAAGGTAAGAAGACCCAGTTCTTCCACACTAATCCTGAAGGTATTTACGACTTCTAGTTCCAGATTTTGTTATTTGTGTGATACCTGAGTTGTTGGCAGTGGTATTCTTCCAAATTCTAATATAACATTTGCCCATCGCTCAGGCGTGTTTTGCAAGAGCGAACTTGTGCGGCATGTTAATTTTGTTGGCCTTCAAGACTGCGACTGTTTCCAGTACTCGCTGCCCTCGTCTTATCCACATTCATTTCTCTGGCAGGATGAAACTGGGGAAGAGCTTAAGAAGCACAAAGATGATGTAGAATTGTTTCGTGAGACGTATGACAACATTGTAGCTGAGGACAAAGTAAGACTGGTGGTAAAATACAAATGTCTGAAAGCCTTTGCGCAGTAAATGGCTGTGCACAGACATACTGTAATATTGTCCATGTCTCCCAAGCTTCTTGACAAAGGATTCAGGAAGGAGTTCTTTGATGTGCCAGTTCATGTTGTCGATCATCTGTATAAGCTATACAAGCGTAGACCCAGGTTTGTGATACTTACATTTTAATTACCTACAAAATAATATGCCATTGTAGTGATTTGCATTACATATAAAAGTGCATAATGGGAGTGATCAATTTCAGTTACTGTACACTGTACCAGTCAAAGGTTTGGACATACCTGATTGAATGTAGTATGTTTTTCATTAAGCCATTTTGATCTAAAGGCTTATGCTGAAATGTTTGAAATGTGTTTTTTAGACAAATATAAATAGTGAAGTTGATTCCTATGTATGAATTTCTTTCCAAAGCCTTTGCCTTTCCATCAAGGCAAAGGGTGGCTAATTTAAATAATCTAAAATATAAATTTGTTTTGATTTGTTTAACACTTTTTTGGTCACTGCATAATCCCATTTGTGTTATTTCATAGTTTTGATGTCTTTACTATTATTCTAAAATGTGAGAAATAGTAAAAATAAAGAAAAATGTGTGTGTCCAAACTTTTGACTGGTAGTGTAATCTGTAAATAATTTAGCAATTGTGTTTTGTGCCTCAGAGTTCAAAAGATGAGGACCCAGACGGACAACAACATCGACCCGTTCAGAGAGCGGCCTCCGTGTGGCTCGGTGCCTTCTGACAGGCTCAGCCAGATGCTGAAGGCCATGGAGGAGCTGGATGCTCCAGAGAACATGCCGGAAGACTTGGACCCGTCAATCTGGGAGAGGTTTTGTCTCGTCCGCAGAGCAAAAGTAGAGAGCGAGCAGCAGGTAATAAGATCTCAACGTTTGGACGAGTTAAAGAGAAAAGTCTGTGGAAATACAAAAGCAACCTTGCCGATCCCAGTGCCTCAGGAATGGACCGCTAAATGTCCAGATGACTGAAATGCCTCTGAAATTAAAAATATGAAATAAGCATAAACACACATTTTTCCATTATGCTCAGTATAATCAACAATGGCATTCCATATATTCAGCACAATTTATAAATACTGGTTCTGTATCACTGCATATTTTCAGTGTTTTTCAAATATTTTGGATGTCTGAGGTTATCTGAGGTTAATTAGGTTATACTGTAATTCAGTTACTGAAAATACAGCTCTTTATCACCAGGACTGAAAGAATGGAATCTTTTGAAGAATTAGTGTAATGTTCAGTCCAGTCCAGCAATTAAACAAATCAGGCAAATCTAGCAAATTGTCATTTGTATTTTTTTAATTGTGTGTTGGACACTTATTCTTTGCAGGTAAAAACAAAGGCTTTGACTCTTGCTGAGATGCAGGCTTTCCTGCAGAAGAGGATTGATGAGGATGAGACTGCTAAACAGGAAATCAAAAATCTCACTGATGAACTTGATGGGTATGAATATGATTTTATCTATTGTAAAATCAAGTTAAATCAACTACAGATGGTGGTGAATGAACACATAAGCCTTTATTTTTCATTCTACTAAATTACTGAATTATCCTCCTGTGCTTTTCCTTGTCCTGCCCGCTTCCAGCCTGCATAAGGAGAAGAGCCGTTTCCTGAAGGACATCATGGTCCAGGTCCTGATCAAGCAGGGCCAGGTGGAGCTGGCTCCCACAGACCTGGTTGCCGACTACTCCGACTCTGTGCTTCACCACAGGAGTGTGGTGGAGGATCTCAACGGAACCATCAGGGTCAGCCTATACCACATACTGGGAATCTGTAGCACATAGCCTTGTAAGACTCAGCATGGATGCATATAGCCTAATGCTGGCTCTATACACAAAAAGATGACCAGGGATCATACTTGAATTTACATTTTGACATGATGTAGGGCGTTGATAATACAACATACTGTAAGTACAACTCCAGCAAACTAATCTTTGGTTGATAAAAAAAGGTGTTTACAATTTATTTAACAAGTGATGGTCACATGCAAGGGGTGTAAAAATGTACACGTCTTGATGTGGCCCATCAGTATGTTTTCCACAGACAAATGATCATCATATCTCTGTGGTCAGGTGTTAGGAGAGCAGAAGATAGCCACCATGGTGGAGTGCAAGGACTTTCGTAAGGGCATCATCCATCAGGAGTGGGAACACAAGATGATGAGGATGCAGATAGAAGACCTCAACGCCAAGGCCAGGGACATCCAGATGCTGCGCGTCTCTGAGCAGCTGCAGGAAGTGAGTGTGATCAGAACTGACATCGCCTGACCTGAATCGCATGATGAACAGCGCTCAGTCAAGCAGTACCAAATTTACTTGAAATGATCCTGCTATCAGTTATGACACATCAAATGACACCTGCCCTGAATTATAAACCACCCTAGTGTTAGATTAATGCTTTCTCTCACGGATCAATTTTTTTTAACCTCAATTAGTATACTGGCTTGGCTTTGAAGAGTGAATCACCACTAAATCATGTTTTTTGAGCTGTGAACATGGTTATGTGGCTTCTATATAGTGAATAGCATGTTCTTAATTTCAACATTTTTTCAAACTGATAAAATTGTTGTTGCCCTGCTCTCTATGGCCTGAAACTTTCAACTGTCTTGCCACTTTTGGCCACACCTCAATCAGTGATGTCAAGGCAGGTATTTCGCCTTTGGCAGCATCAAATGGCTCTGCGATCAGAAAATTGTTGCCACTCCCAAGTAGAGATGGATGATCCGTTATCACAGACACACACACGCCTATTTGCTCTCGCTTCCCATGCCACTTTTTTGCATCTTTCAAAATTGAATACTAGGCAGACACCAAATGAAAACGGCTTGTTTACGCACTCTTTAAACTATAGAATGATAACACACTTTCCTTATTCCTTCTTTACATCTCAATGGTGGTGTTTGCACATTGATTCAAAATGTAAGGAAAAACAGACAAGCAACTCGGCATCATTTGACTTTGATCTAAGGCACGAGCAGGCAGTTTCATCCCGAACGTCTCAGAGAGGAATACTGTGGTCGGGTTGCAGTGCATTAACCCCTTATTACACATTAAAAAGTGGTATAAAAACACAGGCAGCCGGTGACTGAGCAATGGAAAACATTCATATGGTCAGATGAGTCATCCTTCACTCTATTCTCAACAAGTCCATGAGTATTTGTGGCACACACAGAAGATATTTACAGGCCTGAGTGTTTGTTTTCAACAGCAAAAGCTTCAGGTAGCGCTATTATGGTGTGGCTTGCATTTTTCTGTAGTGGTTTAGGTCCCCTGAAACCTTAAGAGAGAGGAAAATTCCAGTAAAAACAAATCTATTCTGAGTGATCTCGTTCATCCCCTTCCATCCGAAGGGCAGGAGTGGTCATTGGGTGAAATGAGCATGAAAACGATGTAAACCATATACCATGTCACCAGTTTGCAATCCATTTAATTCTGGAATGGCACCAGAGACGGCACTTTTCACCACCATCATCAAAACACCAAATTATGTACTTTTCTGTGTAAGAATGGCGTCACATCCCTCCAACAGAGTTCCAGACACTTGTAGAATCTATTGCATGGGGCCTATAAAAACCTATTGCGACACTTTATGTTGATGCTCCCGTTGTTTTGTCAGTTACCTGGAGATATCATTTTATACCAGTCCGCTTTTTCCCCCTTCTTTCCAGTATCTCAACGAGGCGGATCATGACAGTCGCATGTCCAAGCAAGTTTCCACTTTGGAGAAAACCATAGCTTTACAGGAAAAGGTAACGGCAAAGTAATGACGAGAAATCCTCTCACTCAGCTGCATCATTGTTTTGTGTGTTTACTTTTTACACTTGATTCATAATATATCGATATGTAACATGCTCTTCTATTTTCAGACTCATCAACAGAGTGTAGAGCATCGTAATAAAACGATTGAACAGCTTAAAAGGCAGGCAGCAATGAAAGCTGAGAAGAATGACATTTTAGACGAGCATCTCGCCAATATGCAAGTGACTGTGGCTGAGAGGAGACATATCTATGAAGCAACAGGTAATCATACAGTAATTTCACAAAACTAATAAAACACATCGTAAAAGGGAAAGTTTTCTCTAAGAGACAATGGCAGCATAATTTTGTCTATAACAGAAATACAGTTAGTTTAATTTAAATGAAAATACAGCTAACTCATAAGGCAGTTCTATAGTCTTTTGAGCCTCTTCTGACTCATAAAATACTGTGGTTGGTGTTCAGCTGTGGAAGACAATCAGGAGGCGAGAACAGAGCAGCGCTACCTGGAAATCCTTCAGCGAAAGAACCTGGAGGACTTGGCCAGAGCGCAGGCAGAGGACCTGGCTGTCCTCTGGGCCGAGGTGGAGCGCCTGAGGATGAAGACCTTTCCTGCACTTGATCAGCTGAAATGCAACTAAACAAAGACTTCTCCTCAAGAAAAACTGGGTTTTATTTACATTTCTCTTTACAATAAAAAAACAACAACTGATTTTCAACATGAAATATACAACTTCAGCTGGGAATAACGATGGTATAGCAGCAACAAATAAAACAATATGTATGTTAAATGTGATTGTCACTCTTTTAGTTCCATTGTAGTATTTCTGTGTTTACTGATGATTCAAATTGCATGTGTGTGTGTTTGATATCAAAGCGTATTTAGGTGGTGAAGTCGTCCTCTGTGCGGTCAAAGTGCAGAATGCTGTCATCCAGACCAAAGAGATCAATAAGCTGAGACAGGCTGGCCTTTCGTCCGTCTATGGGGAGATCTGTCTGCAGCTCATACAGTGCAGCCTGAACACAACTCCGCCACTTGTCAATCAAGATTTGGAGCTGTGTCAAATCATTCTGGGGAGAGAGACAAGGAACGTGGAGTAGAAAGATTATCGCTTGTAGTCTAATTACCAAAACAAAAACAAAAAACACCTTCTTGTTATGGGCAACAGAGTATTTAAGAGTAGTTGATACCTTGCTTCTGTACATTTTAACCATCTTTAGTCTGCGCAGAGTCTCCATCTTCTCTCTAACCTCCCGTGTGAGCTGGTCTCGTAACAAGTCTATTGAAGGAGGATGTGTTGGTTCAGGAATGAGTCCAGGAACCCTTTCACTCACTGATCTCACTTCATTTCTGTTTATGTCGACATTCTGCGTGTCTTGTGGAGGGTTACTAACGGTCTCCTTGGAATCTGCAGGAACTTGTTGGCCATCCTCCTCCTCATCATCAACACAAAGGCGTTTGGCCACAGAGAAGGGCGAGGTGAAGGAGCGCCTTGATCTCTTCAGCCTCTCCCTCAGTGAGGCACTCAGCTTGTGATTACACTGTGGAGATGCCAGGCAATGAATGACAAGGTGAACAAACTTACAGTGTCTAGCCAGGTGAAAATATTGCATGTGAAATGTTGTTCACACTCAAGACGCCAAACACTTTTCACGTGATGTTTACAAGCAGCACATAATGGACAGGTGTACTTGAAAGGATTGAGTTAACTAACTTCACTAAGTACACAACTTCAACTTACCTTTTCCTCTTTGGGTTCATAAGGGCTTGACTCCACTGAAGTACAAGGTGTGGAATACACAGATTTTAATTTGGCTGCCTTGCGAGTGATCTCCATTGGTGAAACTTATTTGAATGGCCCATGTATGTTTGGTAGAGTAGGGCTCCTAGCTAGCCAGCTAGCTTGTCTTAGCACAAGAATACGTCAGCTCCTCTGATTCACAAAACATAAAACGCCGTCGACAACCTACAACTCACATTAACAGTTAATCAAACGTACTGATTAAAGTTTGAGCATTAACGTTTGCAAGTGAGTCCCATATAAATTACTCTAACAACACTGACTGGGCAGTGAACGCTACGATTTCTCTAATCTTCCGTGTTTTCGGCTCAAGAAAACCTCCAAGAGCAGCGATTGGACAAAAAGAACACAGTCCTCCTGCCGAGGAGGATCATGGGAACTGTAGTTGCTGGTGGCTAAATAGTTCAAAACAGCATTTTAAAACTCCACACTTTAGAGTTTGTTCCTCCTTACACCTAAAATGTGTATATTTTTTTCACTTTTTTTCCTCACTTCTTTTTCTGCTAAAGTTATACACACATGAACCGCTGCCAGTGCCACGGGTTTGTCATCAGATCAGCTCACGTGTTGAAGCATTGTTACTTGGTTACTGCTGTTGCTAGGGTCAAATAAATCGTGATTCATCTCTTCTCAGCAAAGTTGATTCACCCCTTTTAAAGGATTATCTAAAAAAATATATCCTGTGGAGTGCTTTATACATCGACTCCATTTAAGATTGTTTTGAGATGATACGCCTGTACATATAATTGTGTCTTTCTGTAGCCTTGAGGAGAAAGGTGTGAGATGAAATGTTATCCTGCCTCGACTTGAACATCAGTAGGTACTTGGCTGTCTGATATTACACACCCCAGGGAATGGGGATTTTAACATTTTATATGGATGAATCTCACAGGGCTGGGGGTTGAAGATAATTACTACTGTCTGTGTGAGTCAGGAGAGCTTTTTTTTTTTTCCCTCTTCTTTGAATTTTGAATAGCTGACATAAAATGTAGAGCACTGCTCATCTGCAATGCATGAAGTAATTGTAGCAGTGGGACACGAGGATCTAGAGGCTACGTGAGACATATTGGGTGAGGGTGCCAACTATTTCATGAAAGACAGGTGTGTAAGACCTGGCACTCAAAAACAAGGCCTCATGCCATATCTGTGGGCTACTGATTTATGTGTTGATGTACATGGGTCAGTGGGAAGACGCAAACCATTTGTTCCCTCAGCCTCCCAAGACCGTCCTGACCTCCAGTTGTGTTTGGTCGGGCTCCAGTAGTTGAGGTAGATAAACACATGTAGTGAGGAAAAGGCACTGATTTCCTTTAACTCAGTTTTAAACATAATAGATTAACTTTGATCCCCTGTCTGACATGGGAGTGCACTTGTGTGGCGGGGTGCATGGACTGCGGTGGTTTCATTTGGTTTGAATACTGTGGTTTCACTGCACATTTACTAAGCTGAATGGGTTGTTTTGTGTTGGGGATTACTGAGTTATTTGTATTTCCATTTGATAGAATCCCCTTTTGCATTGGTTTCTCTGTGTTGGAGGTTTCCCTTCCCATGGTGCCGCTGTCTTGTCTGCTTGCTCTTCCTTCCTTTCCAGGTTTAAATTAAATTAACTTAGAATAACCAGTAATGCCGCTCTGTAAATGGCAGTTTGACCCATACTGACTGTTATGTTTCTTGACTGACGCAGACCTGTCAAGCTGTTATTACTGTAATTGTTTCTGAAGGGATTCCCCCCCTCCCCACTGAGGGTGGTGTGTCTATTATGAGTTATGTAATGATGAAATGTGTTGCCCACATAATGTCCACAATCAAAATTTCCATTGGTGCACTTTCATTTCTTTTGGAATGAAAGGCTTATAATGGCCTTTCCATTTTGGAAAAGCAAAGGAGTATGTTAGAATATGTTATGCTCTCAGTCCATTAATGTTTTTAAAGACAAGAGTAAGTGTCATATTCTTTAAATGGTGGGTATCTCATATATTTTCTTTCCTTAAACTGTTTTTTAGTAATTAGACACAATGAGTCAAGTTCAAAGAATTTGTAACAAAATCATTGTTTGATAAAAACACTCCTATGATCCTAGAGAACAGTATGAGCAAGGCAAGCAAATATCATAGGACTCTATTTGAAAATAAGTGGTTGACAACTTTTTTCAGTCACTATCGCACAAACTAAGGATATACCAGAGTCTTTACACAGATTTATTAATTATAATTGCACATGCACATACATGAGAAACTCTATGCTTTCTTGTGCATGAAAAATTGCTAACCACTATAGTTAAAACAAAAAATAAAAATATGGCTGCATCTTCAAAACGTCAGGGAGCACAAATAATATTGTAATTGAATTTGTGATAAATTTCACTTTCTATCTGACTTTTATCATAATGTCATTTTTTTCTACACTTTTTACATTTTAATTAACAGTTTAGAAATTACAATTTTTACTGAATTGTTACCGGCCCAGTCTCCAAAATGTGCTTGTATCACATTTCATCACTGTAAGCCAAGCATCCAGGAAAATAAACATATAGGATCCAAAGAGAGCTGAAGCTGTTTTCCTTTTGCCCTGCCACACACAAAGTGCCGTCCCACAATTTGTTCACTCGTAGAGTATGATATCCATGAAAAACATGTACCATGTCTCTTGTTCTAAAAAAGTCCAAATATCCAAAATGTGCAAAGCCCAATGCAAAGTCCTGCCAGGGTTTGTGGAGGTTTTTTTTATGAATATACTATATCTTATTGTTAGTCCCTGATCACCTAAACAAATTGGCAAAAACTTAATTTTGACTGGACTGCATTTATGTCTGCAGGAGTTATCGGAAGACAAGATGGCGCTGATTTCACTAGACAATGTGATTATATTACATGGGTGCAGAAATTCTTACATAACCCATAGTGGTGTACCTGCGGCTTTCATGTGGGGAAACAATGTTACATATCTCTTCCATCAGCTCAGTCACGTGCAGGAATGATGTTTTCTGGTTTACCTGAGGAAGACTGGTGGTATCCTGACAACACCCTTAACTGTCAAGGTTCAATTGCTCAGTGAATCATGAATCTATTCATGTCATGTTAACTTGACAAACCTATAAGTGATTCAATAAATTGATATGTGCATCTGGCTTAGTGTTTGGCTATCTGTTTTGAACTAGTACCACGTGTCATTTCGGGAAAAACACAAACAAGGTAAAACTATTCATGTTCTGAGTGTTAAAACTGTCAAAACACCCCAACATCAGTGTTAGAATTTGGGTGATTTAGTTATGGCAATTCAGGAATAAGCCCTTATCTGGAAAGCTGTTATCTTGAACACTATATAACATAAACATATTTTCTCCCACATTCTGCTGAAAAAAATCAGTTAACTCTTTTTTTAACCAATCCCTTTCCCTTAGATATCCTGTGGCATTATTCAAGCTTGCACATAGATGTGATTTGGGCAGCTCCTCCTCCATACACTGTCTTCGGGGCCGTTTGTTTTCCATCACTGGGGCAGATTGGAGTCATGCTCGGCGTGAGTCATGCAGGGTGGGTGAATGTCTGCGCAGGGTGTGGTGGGTGAGGGTTCCTACTGGCGCTTGTGGCTGCCAGTGGGGGAAAGCATCTAATTTGACTCAAATTGCATAAATGCAAATGAATGAGTAGTAAGTTTTGATTATGATCACAGTTAAACACATTTCTCATATCCCTGCTGATGCTATAGGCCATATGGGAGTCCGCCTATCACAAACAAACTGCTCTTTAGTGGAGCAACATGCAATTTGATAGTGTATTTTGAGAAGATTATCAGCAGGGTCAAATCAAAACCATATTCATTCTGAATATTTTTTTTGATATATCTCACTTTATCAAGGCTTAAGAGGCTAGGACAAACCCTTGAGTCACACTACTGGAACAGGAAAGAAAGAAACTGATACTTCCAACAGCTAATGAACACACACACACACACACACACACACACACACACACACACACACACTGTTGAACAGCCTTCTGTGCGAAGGTTAGGCCTGCGAGTCAATTTCATACAGTAAGGATGACCTCCAGTAAGGTGCTGAAGTCTGACTCGCATGCTGCTGCTGCCATAATGTAAATATATGTGGTGAAACACTGTTTGGTTATAATGATACAACAGCTGAAACCACCTAAAGTTTCCCTTCTTCCTCCTCCAATGTGCGCACCAGATGTACTAATCCTGCTGGAATTGAACGAATCTGCTGATGCACACAATAGATCAGCAGATTATGAAATGTTATACAGTATGTGTGTGTGGGCCGGGGGTCGCGCGCGTGCGTAGGTGTGTGCGCGCGCGCGTTGTGTGTGTGTCTGAGTGAGAGGGCTGTGTGAGGCTGGCACTGTCTCTCCTACAATGAAAACAAAGAAAACTCCCCCAAAACACATAGTTTCTCCCTCTTCCTAAAACTGTGTCCGAAGTTCATCACCTTGTTTGCAGAGTTGCTAAACCGACTATCTGTCTCTCCGAGTTGGATTGACAAGTTAATTGGCTCCCTGAGGTGCTGTTTTTTTATTCGGCTTTCCGTGCCGTCTACTACACCTGCCTGCCAAGCTCCAGTGCTGATGGGCGCGGCTGGGACCAAAGCCCAAATCTCTGTTATGACTTGCCTGGGAAAGTTGAGCGAAAAGGCACAAAAAGAAAGAGGAGTCACAGGAACATCCCACTTACCGCGCGTCAACTTCATATAAACATTATCCCCCTGTGGACGGGATCAGTCGGTCCGTCTCGGGGAATCAGGGTTTGATTGATTGTTACATCGACTTGGCTGAAGGTATGGATTTTCTCCTTGATTACAGCTTTTTTTTGGAGTAACCTGTGCATATGTGGCGCTTCTGTGCAGCTAAGGAGACCCCCCCCCCCCCCCCCCCCGAAAAAAAGTTGTTTTTATGCTGAATGTTGCGGATGTTGCTTCCCACCTGGTCGCTGCACCTTTTGACCTGCACTAATACCTGGAGTTTGGTGGCGGGCTGTCAGATGCCATCAGGCGTTTTCATCTGCACTTCTCCTGGGCTCAAACGTTTTCTGAGTTATATTCGACCCCTTTGATGGAATTGGCAGTAGGCTTCCTTAGCGAAAAATCACCGAAACAGCTCATTCCTATAGTATTCATACAGGGACTTACAGTGTGGAACTAAATGGTGAGTTTATAGTGTTATTTTCTCTCCTGTGGAATTATTATAGTGATACCTTAGGAGAAAAAATAACACCATGAATTCATTATGAAGTTCCACATACAGTTTTGTTGTGATATAGTATCCTTCTAAAATGTGTTCTAGATTACTGTGGTTCTTTTTCGTTGGGGTAAACATTCAAAATCTTGTCGCTCTAACTTTTAATTTGAAGTTTTGGTGTTTATAACCCGTAATAGACTGTTCATTAGTTTGTTTTGGTGAGCACATATGCCACAGTGTGGGCATTAACATCGATAAATTGTGCAAATTTGGATAGATTAGAGTGACTTAGATTAGTGAATGTTGATTGGGTTTACTTTCACTTGACGTCTTCATTTTCTCAGTTCCAGTAAGAGATAATCATCAAAAACGACAAAACCCTACATTTGGCTTTGGAAATGTTTCTGCCTTTTTCCCCCAAAATGTTGCAGTGAAGTCTCCACTAGATGAGGCACATGCTGTTGATTTAAAGGTCTTCAGCTGGAAGGGTGTGGTGAGAAGATGGTCTTTTGTGCTTTCAGAGCTGTACAGTGAGCCACTGGCCTCTTTTGTTCTTTTGTTACTATGCTTTCAAAGACACAAAGTGAATCCCAACTCTATTGAAATCTATAGGTAGTCTTGCTTTCTGATGATGATGGTGCTTTATAAGCCTCTTGGGCCTTTCTTGTGGTGTCTGCCATTCAAATCAGTTTTCAATGTGTCTGGAAAGTTCGTTTTTTTTTTAAAATAGAGGCTGTGAGAGCTGAATGTAGTGTTTTACCTGATCTGAGGCCTACTGTAGTTTTGCTGCTTCTGTCAAGGTGAGGAGAAGCAGGTTATTAGGGGAAGAACTGTAACTGGGAATCTAACAAACTGGCAGCACTTGGGCAAATGTTTCCCTTGCAGAATTAACACTTATTTAAGCTTTCATTAAAGGTGTTTTTACTTAATCAGATTGTTTGATCTTCTCTTGGGTGTTGTTGCGGCATGTAAAAGTGCCCTCAGTATGCGATTAGTGAAATTTGATTTTTTTGTGCCTTCAGGCGTATGAATTTCAAATTAATGGAGTATACATGCTCAGACACAATCGGGCTAATCTTTAACCCAAATCCTGGGTTATTGCTGGCATCGCCCTATCTCCTTTTACCTTGAAATGTCTAGCAGAAGGATATTTAACCAAGATTATTAATGATAGTTGGCACAGTATTAATGCCCATGGCCAACGTTTTATCACCTCACCAGATAATATGGAATGGACGATTTAACAAGACAGAGACACTACTCAGGAGAGATATCAGGAGGAAAGGGTGAGACTTTTGAATTCATTTCTATAGTTCGTAGAAACCATTAGATACGTAATATCAACTGAATCCCTCAGACAAAGAACCATATAAGCCTGTGTTAAGTTTTCAGATGACCTTTGCAAATTTCAGTATGTGAAGACCATACATTTGAGTTTTCTGTGCTTTAATAGTTCAAGAAAACACTGTTTAACATTCACACAAGAAGTGATATGGATGTGCAAATGCAAGCCCATTGGCTGCAGATGAAATTTCAAAACAAGGGTGATTCTTCATTTGAATGCTTATTGCCATGTTAGATTGATTGGTCTAACTATACACGGGGTCATTTGTGTTCAAAGGCTTATTAATGAGGTTTCTGGTTGCATTATGTGGCTTTGGTTTACTGGCATTGCAGTCAAGTCCCAAAGAATGCGTGAGGCCGTAAAAACCCAATGCATTTCTTCGATGCGTAGTGTTTGTGTTCGTTTTTCAAACACTATTGCAGTCTTTCCTTGGGCGTTGCTTTGGTCTCTCTTTTTTGGGGCTTACTGTCACTAACAACAAGGCATGCCTTCACTAGCCTGGCTGGCACTCCATTCATATTAAGTCCTAATTAGTAGTTCCAGCACGCCTTCTGCCAAAGTGTTAGTCTTCCTCCACTTCTTCCTCCACTTCTTCCTCCAGTGACTGTGACAGTCATAATCATATGTGATAGGACAACTCAACTTGGCCTAAGTGCTTTGACACGTGGATGGATGGAGAGGTCAGGAACGCCTGATTATATGTTTGACACTGACCGATGCTATTATGCTAACATATAATCAGCCTCTCTGTCCTCGTCTGTCCTCCCTTGTTTTATATGTCACTTCTGAAGGGAGAAGGAAGATGGAATTGGAATGGAACTTCCACCGTCTATAATTGAATCAAATAAAACGGAGAAGTTGAACTGAACTGTAGATTGAGTGCAAGAGGCCTCCTAGTGGATGCATCGTGTTACTAATATCAATTACATGCTAACTAACCTACTTCGACATAACTGATGACATACCCATACTATGCCAATAATGCACAAGGTGTCGCTTACATGCATTGGGGGGCTAATTTCTGATTTAAGTGAGAAAATGACTGAGTAACATGCTGTTTAGTGGTAAAAACAGTACATTTTTGCTGTCACACCCATATGTATACTTACGAACTGATGTGTATACTGATTTAAGAAAAGAGAGCTTTTGAATTGTTATTGCTGCTACTAATCCAATATATTATTTCGCAGAAAATCGTCAGTGTTAATTTAACTCTGAGAGTGTAAACATCAACACTATGCCAGTGTGATATCGATGAGTAATGTGTCACCCCCCCCCCCCAAAAAAAAGACTAATGACTAAACAGATACTTGTCTGTTTTGTTTATTTACATGAGATTCCAGTATAAGCCCCTAGGGTTTTAGGGTTTACCTCTCACTTACACAATTTGTTTCACTTTTATTTATTTATTTTTTCCCTGTTTCATTACATTGCGCAAATAAACTTGAACTTGAACTTGAGCTTGACTGACTAAACTGAGTCATCGCTGATTTAAGTGAGTGAGTGTAAAAATCAAGACAATGCAAGTGTTTATAAGTCCACACCCAACAGATTTAGTTTAACACTTTTAGATAGTTTTGAACACTCACCCTAAAGCCATACCAGCTCTATGAATGAACAAATAACTCTTTAATCAACGCTTGTCATCTCCAATAATTGTCACTGAAAAAATCAACACTTATTAACACTGGAAAACTCCCTGGATCATATATGACTGAACATACAGTATTCTGTATAGATCACAGCTAGTAATATTCTTTGTTTTTGGATTCTATCAGTGGTGACAGAAACTATAACTACAACAACAAGACTCACATCTCTACCACCAAGTGAGTGTCTCCTTACCACAGTCACTTCTGCACGCTTTAATTATTTGCAGGATACTTAAATATACCAAAGTAATTATAGTGAGCAATTCTAAAGGAAGTACCCCATGAGTAACAAGCTCTCCTTGTTTTGCTGTGTGTCTTTTCGTTGCTAGAGGGAACAAGCGGATCAAATCACAGGAATATGTCCAGCAGTGCTGGAGGGCTGGGCTTGGAGAAGAATGTCTTAACCCAGAACAGCAGTGGAAGTTATTTCACTTCATGTGAGAGGAACCATTAAACTCATGATCTTTGAATTGTAAGGATCTGGATCTGTCGTCAGAGTCGCTCTGAGATCCTGAACGTTATAGTTTTCACATCCCATAGAGTAAAACTGATGCAACCTTTTATATTTTTTTGTGTCTGTTTAAATGGACATTTTCAAAAGTCCAACTTCATCCACTTTTTAAGAACTGTTGTTAGAGCTCCACCTCATGAATATTGTATTTTAAACAAAGCATCAGATTTATCCTTATAATTCAAAGATCACAGACTTTTATGATTGATTTTATGATGATTATGATGAATTCTGCTGGGTCATTTAACCCCATGACATTTAAAAAAAACCCATTTGATTCAAGCAAACTACTCTTTGTACATGCATGGTGTTGGATGATAGGCTCCAGTGTAACAGGACCGCAGCACTGACTCGTGCGTATCGCCCCTGCAGCCTCTGTAGGTGTGAACGCCAGCAGCTTCAGCTCCTCCTCGGGCGTTTACCTCGGAGGAGACTCCTCGGGAGGAGGCGATGGAGGGGGGAGCTTTGGAGAGGGAGAAGGCTACGGAAGCGGAGGCGGAGGCAGCGGCAGTTATCTGGTGAGCTCGGTGTCAAAGGTCAAGTCCAGCTCGTCGGGGGGCGGCAGGAGAACACAGAACTCTGCCTCGTCAGGCGGCCTGTCGCCAGCTTTCCGGGACAGGAAGAACATATCCAGCCGCTCGGGAGGCTATGACGGTGAGTTTGGATCCTGCCAAGCTTAGTAAAATAAATGGAGTTGTTGGCATCAGGGTATGTCTGTGCCAGAAACAGCAGCCAGAAACTGTTGCACACGGGGGTGCAGTTTTCACCTCTCCTAACCTATTGTGTTTTCTTCTAGGAAGTTCCAGCGGCAATTCCTCTCCAGAATTTACACGCAAAGATTATGGAAACTATTGTAAGTAAGAATAACAGCATGTGATTATGTACTTTGTAACTGCACCATTTTCTGTCAGCTTTTCCTAATTGTGTGTGTTTGCATGTATTTGTGTGTACGTGTGCTTCTATGTGTGTGTTCCTTTGTGTGTGTGTGTGTGTGTGTGTGGGGTCGTTTCAGGCTCCAGTACCGCCAGAGGGAGGAGCCAAAGCAGAGGTATGCCATAATTTTTTGCTTGTGTTTTTTTTTTCTCTCCTCCATTATTTCTGCACCATCTGAAAGTGAATTGTGCTTTGGGGATGGCTTATGAGTTTTATTGAAATTGGATTCCTTTGTCCATTGTGTGTTGTGATTTTTTTTTTTTTCCAGAGAGCGAGATCAGAGCCAGATTGCAAAGTGCCTCTCCCACCGCCTGCAGATGTAAGACAACTTCAGACAGATGGATCCATTAGCTGTCGGTTATGCAATGCCTTATAAAGCCACAAATCATCTTTATTTGAGCATTTTCACTTAAAGACCCAACTGGATATTGAAAGATTTTTAAAAGTCCCACTCAATCGGGTCATTTTAGAGCAGTATGCTTTTTGAATGATGTCGTTGTCGAAGGCTTTCGCCCGGGATTCATTATATCATGCAAAAGGCATTCCTTCTTTTCCACTTCACTATTGCATGTGTATGTATCTCTCATATAATCTCATCCCAACCCTGTAGTCCACCCACACTATCCAGCACCTTGGGACGGGTGACATCAGTATCACATCATCAACAGCAAAGCTTACACATGGCAAACTTGGAAGAAAATTCATATTACATTCCCTCATCCTAACCACTCCTTCCATTGAAAAAGTCTGGAAGCTACTACTATGTATCAGTTCAACTCAGTAGTGAGAAGTAATTGACTTATTGAATTCATTCGGCAAAAGAAAAGGGATAGGATAACACAATAAAGCTCGTGGGCGTATTTCCATTGTGTTCCTTTGGGGGAGATGGAAAGTGGGAGGGAGTTGGGCAAGAAATGGCAAGAATAGCTCACAGAGGAACATGATTCACCGTAACACCTCCTTTCTGAATCAAGCGCTGGAGGGTCAGATTGCTGATCTCTCTGATAACGCCCCCTGCTGATCAGAGTGGGCAACGGACATTATTTTTATCCACATTTTTAGCAAACAGTTAGTCATACCCTCTTACAAAGGATGTGTTATTCCGAACACAATGTTAATAATAATAATAATAATAATAATAATAACAACTTTATTTATATAGCAACTTTAAAAGCAGAGTTTACAAAGTGCTTTTGACAGTCAAAATAAAAGCAGAATACTCAAGTGGAACAGTGTGAAATAGGAATCAAATTTAGAGAAGAGGACAAAAATGGAAGAATAAACCAAAATAATAGAGTAATATGGATAAATAAAAACCAAAATAAATGGATAAAATAAAATAAAATATGTGTTTCTTCTTTGGGACAACACACATTTGTGGTACTTTTCAACACAAGATATGTTGTGGTAAAATGTGTTGTCATTAACGTGTTGAAAAGTAACACACGTGTGCTGTCCCAAAGGAGACACACAGATGAGTTAAAAATGACACATCCTTGGGTCGAATATGATGAATCAAATCCCACCTTAACTTTACCTTAATGTCAGATGGAGATCTTAGCTTGCTATGGTGCATTTTCTGTACTTTTAGACTAAAATCATACACTGAAGTTCTCCGAGATATTGCAGGGCATGCATTTGGTATGTATTGTTTATTATATTGTTTATCAACCTGCGGTGCTGGGTTAACATGGTGAGTGTGTGTTGCAGGGACGGAGCTGGACGATGTGAAGAGGCTGCTGAAGGCGGGACGCTCCAGCAGCGTCAGCCCCACCCGCTCCTCCAACGCCTCCATCACCCTGCCTGTCCCCAGGAAGGCCACTGTGGAGACCAAGATCATCTCCCAGTCCTCCTCTCAGTCAGGTACTTACACACACACACACACACACACAACACACGTCAGCACACACCACCTGCACAAACTCATCCATACTCACACAAAGACAGGTTCTCACGCTCTCTCGCTCCAATAATTTGTGTTTTGAAAAACGCTTTTTCACCTTCTTAATTATTGTCTTTATGTCTTTTCTTCCCTACAGTTTCAACCCCGTTTGATGCCAGTGTGACATCAGGCCAATATGATATCAGTCTGAAATCAGGCCAGTATGACACCAGTGTGAGATCAGGCCAGTTTGATACCGGTGTGAGATCAGGCCAGTTTGATACCGGTGTGAGATCAGGCCAGTTTGATACCGGTGTGAGATCAGGCCAGTTTGATACCGGTGTGAGATCAGGCCAGTTTGATACCGGTGTGAGATCAGGCCAGTTTGATACCGGTGTGAGATCAGGCCAGTTTGATACCGGTGTGAGATCAGGCCAGTTTGATACCGGTGTGAGATCAGGAGTTTATGATATCAGTGTGAAATCAGGCCAATATGATACTGGTGTGAGATCAGGAGTATATGATACCAGTCTGAAATCCGGACAGTACGATACTGGTGTGAGATCAGGAGTTTATGATACCAGTCTGAAATCCGGACAGTACGACACCAGCGTGAGATCAGCCCAGTATGACTCTGCCACGCTGGACTCTGCCCTCCCCTCCTTCTCCTGGTCCACCTCCACCCTCCCCTGCCCCTCCGCCACGGTGGCCGCCGCCGGCAGCAGCAGCGGCACCTACACCTACCAGGTCAACACCAACAACATGTCGTCAGGATCCTCGCTGCTCAACGCCACCTCGCCCTCCGCCTTGTCAGGTGAGACGAAATACACACGAGTCTCACTCTGTCACCTGCAGATGAAATGCTGCCATGTTTGAAATGTAGTAAGGAACATTTCTGTGACGGTTTTGTTTACATGTCTGCGTTCTCTGTTTGCAGTTTACGGCTTTCAGAATAATCTGGCGCCCACGTCCAGCGGTGTGCTCACTACCAGTGGAGCGAACGTAAATGCCAACCTAGGAGGTATGGTGGCAAGTTTCCAGACCATTTCCATAACATCTAGACAGTATGAATCTTTTGCAGTCAATAGATATACAAAATAGCACCTTGCTTATGTGTGTGTGTGTGTGTGTGTGTGTGTGTGTGTGTGTGTTTACAGGGTATGGGGTACAGAAGAACGTCTCAAATACTGGTGGTCTTGTCAGCACTGGAGTCTCTACAAGTAGTAAGTCCACAGTAGTTTGTGTAACAATGGAGAGATCAAAGTAAAAGAAAAAAAATAGCCTATATAGGTATATGAGCACTATAAGAAAACAAAATAGCAACAGTATTATTATGAATTACTCCACACTTCATAGCATTCTTCATGTTGATGAAGGATTCTCTGATCTAAGTTTTCAAATTTATGTTTTCACATCTCATTATCTTGTAACTAACTAATAACCATTTTGGTGATGCATATTATTCACACTCAAAACTATCTGGATTAACTGCAGCTGAAATCATCTTACCTGTAAAAAAATCCAAGCTTATATTATTTCTCTTCTGACATTTTCATTGTCAAAACAGTTCTCAAATTCTAAAAAAAAACGTTAGTTTTCTATGGAGTGATTTCTGATTTCTATCTTTTTTAGCATCAGCCACTAGATCCCAAACTGACGATGGCTACAAGAAAGACTACAAGTTCCTGCTGTTGGAGAAGGAGAACGTTCCCGCCAAGCGCAGCCAAGACACAGAAGTGCTCGTTCTGGCTAAAGACAGCGGCAAGCAGTTCACCAGCAGCAGCGTGCTCATAGGAGGAGGAGGAGGTCAGTCGGCTTCTTACCGCCCCCTTGTGGAAGAATAATTCATTTTCTCTCAGCACAATAGACCGTGTGCATAAAGCATGTCCGCCTCCTGGACTGACATCATCCAGTCCTCTTGGCCCATCCCACAGTGTGACACAGTCCCAACATTTCTGCTTCTTAACCAAGTAACTTTTACCAGAAATGGGTCAATTCATGAAGCTGACATGCTTCATGCACATGGTCCTTTGAGATAATTCACCATGACGTGTGAATGAATATGTCACCACCTGTATTCACAACAGAGACACAGGAATAGCATGATTCGACAAATGCTACTTATTCCTATTAAAGACTTAGCTGATGAAGACTGTGATATGAGGGCACCACAGACTATCGATGCTTTCGAAAGGGGCCTAAAAACCTTCCTTTTTAACAGAGCCTTTCCTTAACTTTGTGCTGGTTTTTTATTTTTGTCTTTATGCATTGTCTATAAACTTTTCCTTTTTAATCAGGCCTTTTTCCTTTGTGTGGCTTTTAATGATCTTTGCTGTTGGTTCATTTTTATCGGTTTTTATGCTCCTGTTTTTTTCTTTTACTCTGTAGATTTACTTCTAATGAAAAGTGCATTACAAATTAAATGTATTATTATTATTATTATTATTATATACGGTTGGTTTGACTACTGTTGGCAAAATGCACTTATTGTAAGTCACTTTGGACAAAAGCGTTATGTAATGTAATGTAATGTAATGTAATGAATAGCTATGTGGCTTTAATGAACTGAACTAGATTTGACTTTTTTAGTATTTTGAATGAAAGTTGCTGTCTGTGTTAACAGGATCGCTGTCAGGAGATTCCATGAAGAAAGAGAAAGTTATATCCAGCTACACTGAGACGGCTCCGCTGAAGTCAGAGACAGGCAATACTTTCTGTGAGGAATTATTTAAAATGTCCAAAAATGGCATTAATACTAAAAAAAACCCCATAATGATGCTTATTAATAGTGTGACATTCATTTCATAGATGGATCATCTGGAGTTGTAATGAAAGACAAAGCAACATATGCAGGTATTTCTGATTGCATGTATCATGATATGATTGTGTGGTTATGAGACTTGATAATAACAATTAAATCGTGAGTTATTTTTACTTTCCTCCGTCCTCAGAGATCCACAGGGACAGCGGTTTCTTCGGCGGTGGAGGAGGAGGATGCTGCTGTGGGAAGGACGCTTGCTCCTGGTGGAAGTGGCTGCTGGGTCTCCTCCTGCTCTCCCTGCTCCTGCTGGGACTCCTGTTCGGGCTCATCGCACTGGGTGAGTTGAACCAGCATCCCACTGTGCCTCTATTAGCTGACAGAGCTGATGAATAGCGGGTGAACGTCCGCACTGCTGTGTCCTGCTGACGTGCAAGCGCTCTGCTCCAACTGTGTTAAGAAACAGCGGTGTTACGAAACATCTTGCGGTTTTATGAAACATTCTTTGAGTGTAACGAGACATCTTGGGATATTACAGGGAAAAATAGACTGAATTTTGCCACAGTGGAGAAAAAGATGGCTAATTTGACAATCACAGACTTGCAACAGAGTTCACATAATGCTATTGCAAAACGAAACAAATCTCCTAAAGCTCTGTGATGTCAAGAGACACTCTCCGGAGGCTCTCTGTGGACTAATAAAATATTTGTTTGAGTTTTTACAGGCAAGCGGGCATTATTTCACAGCGCTGCTAAGAGCTATTAGACAGAAAATGTACCCCTCTCCCTGGAAAATTGACCCTGGGCACTGTCCCATTGCCATAACGTCGGTCTGGTATTCATTGTCAGTGGAGCAGCTCCAGAAATTGTTGCTTGATGACATCACAGACTCAAGTCTTGGTCTCTAGCACCAGCAGAGACTTGTTGATGTACACAAATCTAAATTATACTGTCTAAGATCATGGAATAACATCTGTGAACTTTGTTGTGGAGTAGATTTTCACTTTAAGCATACACACAACAAAACCTGCTGAGTCTACATATTAAAACACATGGGTCATGACTGGTTAATATACACATACTGTATAGTTATAGACCGTGTATAATACATACAGTATATTCACTATCTTCTGTTTCAGTATTGTGTTATTTTCAATAATGTAATAACAACATAAAAGTGCCCTAAGTAACTTTTAACTACTAACTTTTAACTACATTCTGCAGTAGGTTAGTGGTAGTTAAAACAAATCTTAGTATTTTTAGGTAGCTTTTGTTTAAAAATGTTCACAGTGATAAACAGTAACACAATGCAATGAGTTAAATGTGAGTTTTAATGTGTTTTTGAAGTTGGAACATGCTTGTTTACTGCACACTTGCATTGTTTACAACATTGAAATGAAATCTATCTATCTGTGTGCCATTATACTAAGGCTGACTTGCATTTCTCTCACGCTTTTACTCTGACTCTTATCTAATGTTCTTGACTCAACTGACCGAGGGGATTTGCCTGTATTACTTCTGGGTGTTTGACTTTAGCTAATGAGATTTTGGCAAAATATCATGGGAATAGGCCAGCAGCAGCATGACTACGATACAAACGGAAGTTAAAGAAGGCCAAGGCTAGAATCAATGCAGTTTGATAAAGAGATAACAATTTGTCAAAATAACTTTATTGGTTTAGAAGTACAAAATAACTTCATGTTTATGTCCATCCACACCGAAGTGAATTATTTAAACGTTTCATATAGTTTGGGTTCCTGGGATGGATCTGTGGCCACAGTCCTACATCAGTATCTTATTTGTTACTATATTTCTTTGTATTATTATTATATTTGATATTTTGGACTCAGATATGATAATCTTTCAATAACACTACTGTTTTCAAAGTGTTATTTTGTCAAGTCAAATTAATTGTAGGGTAGTTAAAATGTCATTTATCTTCTTTGTTATGAATTATTATTATTAATTAATTAATAGTTTGGCAAATTACAGATTCAGAGTAGTTTCTTAACTCTGCCCAACTGTGTGCACATTGTGTGTGTGTTCCTGTCTTAACAAATCTTGATGCCCCTCCGCAGCTGAAGATGTGAGGAAGCTGAAGAATCGAGTGGCTGCCCTGGAGGCCGAGTCCTCGGTCGCTGCTGCTCGCACCAGTCGGCTGTCAGGTTCTGCCAATGACATCAACACAGTTCACTCTGGCACCTATGTGGACAGTGGAGGAACCTCCCACACTGACAACACCCTACACCTGGGCGCCGGTGGAAGCTCAGGCACCAGAGTCGGCATCGGTGGCGGTGGCGGTGGCGGTGGTCGCACCGGCACCGGCACCGGCATGGGCGTCAGTGGTGGCACCAGCGGAGGCACCGGCACCGGCTTCAGTGGTGGCGCTGGCACTGGCGCTGGCACTGGCACTGGCACCGGCTTCAGCGGTGGCACCAGTGGCGGCACCGGTGGCTTCAGCGGTGGTGCTGGCACTGGTACTGGCTTCAGTGGCGGCACCAGCGGCGGCACCGGCACTGGCACCAGCTTCAGTGGAGGCACCAGCAGTCGCACTGGCTACGGTGGCGGCAGCAGCACCGGCTTCAGTGGAGGCACTGGCACTGGCACTGGCCTTGGAACTGACATTGGCATCAACGTCGGCACCGGCACCAGCCTTGGGACCGGCATGGGCGGAGGACACGTAGACGGCGCTGCCCTTCAGAGCACCATCCAGCAACTGCTGAGAGCTGAGATGCATTCTCAGTCATTCAGAGGTGGTGCACATATACCGACTAAATTAATTCACACACACACACACACACACACACACACACACACACACACACACACACAGTAAGTTCATTATACACATTACTGTCCATGTTAATTGAACTGTTGTTTTCTGTTTCAGCTCTCATAACAGCTTCAGCTAAAGGAGAGAGAGGAGAGCCTGGACCTAAAGGTAAAATGTCTAGTACAATTATTTCAACATTATTTCTTTCATGAAATCCACATATTCCCCATTTTTCCATTAATTAACCTGGATCATGTTTATTTTTCATTTTTACTTTTCAGGGGATGCTGGATTGAAAGGTCAGGGAGACAAATGTTTGCTTTTAAAAATATATTTTCTCTTTTGAGGTTTTTCAGTTGTATTCACATGTTTGTCATCTACTGAATACTATGATTCTAATCATGTTTACATTTCACTTGTCACAGGAGATAGTGGTTTCCCTGGACTTCCAGGTAAGGAATGATGACTATTATAAATGTATATTATCCTTGAGTCATTACCAGTATAGTATCTTCTCTGACGATTATAATGTATGGGGTCATAATGTCACTTTTCTAACACTGACCTTTGACCTCAGGTCCTCCCGGTGCAATGGGCCATTCAGGACCTGAGGGGCCTAGAGGACAGAAAGGAACTGCAGGTACAGTCATCAATTCAGTTCCAACTATGTGATGCAAGTACAGTGTTTAGCCCATTTAGTTGAACCAATTTAGTGTGTGTGTGAATGTCTGTATGTAAAATGTCTGATCAGGTGATCATGGATTGGAGGGGCCACCAGGCATGAGGGGTCGCGAGGGCCCAGCTGGCCCCAGAGGTGAGCCAGGACCCTCAGGCTTCGGAGAGAAAGGTGACAAAGGTACGGCTTCAATTCACTGCAGTAACGGAACATTTGTTGGTTTAATTCTCCTAATGACACCCCAGTTACACCGGGTAATAAAACTCATAAAGGTCATGTAACTACGTCCAGAATCTCATCTTTTTTGTGTTTCTTCATGCAGGTTTTCCTGGATCTCCTGGTTCTGCGGGACCTGCCGGGCCAATCGGACCAAAAGGTGAGATGATGTTAAAGATAATGGATTACAAATTGCGATACGCAGGGTTTCAATAAAAGAGAGTGGATGTCATTGTCTGTGTCAATGTCACTGTCAATTTTTATGTTATTTCCAATGTCAGTTTACTACATTAGTTTTACTTTACTACATTAGTGCTGTGTCGGTTTTTGCACAATCATCCAAGGCATGCAAAGGCTTCAAGAATGTTCCGGTCAATATAATAGCAATAGCAAACATTTATGATGATTTATGCTAATAATTAATCTGTGCTCTAGGCTCACCTGGAGTTCCTGGGCTCTCTGGGATACCAGGTCAGTTTCTTGCTATATTCATTCATTTAGAGCATTGCAATAATCCTAGAGACACCTGCTGAGTTGAATATGACCTCAAATCTACCAGCACTGACTTCAGCACAAAAACTACCAAATAATGTTAGTGATGTCTTGCCTTCAGCCCTTGTATTTTACATTAACTCTTATATTTTAGGTCAACCAGGTTCTCAGGGCTTCCGAGGCGAGGCAGGGCCACCTGGGCCTAAAGGTAGGTCACATGGCATGAAGAGGATAGAACAAAATCAAATGATGGACATTGTTTACTAGCTTACAGTCAACTGCACAGTTAATTTGGTTGATCTTATTTGCTGTACTGCTGCTCGTTCTTCTCTGCAGGGGAGAGAGGGCCTGCTGGATCTCAGGGAATTAAAGGTTTGTTGCTGCTATATCAGATTTTTTATACAAAGGGACAGGATCATGGCTGTAGCTTTGGGGCTTAGCAAACAATTCTAAATGTGGTTTGATCAATGTTTGCCTTAGGTGACCATGGCGAAAAAGGACAGCGAGGTCTGTCAGGTGAGTACAACATCTGGACTGTCTGAAACAAACAAACAAATAAAACGATGTTTGTAGCTGCCAAATTGGCTTATTATATACCGAGTACAGTATGAGTTGTTCCATCCACTTGTCTCTCCCTCAGGTGACCCTGGTTTACCAGGACTGTCCGGGCCGGCTGGAGAGAAGGGATCCAAAGGCTCAGTGGGTGAGTGATGGGACGGCTCAGATTATTCCTCCACCTGTTGACCCAAGACAGACTTTGTTTACTAGGAGTGTTACATTTGAGCTCCACGCTTTGATTTTCCAACACTTTCTGTTTCAAACATAGACTGTAAAAAAAGGTTTCAAAGCATGATACTGAGCTGGAGTTCCAAAACCTTTATGTTACATGAATGTGATGAATGAATGTGATGAATGTGATCATACCAAAAATTTCACCCATTCTAGAAGGTGGCAGTGGCATTCTAGACATGATTTATCCTATCATTATTCTCTTTTGAATTTTTTTTTTTAATTCTGTACCGTTAAACTGACAAAGTTAATTACATAAACTGCAAATTTGTTCTAGCTCATTTGTCTTTCTCATTTTGCTCAACTTGTGAAATAGGCTAAAGTTATCAGCAGTTTGGTGGCAGCACAGCAAGTAAACGACTCATTAAAAGTGATTGTATTCTGGCAATAGTGAGACAGTTTGTAATATTTACAAAATCCACCAGGTGGCAGCATAGAGGCAGCCTCAGAAAGCCTCATTGGTCGTCCATACTGTTAACTGGAGGACCAACCAGACCATATTTCCCCAGTTTATTATGGTTGTATTAGCCAGGTTTATAAAGTGATTCATGGACAATTTTTTAGTAATGTGTTTGTTTTTGTTTTTGTGATCAGGATCTGCCGGAAATGATGGTGAAAAAGGCCCAAGAGGTAAATGAGCCATTTAAATTACCACTAGCCATTACTAATACTACTATTTAAGTATTATTGCAATATGTACACTGACATTACAATAGGTATTACACAACGCTGTACAACTATCTTATCGCTGTTGTCATGCGAAAACCTTGTAACTCCAACTTTGTTGATTTTCAACATTTGAAGGATTACATGCTCCTCTATGGGTTGAGAAGATTCTGTAACCCTGTAAGCCCTTCCAAAACCCTTTGGAAATGTCAAAAATACATGATGGTCAAGCTTAAAATAATGCTGTTCCATAGTTCCTGAAAAGTTTGGAGACACAACGTTTTCACCCAACAGCGACATTATACTAATTCTCTGATGTCTTACATGCTCCTTTTCTGTTTGTTCCTCAGGAGACCAAGGGTCTTCTGGACTTCCTGGTATCAGAGGTCCTGCTGGGCCTCCTGGAGATGCTGGCCTTCCAGGTAACATGAGAGACAGGCGTCATTCCTATGAAGCATGATCTTTAGCTATTATTAGCATTGTTGTTAATGGATGTGATAAGATATATTAATAATTTCTGCCTCTTTCTAGGAACACCTGGGCTTCAAGGACCACCAGGTATGCCTCTATCCTTAATACACATTCTGTCATAACAGAGGTCTAACAAAAAGCTTGCTAGAAATTCTTGCTTTTAATTCAGTCATTGACACTGGAAATGTTCTCAATGTTCTTTTTAGGGATTGCAGGGATTCCAGGACAGCCTGGGGCCAAAGGTAAAACCATTATCAACCTCAGTACTTCAATGAGACTATTCTTGACCATGTAGGCCTACTGCAGCAGGAAATGGGAATCCACTTTGAAATCCGCTGGTTGTATGCAATTGATTTGAAACTCTGCAGCTGCTCTAGCATGTGTCTGTCTCTTTCAGGTCAAACAGGTGAACCAGGAAGAGTCATTAATGCAGGTAACAGACACGATAAAACTTAAAGAATATGTTTTTTTCAACGCACCATTTGTTAGACTGTAATTTGTGGATATCTGATCATCATGGTGATTTTCCAGCTGGCTCCAGCTCTGTGGGCATCCCCGGACCCCCGGGGCCTGCTGGTCCCCCTGGCACTGCAGGACCTCCAGGATTATCAGGTCTGACCTTTGACATCATAGAAAATAGCCAGACCTAGTCCATGGTGTATCTGTTGCATCTTAGCCCTGAATGATTGCACCATATCAGAATGAACAATCCTCAGTACTCTTGTATTGAAAGTAGTGACACATTTCTTCATTCACTTCTTCTTCTGTTTTCTGTTGTGTTAATTTACCTCCTCAGGTCCCATTGGCCCTGCTGGTCTGCCTGGCCAACCTGGTAGGTCATCACACTTTTCCAATCCAAAGGCAAGCATTTTAGACTGGATATGTAGCCTCCTGAGTGTCCTACATGCAGCATTTTGTTTCGATTCACAGGTGCTAAAGGTGACAGGGGAGATAAGGGAGACCAGGGAGAAGCAGGAATAACAGTGAAAGCTACTGAAACTATAAGCTCATCCAGATCTGAGAGTGAGTACTTTCTATGATGCTTTCTGTAACAAATCCCACAGTAATTAGTAATTAACTACAAGTCAGAGAGCAATGGCAGTTTTCTGCTCCTTTACCTTGGTTTGTATCTACAGACCAGAGTGATGTCATGACATACAGTTCATTATGTAACATCATGGTTTTTCCGTTCCTGCTTTAGGACAGTTTGGCGCTGCTGGAATCCCAGGACCACCCGGCCCACCTGGGCCTCCTGGACGTCCAGGTAACCAACATACAAGATGCCATGTTGCAGTATCTTCAAAGATATCCATCCAAACATCTTCAACGTTTTTGTTAGGACTCATTTGAGATCATCCAAGAATAACTACATGCTACTGTCTCTTTCATGCAATGGCATAGAGTCATATTCTTTAAAATGTATCATTGACTTTTTTTTTCCCATCAGGTGATTCAAGACCAGGGCTTCCAGGGCCCCCTGGTCCTCCAGGTCAGCCAGGTAAGTCTTTGAGCACATCAAATTCACTGTTTTGAATACTGATACTGAGGCGAATGGATGTGTATTGTACAGTATAGTAGGTAATATGTAAAGCTTACATCCATTCTTCATATTCATATTCAAACTTTCACTATCATCCCTGCTTTAGGATACGGAAGACCAGGACCAAGAGGGGAGAAGGGAGAACCAGGAGGCTTTGCAGGCAGCTCTGGTATGATCAAACATCTCAGCTGGTGCTCTGTGTGGACACGGATCAGACATGCAGTAGAATTAACAGATGGCACTATAGACCACATTGGAAAGCTGTGACATTTCTGATTTTGACACTGCTCTTCCCACAGGAACATTCTATAGTGGACCACCAGGACCTCCGGGACCCGCTGGGCCTAAAGGATCAACAGGTGAACTGACTTTAGAAAGCTGTCTGACCTCTTTGTCTTTATGAAAAAAAACTTCCTTTCCTTAAATTTCAATAATATTATGATTATCTCCAACATCATTTTAGGTTCTCCTGGGCCGAGGGGATACCAAGGTAATTTGCGTTGTTTAATTTATGTGTATCTTATTCATATCACTTGTTCCTACACCATGCACATTTGTATTTAAGTTGCACTGACCACATTGTTACCAATATGTTCCAACACAGATAGTCGTGAACCAGCCTGTGAACAAACTATTCCAACATAAATAATTGTGACTTTTTATTCGTGTCTCAGGTGAACGAGGCCAGCAAGGTTCGCCAGGCTCTCCAGGAATACCAGGAAACTCTGAGAGAGGTCAGCACTTCATTTACCTACCGCCAAATCAGTCCAAATCAGACAACAACTGCTGTTTTGTCCATTTTACTACTATTACAAGGAATCATATAGGAATTTTAGAAAACATTACAAGAAATCCTCAAGGATTCCTGTTAAACAACAATACTATCTTGGTGGACAGCGGGTTGGCAGCCATGATCATAACAGCCTCAAGGTCTGAGGATGTGGTGTGAGCAGGCTTACAGTACAATGCAATACAAACATTTTTTTCCATACAGTTTCATCTTATGGTGGAGGAGGACAAGTGATATCTGGACCACCAGGGCCACCTGGGCCTCCTGGACGTCCAGGACCAGAGGGACGTAAAGGTAAACCCAACAACACAATGAAAGCTTTGGTAGGAAAATCCATGTCCATTATGAGCTTGTAGCATTTGTAGGACTTTCTTTCCCCTACAGCAACCTGTCAATGGTAAATTGTCTGTTGTCTGTATTGTAGAATATATAGAGTATATCCCCTGCCTGTGTGCATCATGTGAAATAGATTTAGGTATAATAGGTCATTTGTTCTCCTTTATCATTTCCAAGGGGATACTGGATCTCCTGGTGCTCCTGGTAGTCCTGGCTCTTCAAGAGGTATAGTAAACTCTAACAAAAATGATCATAATTGTTGTCCTTACCACTCATTACAATAATGCACAAATGAAAGTGTAATTTAATCACATACTATCATGAAGAGAACTGAGTTGAGAATGACTAAAGACTTCGGTTCATAGCACCTTATACAGTTTGAGTCCCTATATTTTCTTCAGCATCTTTATTTTCTTGTTTTCCCTCAGGCTCAGTCTCGGTCACCTCAGGGCCTCCTGGTCCTCCTGGTCCTGCTGGCCCTCCAGGCCAGCCAGGCCAGCCAGGCTCCTTCTCTTCTTCCACTGAGATGCGGCAGTACATCACCGACTATCTAAGTAAGAGTCTTACCACCCAAACTCTCAAGCAAACCCTCTGCAACCACAAGCACAAGCGCTTGACAACATCTCAGTGGGACAGCATACAGTATGAACATGCTTTATTTGTCCTGTGCAGGTAGAAGCAGGCAGTCTGGCATCCCTGGCCCTCCAGGCCCACCTGGGCCTCCAGGAATCCCTGGATCCTTCTCAGGTTCTCTGGAGGACATTTCCTCTCGTGTCATTGTCTACCTGCAGCGTAAGCCATCGCTTTTCCCCAGAATTTCTATTGCCAAATGATACTCTGTGGAGTCCTTATCTGGGTAGCAATTAATAATCAAAGAAGTAGAAGAGGGCTATTATCAGTGTTGTTCCATTTCAGGTTCGGGCTCAGGTTTCAGCATGGGTGCTCAGGGTCCCCCAGGACCACCTGGCCCTCCTGGCTCTCCTGGCTCTAGCTCTGGCTCTGGATCCCTGTCTGTCAGCGCTCTCATCACCATGCTACAGAGTAAGTATCAGCACTGAACCATAATGTGTACGATCTATGCTCTACTCTACTTCTTTATATGAGTCCACTGTGCCAGCAAGCTCTCGGACATCACCTAATTTGAGAAAATAGGATGAGAACTAGATTCACTGTTGTTTTCATGTGATTTCCTCATAGTGTTTACTTAAACGATGCATAGAACACCATATAAGGAGAATGCACTGGGCTTAAATATATCTATCTACTCTTGTATCTGTGTCCAGGAGACGATGTGAGGCGATACTTGACAGGTCCACAAGGACCACCAGGATCACCAGGGTTACCAGGGACACCAGGAACATCAGGAGGAAGCGTAGCCAGTTACAACGCACAGGAGATAGCCACCTATGTCTTCAGAATCATGAGTGGTAAGCACAACATGGATGGTCTAATGTCTGGCTTTGATCTAATACATAAGACTAAAGGTGACAGGGAACTTTGCTTCGATAAGATGTCAAAGGTTTTAATGAGCCAGTGATATCTGACAATATTTCCGCTGACAGAGATACATTTTCAAAGTATTCATATTGAGTCTACTCCCATCTATCAGACTCTCAAGTCACCTGCCATTTCACCACTAGTCACTTGATTGACCCTGCAAGACCTGAGACTTACTCAAGGATCCAACTCAGAACTGCTTGTGTCTTTTTTGTTTCTAGAGAGAGGGATTAACGGAGGTCAGCCTGGACCACCAGGCCCTCGTGGGCATCCAGGTCCTCCAGGCCCCGGCTTTGGTACCGCTACGATTGACTACTCCGCACTGATGAGAAGTAAGACCATTTTCTTGGCCTTGTGTACTCAACTACATTACCTGTTGGAGGCAGTCAAGTGAAGATATATAACAAATTAATCCTCATCCATTTCCTCAGATTCAGACTTCCGTGCGCTGGTTAGCCGCTCAGCCGGACAGCCTGGCCCCCCTGGTATCCCAGGACTGCAGGGCCCCCCAGGCCCCCAGGGGCCCCCAGGAGTTTCCTCTTCCACTGTGTACGGCACTGCAGGTGGTGGTGGCTACAGCATGGAGGACATCCAGCGCTACCTGCGGAGTGAGTCTGGAGAGGATGAACATAATGGATTGTAATGTGTAGCTACTTTGTTTAAACTGAGGGAGACTGAATGCCCATAGATTTCAAACCCATATTTCAATAATACATGGATAAATTAATCTCACAAAAAAAACTGAAACCATGAAAACCAATGAAAATCAGAATACCTTTTTTGAAATAAGTATAAAACAAATGCCCTATAACTGACATATTTCTCATATGTGTTTTCTAGTGGATATCCACAGAACACAAGGTTAAACAGTGGCTAAATATATATGTTTATACAGCAAAAACAAGTTACATCTTGTTGTAAACATAACCCAAAGGCAATTCGGTTGCTGATCTGTGTTTTATTTCCCATTTGTTGGCTTTAAATGGCCACAGAAAAATACTAGGTTACTGCCACAAACATTTGAGACATGCGCAGTTCAACAAAAAACCCTGAAAATCCCAGAGTCTCTTGCCCTTCTGGCAAGCATAAAATAGTAAGAACAAAAAGAAGTAAGTACATTTGCAGACATATGGCAGCATCAGCCTCTGTCAACAAATTAATCCAGAGATGGATCACTTTCCTTTCTATATTTGTTTGTTTGGGACTGTGAGGCTGCTTGTAATAGATTACAACAATCAGTGAGAGGAAGGCTCACAGCATTATCAACGACCCAACTCAGTACTGCAGCCCTCAGTCCAGCACCAATAGATAAATGAACAGTTTTTACCCCCAAGCCATAAGAATGCTGTACAGGAGTCCCACACACACAACACACACACACACACACACACACACACGGTGAACCTCACTGATCATTATACTTCTCCTGCACCTGCCCTGACTCTGACACACACAACTTTAATGAATATCATCCCGCCCCCCCCCTGAGCAGGATTCACACAATACACCAGTGAACTTTACTTTACAGAACTTTACTGAATATTACCCCCTATCAGCAACATCATTTCTATCTGATGCACCAGTCACCTCTTTAATTCTGACTCTGTTAAAAATGCAATAGTTAAATTCTATACACCTTAATATCTACATCCTGGCGAAAAAGTGATCCAAGGCACTGAAATGTTAAAAAGCCTTCATTCTACTTGACTATTCATTATGAAAAGTTTAAACACTGTGCCCGATGCATTTCGGCCCCATGGCCTTCATCAGGGTAAAGAATGTCAGTCTCTACCTCTCCCTCTGTTACTACTTTATTTTTTACGGTCTATGGTTACTACTACTACTACTATTACTACTGCTACTACTACTATTACAACTAGTACTACTACTACTATTACTACTGCTACTACTACTATTACAACTAGTACTACTACTATTACAACTAGTACTACTACTACTGCTACTGCTACAATTACCACTATTACTAGGCCTACTATTACTACTGCTACTATAGTGCTACTACAGCTGCTGCTGCTACTACTACTACTACTACTACTACTACTGCTACTACTGCTACTACTGCTACTACTGCTATTACTGCAACAACTGCCACTACTACAACTACTGCTACTACTACTGCTGCTACTACTACTACTACTGCTACTACTGCTACTACTGCTATTACTGCAACAACTGCCACTACTACAACTACTGCTACTACTACTACTACTACTACTGCTATTACTGCAACAACTGCCACTACTACAACTACTGCTACTACTACTACTACTACTGCTACTACTACTGCTGCTACTACTACTACTACTACTGCTACTACTACTACTGCTACTACTACTATTACTGCAACAACTGCCACTACTACAACTACTGCTGCTACTACTACTACTACTACTTCTGCTACTACTGTTACTACTGCTCTTTTTCCTCATGACTAGAAGACCCTTTTTTCCACAGACCACCCAACCCTACTCTCTTGAACATCAGAAGCTTTCCAGTCTCCTATCTGTTTTTCAAGACTTAAATCCTGGACTCATTAACATGATAATACTTAAATTCTATGCACTTTTAGTTTATTAATGTTATCATCATTGCACTGTTTTGTCTTGTATTGTCCATATTGTTCTCTTTTTACTCTTGTTTGGAACACGCCATGACCCCAAGTTCTTCACAAAAAAGTTCTTTGACTTGCTGTACACTTGTGTAAGTTGGCATGGCAATAAAGTTGAACTGAATATCTCTCAGGTTCTGGGTTCAGAGGTCTTCCCGGCCCTCCTGGTCCTCAAGGCCCCCAAGGCCCCCAGGGACAACCGGGTTCTTCCCATGGAACGGTTTCCTACAGTGGATCCTTCCCACGGGAGAGCATCCGCGCTGAACTCCAGCAGTATCTGACCAGTAAGCTCCTATCATCCCACTCAAATAGATATTAACATTACCTGTACTGAACATGTACTTCATAACTGAGCAAAGATTAGTGCCCATATCACAGATGTATTTTTTTATTAGGTGACAACATTCGCCGTACCATCATTGGACCCCCCGGGCCTCCAGGACCCATGGGTCCAAAAGGAGACCGTGGAGAGCCAGGTTATGGTCAGAGCTACCCGCATAGCCAGAGCTTCTCTCAGGGTGACTCTCGATACGACTCTCGACACGGCTCTGAGCGCCGTGAGATCGATGTTAGCAAGCTGACCGAGACACTGGACTACTCCAACGTTGCCATGAGGGTTACGGACTACATCAAGAGTGAGTAGACTACGGCCGCTGAATTCTAACCTAAAATAGAACTCCTATGTGTGATTCTTGTGAACGTTCGGTGGAAAGTGAGAAAGTCAGAAACAGGGTAAAAAATCTTTTCAGATCAAAATGGCTCAAATGCCGAGTGTTTATGACCAAAGCAACAATGCTGAGTTAACTCCTGGCATTGTATTGCCCCAAAACATTCTGAAGTACAAGAATAATGAAATACAGACTGAAACACAGGAATAACATATGGGAATTCTGTTACAGGGCATATTTTCCCTTTAAAACACAGCATCTCATTTTGAGTCTTTGCAAACTTTGAATTCTTATTTATTATCTACTTAAAGAGTAACTAAACCCCAAATCTAAATCTGTGTAAAGCCTGATATCTAAAGGTATGATTAGTGCTTTGCATAAAAGAAAATATGTAAAATGGGTGCCACTGATGCATATAGTGTGGAGAGACAAAATGAACTGAGCAAACTAAGAGATGTGTAACTTTGTCCTGTACAGTATAACCCAATTTACTGTGATCTAATAACCTTCCTCCAGACCAAGGCCTGCTGCAGGACTACCTGGTTGAAGGCCCCTTGAGAGGAAGTGTAAGAGCGGTTCAAGGACCCCCTGGTCCACCCGGCCCTCCCGGACCCCCTGGCTACAGCCGCGTCATCGGTGCCTATGGCAACGTCACCGCTGACCTCATGGACTTCTTCAGAGGTGAGGATAAGGACTTTTTTTTTTTTTCACAAATCAAGTTAAACTCTACAGCAATAGTAAACTATCTTCAAATATGACATTTTTAGATGGATAAATTGCTTCATTACCACTGAATCTGTGCTTTTCCTCTTGTGCAGCCCATGGCACCGTCCCGGGCCCTCAAGGAAGACAGGGACCAAAGGGAGACAGAGGGTATCCTGGACCCAAAGGAGACAAAGGTACAGTCCAATGGAACAGATAAACACCACCGAGCAAACTGAGCAACCTCTGTTAAACGTAAACGTCAGTGTGGAGTGTCTGAGCCAAGCAGTCTGAGAGTCTTGTATGGTGTTTACAGGTGAAACTGGGCGCCCAGGTGTACCAGGACTATCAGGGTTCCACACTGTCCAAATTCCACACCGAGTGGAGAAGAGGGAAGCAGGTAAATTCATTCAACTGTTTGTCAAGCCACTGAAAGATTGTTAATTGTAATATACTCCCACGAAACACACTGCCATTCCAATTTATTTAGATTTTTTTTCCATTCCAGGCAATGATGCTGTGGCTGGTCGTCGTAAACACCGCCGCCGTCGAACCAACGGTGTCTAAGCTGTTAAAGGGCTACTATACTACTGGGTCATGCTAGATTTCATTTCAATTTCACTATCTTTTTTTTAAAAAAAGTGTTAAACAATAGCAATGCAAATGTTAGAAAATGCTCCTTTTCTTGCCTTCTGTAGTGAAGTCATTGGATAAATACGGGGAAAATTAAAAGTGGCCAAAAATGGCATCAGTCTCTTTAAAATGGCTTTAGTATAGCTATGGATTTAGCTGCTGGTCAGTGTTTTGTGACACAGACGATTCTGAAATTATGCGTGTGGGTGTATGATGTTTACTGTGCTTATTTTTTGTAGCTTGTATTGAAACTTTTTCCAGGGGCAGCTTTGTTTGGGAAACTCTATTTAGAGCAATGACTAGCAATGGCTGATATTTTAATTGCACTTTGCATCTTTTTCCACTGCTTGTGTGACTTGAGTGTCTGGTGTATTTTGTTTATTTGAATTTGTTGTCTATTGAGGATTATACTGTATTGAGGACTATAAAAGTGTTATAGCCTACATTGTTAATGTTATATCAAGGTAACCATTTTCAAAGCTTCATGAAAACCCACAATATTGTCATATTATTGCCACATTACCCATTTAAATCAAATGCAATGTCCAGCCTTAAAGACCCCACCAGTGACCCCTTCACCCCACTCAATTTTAAAGCATTTCTTAATACACTCTTTTTTTTATATATATAAACCAATGCATCTTCATCTAAACCTAACGAGTGTCATTTGTGCAGCAGGGGAATTGGGGCGGGGATTCACAGCTTTGTCTGTTCCTTCTGTATTACATTCAAGACCAATGATTTACTTGCAAGGTGTGTTTGACTTTTTTTTTATATTGTTAGAAAGGTTACTGGAGGGGGACTTCAATGATTACTTGGGAATGACTGATTGGATTGTATATTTTTGTATGAGAGAGCACTGAAATTGATATATTTTCTTGATACCATAAATGTTGGAAAGAAATTAAATTATGAAAATTATGGAATAAATTGTTCCCAGATTCTATTTTATATTATTGAACTAGTGACTTAGTCATGTGCTGACCCGTTACATTGGAAAGACACGCAAATAAATCTATTTTTGGACTTATGAGTCTTGATATTTATATGATATTATTACTAAATAGTTTGTAGCAACTGGTACAGTTAATCAGCTCTTGAAACAATTTCCATCCAGATGTTTCAAGACAGTTTAAATGGCAAATAAACAGTTAATATTTTATTTACAACAAAAATGTCCATTTATAAAGACACCTTAAATACATTTGATCTGACATCAAAAATGCATATAAGAGTATTCAATGTGGTAGAATGACAATTTATCAACACATGAAAATGTTACAACATAACAAAATAATAAAAGATTTGAAATCTATGGGGTGTATGGTGTAATTCATAGACACAGTTTCCAATAACCCCAATAAAAATCCAGCATTCAAGACATTTTGTCATAGCTTTGTGAGAAAACAGATTTCACCTAGTGCTAGTTAACGTCAGCATACTCAGAACCTAGCATACAGAAATGATGACATGCACTGATGATATGTAGTGGCAAAATAAACTAGTCATGTAACTTCCTCTTGAAATAGGTCTCTTTGTGAGCCATCAGTACTTTGTTCTGATCATGAAATACAGCAAAAGGACACATTCTCACACAGCGGGGTTCATACACTTAAAGACTTACCGATACAATATTATACCTTTCATACACCACAGGTCTCAAAAAGAGCAAACGGTCATTGAAAGAGTGACTACAGCATTGATATATCATGAATACATGTTTAGAAAACTAAATGTAGTCATAAAATACTAAGGGCATATTTGAAACCAAAGGTAAAATTGTAAGTAAAAAAAAAGAAAGCATGCAAAATGTTTAAACGATTCAGTCAGTCTGGAGTTCGAATAGGCTTGGGTGAGAAGAAGGTGACTTGAAAGAGGAAATCTGAGCATTCCTCCTCACTGTCAAAAGTACATGACAGTATACTACTGCATATTTCAGCTCATGTGGCAAAACAGTGCAAATCAACAGCTTTACATTCCTTTAGTATAAGCTTGTGTTCATACTTCTTATGAAAACATGTCTCAAAAAAGCATTCATTCATGTGAACACTGTTCAAAATAACTCCAAAAAGGTAAAGTGATTTCATATATAAAAAAGTAATTGAGTATTTAGTCACTCTCTAACAAATAGAAGTAACAAGTCACTCCTATGTGAAATTATACAGGGGAATGTGTGTTGTGGGGTATAGCATTTAAATAGAATAAGGTACTAAAGCAATAGATTTTTTTTTCCTCCATTCAACTCTAGAGATTGTAAAATCCTCAATTTATAATCAGCACAGTATCTAACTTCACTTCATACGTACATACAATTAACATTTTACTCAGCGCATCATTTACAAGACAATACATTCCATTTGATTTTAACACGGAGCCTTATGATTCCACTAGGGTGCTGTTATGAATTTTGACCCCCATGACAACATTAGACACTGGGCACATAAGACTACATAACCAGAAGAAAGCCCTATAACTACAGACTTTATCGGAGTCCCCCGACTCATCACTACCTCTCCCCTGCGATAGCTCCGCCTCAATATGCAGCCAAACAAGAGCTAAGAGTTCGCTCAAGCACCAGCTCATGTGAAATGATTAAAATTATGGGCAGAAATGCTAAGTGCAAAACATTCAGGGGACACTGTATTTACTGCAAGCCTTAAGAAACAGATGGAAAAAAAAATACATAGAACTTATTAGGCACTGGAGATCATTCATACTGTAGCAGGCTGTGCTTATAATCCATTTGATAAGCATGATTTGCCTTAGCTACCTACTGCAGATTTTTTTAAAATTTGAACATGCTCAGAAAAGTGCACACTGTCCTTTGGACATTTCCCAACAAGCTGAGAGAAGAGTGATAAAGTGAGGGGATGGTGTGTCTATGCATGTGTCTGTATATGTGTGTGTGTGTGTGTATTTGCGTTAGGCACGTCACACTCACCAATGGTGGAACCAAAGCAGTGCAGACATTTACATGTTTAAATTTATCAGTGACGGTCATAAAAATGTTGCCCACTTCAGGGAGAGTCTATGAGCACAGCCATGTTTGTTGTGTGCGTCTGTTCTGTTGTACAGACTCACAGAAGGCTATAAGCCTGAGTTGTGCATGTTTGGGATGGGGTAAAATCTGGAGACTCGACTCTGGGTGGTGGGGTTAAGGCATTCGGATTCACCACTCATCCTGAAGAAGACCTCCTGCTCCTGGAGCTTCCGTGTGAACTCCTCCTCCAGCGCCTGCAGGGGGCAGCAGATACATACAACTAAGAGTTGGAAGAAGATGTGTTTGTACATGACACAGGTTTTTCAATCAGGAAAAATATATGAAAGAAAAAAAATCTGCTACCACATTCGTATTCCAAGTGAATGACATCATTTGGCCTTGTTTTCGAGATATGAATCATGGTGCGAGTGTAGAGGGACTTGGTGCAAGAGACATTAATTCTTTTGAGTAAAGCAGTACAAGGATGTCAAGGATACCTTCTTCCTGGGCCTTAGTTTCTCTCTCCACTCCTTTATCTCTTGGCTGTGCTCCTCATCCAGCTCCTTCAGCTTCTGGGTCTCGTGTTCAATCAGCAGGTGGCATTTCTCATTCTGAAAGACAGCATGGGTTTATATAAAGCACATATGGGAATGATGAGCACAGTCATTTCTGGATTAGTACATTGGATTACTGGATCATACCTCCTTTACTCACTCAAACTGCACTGAAATGCCTTCTGTCTCTCCTTAGCTCTCATTTTATTAATTTTCCTAGCACTTTTCTCTTACTGTACATGGTCATTCTATAGTCACAGACGCGGCCCTAACCCCTCCACTCCTTACTGGTTGGTTGCAATTTATGCAATCTAAGGAATTTAAGTTTATTCTACTCTTGAATTTCTTGTATGTCATTTTGGATAAGAGCATAAGCTAAATGCTAAATGTAATCTAAAATATATGAGGAATGTGTGTGTAGGAGGTATGGAGAACGTGTGTGTGTGTGTGTGTGTCTGTGTGTCTGTGTGTGTGTGTTGTGGCCTCACCTGTAGCTGCTGCAGCTCCCTGATGTTCGAGTCACACTGCAGCTGCAGATCCCTCATCTGGTTCTCATGTTTCTGGTGTTGGTGCAGCCTCTCATTCTTCTGCCTCTTGTCTTCCTGGGAAGCGAACTGGACCACATAGACAAAATAAAAGAGACCATTGGAATTCTCTGTGTTCTTGTTCCCAAATTCAAACCCATATGGCTGCACCATACAAGGCTATTTATTGGGTTTGTTTGGTCCGCGGTCTTATTTTGAAATGTGGTCTGCATGTGCTAGAGGCAGCGCTGGCACTCATCACAGGGTGACTGAGACTGGTGCTAGGACATATGATGGACTTGGTCATGGAGTGGTGAATTTCTGAGAAATACTAAAATTATTTTGATAACAAAATCATACTTTTCAGTGTCTATTTTTCACATCTTTCTGTTTTGTATATACTGGCAGAATGCATTGCCTCAGAGCCTGGTTTGACCAGCCGCTGCACAGTAAGTTGTCAAGATTCCCTTCAAGGTTTGTGTCGCATTCAGACTCAAGATGCAGAAGTAAATACAAATGAATTGCAGCAACATCTTGAGGGTGTTCAGGCTACAGAAGAGGCGACTTGAAAGTCGCTGGTTGGAGAATGTGGGTGACAAAAGTGAAAGAGAAACTCTCTCTCCTTTCTCAAAAATTATAATCAAGGTGCACCCAATGAAACTGCTCCGTGACCAATAGCAGAATACTGGTGTGAAAGTGTCAGTGTGAAGCAACGTGTTCAGTCTCCTTTCCCTGAATATGACAACTGGAAACTGTAAAACAGTATGGTATAAAAAAAAAAAATAGTATGCATGCACAGGGCCGTCACCTGTTTTATCCTCTCCCTCTCCTGCTCTGGGGTGCCAGCTGCAGCAGTGATGCGGAGGCTCTTCTTGAACATGGCCATGCGGGTCTTGGCCTCGCTGCGCTGGATCTTGGGCAGACGACCTCTCTCCTGGGTCTGTCTGTTCTTCATCTCCTCTATCAACCGCTGGTTGTAGCGCTGCATCTGCTCCATCTCCTATGAAATGCACACATTCAGGCACACACACACAAAGAGAGAAATAGGCACATACGTACACACGTGCACACACAGTACTGTTCAGCAAGGTGATTTCATTAAAGCCATTTCAATAATCCTATAAAACATATTATAGATTAATAAAGTATGTTTACCAATGTCGAAGCCCTTACCTTCTCATGCCTCTTGAGCAGCTGGTGTCTCTGCATGAAGTACTGGTCTTTCAGCTGCTGCTTTAGTTGCTGGTGCTTCTCCTGCAGATGGCGCTCCTCCAACTCCCACATGGCCGCTTCTCGAGCTACAAAACACACACACACACACACACACAAAAAGCCAATGTGGAAGTTAGCAGACATGCACATGCATGTTAGATAGTGAAGAGCGGCGTGAAAAAAGCATTCTAGTGATGACTAAAACAAACAGGAAATATCGTCAGCATGTTCAACAAGCTGTAACACGTCTCCTCAAAGGGCATCTCCGTGTTCTTACTTGTCTGTATGTCACAGTCATTATTTGCACACTGTTGGGAAGCACAATAAGTTTCCATGACATACCTTACCTTAAGGAGATCACATTGTATCTAGTGTAAGTTTAATAGGCTTCTGTTGTGAGCATCCTCTCATATCTAATCTCATCTGCCAAGCTGTTAGCAGGCCTTTCTCCGTCCCCTACCTCGCATCAGCTGCTGCTTGTGGTTGAGGCAGTCTCTCTCGATAGTGGCAATCTCGAGTTTATGCTGCTGGATGATCTTCTTCAGAGCTCCGTCCAGCTCCTGCTGCTGCTTCTGCAGAAACTCCTGCTCCTGAGGAGCCAGAAGGAGGAAGAGCAGTGAGAAGGAGCCATACAGTACAGGTAGAGAGACCAGGACAGCCAAGAGCAGAGAGAAAGAGAGGGAAAGACAGAGGAAGCTTGTAGAAATGTCAAAGTACAATGTGTCACAAGTAGAGAAACTGCCTGAAATGAATACATATAAATCTTATCAAGTCATCCACTACTCAAGTTCAGTACAATAGAGAGCACTGCACTAGATATCACAGCATCAACTGGAATCAAGAAGAGGAGACAGTCAGAGATCATGGATGGCAACGATCCACAATGGAGATGGAGAGAGAAAGAGAAAAGTTAACAGTTCAGCAGAGATTTAGATTCATAGTTTCATGTAAGACAACATCTACATTGACAATCACAGCGTTGGAGTACAACCTACATTATGCATGACTCATTACGCTATGTGCCTGCGTTATTTAAATCTTTTCTTTTCTTTGTTAAGTTTTCTACATAATGGAAACAAATGATTTAATCACTGATTTACCCTTTTGGGTTACAATACCCAACTGGTGACAAATTGCACATACTGCAGTTATTTGCACATTTCAAAGTCGATTATATACAATGATTATACACAATTTGCTCATCTCATCAGAAAAACCTAGGTCATATTCTGTAATGTTGGATCCTAAGCAAGTCAGTTAAATTGAGATAAACTATCCATAAGAAAGTAATGCACAATGCAAAGTTGCTTTAAGAATTGTACATCCTTCAACTCCCCTGCGAGGGAGAAATATGAGAGAAGATTCAGTCAGAATTTGGACCAAGGCTGACAGAAGAAAACATGGTTCCAGAGAAAGGAGGATTACAGATACAGACAACTACACCATGTCTGGGCAAGAGCATTGTACATGCTCACTCCTAGCCTCCATCTAGTCTGATGTAAAAGGTGTAATACTGTATAAAAACACACACCAGGTATAGAACATTTGTGATTTGGTGGAGGGAAATACTGAGCAGGAGAGGAGGAGAGAACCACTGCACGAACACAGTGACAACAACACTCCAAAAAACAACACCGCCCATGCTTACATGTGCCATTCTCAAAGTAAAGCTGAACCATCACAAACTATCCTGTCACTATGTAGAGACACCGCACACATCTATAAGTATGGGCCAGAGACAGAGAGAGAGAGGGGTTGGGGGACTTACATCCTGCATCTGAGCGTTGAAGAGCGCGCATGAGGACAACTGAAAAGACTGTATCATAACCTGGGCCACTGCCTGCGGAGGAGAGCACACAGCGCACTCGCCCTGATCAGGGACAGACAGCACACAGCAGGCTGAGGATCTCTCTCACACACACACACACACGCACACGCACACGCGCACACACACACACACACACTGATTCTTCCTGAGTTATGTAAGAGATGGCCCTTTTCTCCTTTCAGAGTATCGGTGAGTGTAAGGCGCACAGCACAGCTCCAGGTAAATGTTAGGAGGAAGTCAATGAATTAGTTATTAAAGATCTTCTCATCTCCTCATGCTTGAGAGAGGCTCAGACCTCCGGCACTTGAATTTAATCCAGCTTGTAGAAGAACAGAGTTTTGTTAAGCTACTTTCCATGCTACTTTATTTTAATGGAGTGTTAATAGTCAAACAGTTATCTTGCAAAGAAAAGATGACTGATATCTTATTTATAAAAGATGCATTGGAAAATATTTTTTGGAGAGGGCTTTGAGTACAGATATCTACAATGGGAACTAAGATAATATGTGTGTGTGTGTGAGGACATATGGGAGTGTGAAAAGGGAGAAAGTAAGAGAGAGAGAAAGAGAGTGGGACAGAGAGTGATGGTTTACCTCTGCACTCTTGAGGAGCGATAGGTCCTCCTTTAAGCGTTTCATGAGCTCTTTTCTCATGTGTTTGGGTGACTGTCCAACTTCCTGTTTCACCTACAGTAAGTGTGCAGACACTGGTTGTTGTAGTTTTGTTTTTGTTTCTGAAAAGCTATAAAAGATGGCCAACAATAGTAGAAAGGCATGCAAGGCCCAGTTTGAGAGGAGAGATACTGCATCCCAAAGCCACAATCTGATTAAAAGTCAGCATGCTCAATTCCCACAGGCTGGGTTTGATGAAAGTACTCAGTCTTTTGATTAGAAGCCTTTCAGAGCACTTCAGAAGTGCCTGTTTGAATTACATGGGTTAGAGTCATGTCAGGAGTTTGATGTCAAGAGAAACAGCTTTAACTTACATGGAAAGAGATATTAGTCTCAAAACAGCCCCCCTTATCTTACCTTTCATTCAATTAAGTCCCACAGCAATTAAGATGATTATTTGGCCTTATGAATTTTAAGAGTACAGTAACTGAGTTGGAATCATCTGTTAACTGGCAACTAAGACGACTGAATGTTTAACAGTCCTGACTAGCAGACTGCTCAGAAGAACTCAATTTATTATTAAATTAATCCACAGAATGCAGATTAGGGTTAAGCGACATATATCAAACATAAAATGCATGACGTCTTGTTACTTGTTGAAGACTATTCCATATCAGTTACTCTGATACCAGGCTATTATTATTTCCCTATCTGAACCCAAAATCACATCGAAAAATCTCCAAAAGTTGGCCATCCCATGACCAAAGTCACCTCACACACTCATACAGGAAACAGGGTTAGTTACATGAACAATAACAAGTTGTACGAATTTGAAATACATTTCTACTAAAATATATCATTACAAAATAATAAAAACTATACAAAATATACACTTTATCAACTGGCGTAAACTTCGATTTTTGCAGCTACACAACAACAACATACAGTATTACATAGCTGAGAGAGCTGAAGCAACCAGTTTAAGCCAGCCTGCACCGACTACGATAGTATTTCCAAACATAGTGATAATATACTCTAAGCAGCCAAACAGCTACCCAGGCATCATAATGCACAATGTAATGCCGTACGCAGTTGCTGCCGTGAAAAAAGCCACAAAAAGAGAAATGCACAAACTGGAAGCACCCAAAACATTGAGAAAGCAAACAGGCTGCAAAGCAAAATTAAGAGCCCAAGATGGTGTCTATGATAGTGTCTATGAAAAACACAGCAAATATTACACATCATAAGCCAAGCACACCATCATTATAAGGTTTTATGCTTTCGCCGAGATTTAACTTTTACTAAGCGGTTCGCTAAAAATAACAAATAGACTCAGTAGCACAGTCTTGCTTAAGAAGCAACTGGAAGCCTCAGGGCAGATGAATAATGGATACAACAACATGGAGCTAGCAGCATCTAGGAGCAAGATAGCACAGCCTGTCAGTTACTATCATTGCACACATACAAGGCAGAATAGCGAGCCAAAAAAAAATCCATAGGATTAATATGACATATTCTGTCATAGCTGAGCATGCCACTGGGCAAGTTGTTAAACACTTGTACCATTAAATAGCTCGTATATGACAAGCAGTCCTAACCTCCACCAGCAAGGATCTAATCCACCCAGGAAAGGCACTTCCATGCAGAATCTTTCATGCAAAGCTTTACCTCTTTCTTCCGGTTCTTCAGCATGTTTTGGAACTTGGAGAGCTCCTTGTCTTGGTCCGCCTTGATGCGTTTGGCCTCGTCCCGGAGCCGGTTGGTGTGGTCCTGTTCCAGGCGCTCAATGGTCTGCTTCTGCTTCTTTTCCAGGTTCTCGACTTCTAGGTCGTACTGACGCTTCTTACCCTGCATGAACACAGTCAACAGATAGTGGCATAAGCCTATCAACAAGTGATGACCGTGAAAGTATCGTAGTACATTAATATAGATCGACACCGTTGAGTTTGTGTCAGGCCTTTACAGCTTAAGAGGGTGGGAAAATCAATAGGAAGATAACCATATGGTGTCCTTTCATCATGGCTGACTTTCTCAAGACAATAAGACTCAAAGGAAATTTTCCATGATTACCACATATCACTGATAAGACAGGGATGGCTCTTCAGAGCAGAGATGATGAACGATAGATAAAGATTTAGCGCATTTATATCTCAAGAAACCTTACTACCCAAGAGGTGTTTTGGCTATACCCTTCATTTAACTCCCTCTATCAGATTTCAAATCAACCTCGAGATGAATCAGCTTGTTTCCTAGGAGTTGGCGACCCAACACATCCTGTCCCCGACTGACTCACAGCGGTCTCCTGTTCGAAGCGGCGGTAGATCTGTTCTCTCTGCTGCTGCAGCTTGTTGCTGAGCTGCTGCTGTGCCCTCTGCTCCTCCTTCTGCAGGAGGCGCAGCTCCCTCAGCTCCTGGCGCCTGAGAACAACACAGCAACAATGTAATCAGGGTCCCAACATATCTCAAAATCCATAATTTTTCTTTTATACAATATGAATTTTTCTCATATACATGTTATTTTGCTTCTCCAAGATGTGATTTTATTGTGTCTTTCATAATGTTTTTTCTGATATGCAATACCCATTTGTTTCTAATGGGAGATTACTCTTTTCCTACTTTGGTAATCCTGATCACATCGCTTCTGAATCAGTGGTTGTTAAATTGATATATGTTAACTCTACGTTAACTCAGATGATAAACAGACAGCACTTGAAAGAGTCAGGGGAGTATTTCTAGTGTCTTTAAAAGGGAACATGACAGTAACATTAAGCAGCATTCATCACAGTAGATAATCTATCTGGCATTTGTAAAAAGCTGTGGGAGTTGCGAAGTGAACAGGAACTATTTAAGGCAGGCCTGTAAAATAGGTCATGTCCCACATTTAGGCCTAGCAAACAGACCAGGGACAGGCTTACCTCAAGAACCTCATCTCCTCATTCTTGGTGTCGTTATCTGTCACTATCTTTGATGTGGTTACGCTGACCTCCACACCATCCACCATGAACTTGCGTGTTTTCTTCAGAGTCTTCTTCTGACGTTTTGTGTCCTGAGAAAAAAAAAAAAAAAAAAAAAAAAGAAGACTGAAGACTTTGGGTTGAGGGTTCCACTGGTGATCAATTTATTTTCTAACTATCAAATTAATTTGTGTTGAAATTCAACAACTGAGCTTGTACGTGAGGAATGGATTATATTACCTGCACAGACACAGAGCCCCCTTCTTTGCTCTTGGACAGGAAGCTGGAAATGGACAGATTGAGGTCAAGGCTGTTGCTATCAGCAGCAGAACTGCTTCCAGAGTCTGAGTCCTTTTCCAGATCTGGCTTGACCCTCATGGCAGGACTTCCCTGCTCCGTCTTGGTTTCTGACTCCGTTTCACTCTCTGGGACAGAGACAGCATCTTGGGAAGAGCTTTCTTCTTCATGAGTAGCCTGCTCTTCCTCTTCCTTGTGAGGGACAGCCTTAGAAAGGGCCACTGCCTCCAAATCCTCAGAGGTGTCTTTGGCTTCTTCGTGGACTCCGTTTGTGGATTCAGTTCCTGATTGTTCCTCTAGTTGAACCTCCTCTTTGGCCTGCTTCTCTTGTGCAGCCTGCTCCGTTTCTTCTGGGGCGTCGTCCTCTGGCTTCTCTTCTGTCGTCCCACTGGGTTCACTCTCTATTGTCTCTTTCTCTACCAAAACCTCAGTGGAGCTGTCTGTGACTCCATTTATGTTTGTATCCATTATATTTGACTCTGGGTTTGACTTAGTTTCTGTTTTCGTATTTATGTCTGTGCCATCATCTGTGTGTGGCTCTCTGTCCTCTGTCACTTCCAGTGGAGGCATCTCGGCAGGTCCCTTGCTCTCTTCTTCTGCCTGTGCTACGTCTCCTGATATGGAATCTGGTTCTTCTGGTACACGTTCAGGTTGCTCTCCTGATTCTGCGGATTCAGCAGGCTGAAGAGTCGCATCACATTCTTCTGTGCCGGCTTCTTTTTCCTCTTCCTCCCCTTCTCTCACTGGCTCTGTTTCTCCTGCTATTACTTGGGGAGGTTCATCTTCTGTTTTCTTTTCTTGCGTCTCCCTCTGTTCCTCCTCCGTTTCTTGACTAACTGCCGCAGGTTCTTGGGCATCAACTGTATCTAAAGAGTCTTCTGGTTGTGATACCACAGGCCCAGCAGAAATCTCTTCAGCCTGTCCGTCTTCTGGCTTAGGCTCTGTAGAATCCTCTGAGATAAAGTCCTTGGGGGGCTCTATCAGCCCAGTGGCCAGGTCTTCATTACTGGCATCAGACACCTCATTGAGTTTCTCCTCTTCAGCCTTGTCCACCTCGCTTGTGCCCAATCCTTCATCAGAGAGCTTATCACTGGTCCTGTCCTCAGCAGGCTCGACCTCCGTCTTCTCTGTAACAGACTCCAGAGTGGAGGCAGCTGGGGGAACTTTGTCATCCTCTGAGCTGGCCACACTGGCATCTGACGGCGCCCGCTTGTGCCCAGGAACCGCCTGCCCCAACAGGGAGAAAAACATGAAAACCACAATAAGTGATAGGAAATGTCACAGCACTGTCTTTCGTAAGGATAATTCAAGTTTGACTGATTCATTGCAACATTGACTGTTGTACATCATTTTGTGAACAGGGCAATTTTTGGTTGAATCTCAACCTAGTATGCATATTATATACCACTAAAACTACATACCGGAGGTACATCTGCCTCTTCCTCCTCCTCCTCCTCTTTGCCTTCTTCAATCTCCTCTGTGACTTCAGCTTTGGCCTCAGCGATCAGCTCTCTGAGAGGTTTGCTATTAGCTACACGGCTGACAAAAGGATGCTGTATGGATGGACAGGGACACAAGGGATCAAAGTGAAAAATAAAATCTCTGTCCTTCATTTACAATTGGGTTAAATCAGATATGATGAAAATTAGTTACACAGAACATGACACTCTTTGAAATATGGCACATTCAGAACTTTTATCTCAATGTGTTATAAGCTCTTCTAAAAGAGCACAGGGGCGTGTGTAAATGGTAGTACACTGTGTAAAAGTGAGAAGTCAGGAGGGAGTGAATGGAGTAGGGTAGCTCACCTGTAGCAGCTGTAATGTGCCCCACCTATTGTCCACATTCTTATCTAGTGCCTTCCGTAGAAAGTCATTGAATTCTGGTGACCTGCCAAGAATGAAAAAAGAATTGAGTTGGATATAAAACACAGTCTGCCTGATTCCTGGCTCCTGTTTCCATGAAATGAGCTTCATATTACTCTTTCCCCCTTTGGCCATTCCGCTACGCATTTGCAATTCACCATCCTGTCTCACATTAAACAGTTAAGAAATCATTGCCACCCATCCTTAAACATTTCAGTGTCACCCCTCTAGCCATAATCATCTCACCAGCGAGAGGGGTGCATGAGTGTGGGCGGCTCGGACTTGGCTATTTTTAGCAGCACTCTCATGGGATTCATCTCGTGGTTCGGCGGCTCGATCTGCGCCAACTCGATCAGGGTGACCCCAAGGGACCAGATGTCGGCCTTGAAGTCATACGGACGATCCTTGGAGGTTTCGCACATTACCACCTCCGGTGCCATCCTGCACAATGAGGAGACAAGTCAGTAGGCTGGTAATGCTGGTAATTAGCATTAAGCAAAGTTTGGACTGCATGCGGATGTGTCCATTCAGGAGTATTTTGTGATACTGTATCACTCTCCGAAGGGAAATTCTCTTTTCCCTTGTATTTCGGGGCAAAAACATGACAATGAAATACTGTGTGTGTGCATGTTTGTGTGGAATTTGAAAGAGAGAAAGCCTATTCACTATTTGGAGCTGAGGTCACCGAACACTCAAGTGCATTTAACACGCTGAAAGAGGCTTTTCCTTTACCCTTCATTCCATCACAGCTCTTGTGACACCAAAGAGAAAAATGATCACCCTCTGGCTGTGGGACACCCTCAAACGATTATGAAATGGAAAGGGGTAAAAACACTCTTTGATCCAGGCTGCATGACTCACCAATATGGAGTGCCGATGAAAGAATCTCTTCTCTGTAATGTCTTGGTATTTTTAGCAGAGACCCCGAAGTCAGCTGAAAGTGAACAGAAATTGAGGTTCTCAATTATTCAAATTAAATGGTATAATCAACACTTCTGTGTCACACAATCAGGTCAATAAGATCGCCTATAGCACATCTCCACCAGAACGACACAGCTACAGGAAACTTCTGTCTGAACTAGCCTGCTCTAAGCTTTTAAATATGAACTCCGTGACTGAACAGAAAAGCCTCAATATCCTCTTTATAATGCTCTTAGAATCCATCATCACTCCCGGCAGCTGTGTTACCTGTGCGATTATTTGAGCCTGCACTCTTTTATCTCGTAGCACTCATGTACACGTGAGAGGCAAAGAGAGACATATTATTAAGTCCCTGCTGACTGCTTGCTAATTATTGCTATGCCAGGCTCCATCATGACCTTCTGCCTACATAACATGAATCATCAAGGAAACAGCAGCTACGGATGCCACAGCAGTAACACGCACATGAATACTTTTAACTCCTGGAATATTATGTTGCCAATTCAAAGTTACATGAGTGGAGTTTGCAAAATACAGTAACAATCCTCACTGGCTACATCAGTTATGTGTCTAGAACAATTTGTTTTATAACCACCGTTTTGGATTTGACTCTGCACAACACCACATCTTTCACTCCAATTGTATTGTATGTAAATACAGTGCAGTACATGTCACCATTATCCCTAAAGACACATAGCTCAGCTGGTTGCCGGAGCACTCATGGCAAAGACATCCACAGTTGACTTTACTAATTAGCTTTTTAAGCCTATTAGTGTTGGCCCTGCAGGAAGGTTCAGAGTGGCTACCAAGGACTCTAGTTAAGAGGGAAATCAACTGTGAGAGAGTGAATCAACTATTATTCTGCATGCTATTCTTTGTGTCTCAAAGAGCGCTTTGTTGGAATATGACTCATTTTTCCTTGTTGAATAATCCTTAACATTTTGTGAAATGTTGTGAAGCATCAGAGATTAGAGATTTTTTTTTTTTTTTTTACCCAGTTTCACATCTCCATCCAAGGAGAGGAGAATGTTCCCGGCTTTCAAGTCTCTGTGGATGACCTTGTTCTCATGGAGGTAAGCCAAGGCCTCCAAAGTCTGCTTACACACCACACGGATCTGGGGCTCCGTCAGAGGCCTCTCCAGCTCTGTGGATGTAAACACACACACACACACAATTATTTCCAGTCAGCATCTTTTATTTGTTTATTATTAGGATCCCCATTAGCTGTTCATGATGCAACAGATACTCTTCCTGGGGTCCACACGAAACATAAAAACAAGACATAAAACTTAACATTTGCTTCACTATTTCAGTACAGTATGTTTTTTTATATTGCTTAGACTTTGCATTTCTCTAGAACAGCCCATGCAGTCCACAGAGAAAGGAGAGAGCGGACAAAAGAAAAACTTAAATATCACAATCGACAAAAGGTGAAATTAAAAACAGAAGTAGTAGGGAAAATAGATTGGCCAGTTGAGCTAGCATTCCAAATCATGTTTTTATTATAGTTTATGCGCTGTACTTTTAAAACACAGAGATTGGGCCATTTGGACATAACAACATCAAGTGATGGCCTGATGGTATCCCATAGCAACTGGAGGAGAACACTCCGCCCTTGCATCAGCCAGCATGCATGACTGTACCAGTAGGATGGAAGAAATTTGTTATAGGTGAGTCAGAAAACAGGTCTGACTCCTCCAGCATTCTCCAACATGAACTCTCATGGCACTACTGATTTATAAACGTCCAACACTGGAGTGAATTAACAGGCATCCTGTACTCGGTGATTCACACAGCGGTGTCAGTTAGGCCAGTGGCACGTTAGAAAGGGGTGGTGAGGTGTTTCTTCAAGCTTCAAAATAACAGAGAGAAAGTGCTGAGGCATTAGAAGTGGACTAACCACTCCTTGAAATGTGAGCTACAATAATTACACACTTGGAATGGCCTCTCCAACTGCAGAGAGGGAAAGAAACCCACAGAGGAGGTTTCTGGATGGAATAAAAAGAGCTGGCACTCGAGGATGGAGCAATGAAAAAGCTCCAGAACTTTGTACGCTTTTTCCTGTTTCTTTCTATGAAACGTTAGTGCGGGACTTACCCAACATGATGGCATCCACTGCACCACCCGCACAGAACTCAATCAGAATCTGCAAAGGGAAAATAAAGGAAGTGGAACAATGAGAATAGTGTACTGTAATTCAGTTTAGTCCTGATTTTACTACTCTCACAGGATGTAGGCCTAATTTGCTTAAAGGGGGGACTTGTGGCACAGTTACATAGGTGAACTGGGTGATCTTTACTGGACAGACATCGGCACCCCCATTCTTTGCCACTTGTCATGCTGAAGAGACATTTCAAGAAGCCAATCAATCAGAAACCAATCAGTCAGACTCAGTATCCTCTATGCACACATCTTTTCTTTTCCATTTCATAACAATTTTTACATAGTAAAAAAGCATTTATTCCTGTGACTAGAGTGTAAATGCTAGTTGCGCAATGACTTCATCCATTCTGCTGAAAAGGACTTCCTCATTTTGGTTAAGTGTTACTCTATGTTCAGGAGATAAGGCCTTAACCCTTCCCCCTCTCCCAAGTCAAGAGGTCAATGTGCCAGTTGATCTGTAGTATAGACAGTTTGATTCCTAGAGTACAGACAGTTTGATTCCTGGCCACAAACAAATTGTTTTTGAAAAAAGGCTCTGGTCCATTCCTCTAGAGGAGCTATTCAAATCTAACCACACTATTTGTATTACAGGAAGATATGAAGGGAAGCTAAATGTTCTCATGCAGTCAGGCAGTGAGTCAATAACTGTTTTCTGAAACAACCTGCTTTACTACTTTATTCATGTATTTGTCAATTGCAGAGTCTACATAATATAATAAGATTTAAACCTAAAAGCTTACACCCAAGTCTATGAGGCTTTCAATGGAAGATAATTCATTTCTGATGTGCACAAACCCAGTGACCTGTTGGCTGATAATGCACAGTCTCTGGGTTCAGCAGTTTATTGAATGCATTTGAATTATCCCTGTGAAGCTGCGGTGCATTAGAAGAACATAACGCCATGCGGTAATACTGTTACTGAGATGTGAAACTGACCAGCGCCTGACCTCAGTGATAATAGCTGATATTAGGTACCCATCCGCCAGTTCATTTATATTGGCTTTGCCAGCATGTTAGGCAGCAGCTTGAGGTATCAGATGATGGAAAAAAAAAATCAATCAAAGCTACAACCGAGCACCGCCCTCCATTCAGGGACTGAAACAAAGGGGAGAAACCAAGCAGTTGTTCCTGTTCTGCATCCCAATCTATCGTGACATGGCAAGCTTGTTTGTTCAATTTACCTTATTATGATTCTGACAGGTGTTACAATTAGCTACAAATTTACAATTCTCTGCTAATCATAATCGCAGGTTAAACTAAACTCCATACATGCAAGGCAAATCCTCCCATTTTTAGCAACAGAGCAAAGCCATTTTGGAGTTACAGCAACTTTAATTTAATAAAAAAAACAAAAAAAACAGCACCACCAACAATCAAAACAATAAATCCACTCCAGACTCTACACATTAACTCAACACCTAACACATGCAAAGGGGAGGCAGTTACACATTCATCATGCTGCTCAAAGAGTGGGCCGGAGGGACAACCTGCATGCAGCTCTGAATTATTCACAGGCACTTTCTCCAGCCACCAAAACCACTCCATTATCTTTCCATAGATGTGGCCGGGCCGCAGAGGGACGGTCACATGACACCACCTGCTCGGACCTAATTGCTCCGGGGCCTCTGCCCACACGCAGAACGGGATCCACTAACAATGTTCGGACTGCACTGTGACTCCATTTTTCTGCTCATATGCTGTACATATCTTGATAAGGGTTTAAAACTTAGCGTTGTTGGGAGTACCTGAAGAAATAAGATTTACCAAAATGGACTCTTTTGTTGCCAATGTGAAGAAACCACAGTCACTGCCTTGAATTTGTGGGAGAGTGGGAATAAGGTCAACAAAGGAGGCATATCTATTTGACAAAGGTGTTACAGAAACTACTGTGGCTAACATGCCTACTGTTGAAAACCTGTGTGTTTCACAATCTGCATGGTATGAAATATAGCAGGACACAATGCAGTGTTACATAAGAGAATGGTATAGGAGTCCTTTGAGGATCAGCCTGGTGAATAGTGTCTTCTCCTACAGCATCAGTGTTTGTGAGTCTGGGTGCGTGACTGGCTCACTGCCTCTGTGTCTCCTTGGCTTCAAATCAACATCAACACATCAGAGAAAACCAGCTCCCTCAGTTGGGAGTTTACTTACCCAAAGTTTGCCTTCAAAATAGAAGGCATCAAGCAGTTTGACGATGTAGTGGTGGTCACAGGAGGCCAGAATGTCAATCTCCACCATGTAATCCTCCAGCTCCTCCTCCGTCTTGGTGTCAATCACCTTGGCAGCAGCCAGCGTCCCATTCTGCTTGTTCTGAGCCTGAAACCAAAATTCATACCGACAAAATGGAGGAAATTATGGCGCATGTTCTCACAACAATGAGAAACGTGTAAACAGAAAGATACTGAACAAAGAGAGTGGTGGTATCAAATGAGAGTGTTGTTCATCTTGTTTGGCTGGGCTACCGAACAATTAGCCTGGCTTACTTGGCCAGATCAGCCCAGAAGAGCGGCTACTGTGAAAGAACATTCATCAGCGTGAACAATTTCATGAACAGACCAAAGCCATTTTGGAGTTACAGCAATAAACACTGGGGTTCTTTATTATGGCTGGTGCAGCTGAAAGCAATCTCCTAAAAGGTCACATGTATCTATAAATACATTGCATAGAGACGTTATAAGAGGTGGTTTTATATTTGGAAGAAAAATGGCTAAAGAAATAACACAGTACCCATCTGTAGTCAAAATATTTACACTAAACAGAAAACCGATCATCTTCTGACCTACTTCAGAACAAACTGTCCTGGTCTCTCTTGCTGGCTCTCTTCCTCTTGCCTTCCTCTCACTCTCCTCTACTTCCTTTCAATCTTTCTGATACAAATGTGAAGTTACCGTGGCAGTAGCTTAGATACAAGGGTAAATATTCATACGGTTTAACAAGTTATTGATTAGTGAAATAGGTTAAGCTAATCTACACTGATGACACACACCTCAAAATATTTATTACTCAGTGGGCTGTGGCTGAAGAGGAAGAGGAAGAGGTTAATAGGAAGAATTACACATTTCAAGCCACACTTCTTCTGTCAAACAAGTAGCTGTGCCGTTATTTTAAGCCCAGCTTTGGGCTTAATGTTTATAGATACAGACACAATCTCAAGGAGTTAAGGAAAAAGAAGGGAGGGAGTGTTAGTGCTAACTACTGCAGTGTGTGTCAGACTCTATATTTACACACTTCTGACCTGACACACACACCGTCTCCTTCTCTTTGTGCTGGCCGACGCCTGTCTAGCCTAGGCCATTACCCAGATAAATGCCGGTTCAACATTAGCTACACCGCGCTACAGCAGGCTGAAGAGGGTGATGTTTTTATTATTTGCTTTGACTGTCAAGGAGTTATTCTAATGGAGTCTATGGCCTTCAGTTGTTACGTATGTGACATTTCACGCTTCATCAAAAACTACATGCCGTTTTGCTTTCAGTGGTCAAATCAGAGTGGCCGTGGGTGGCATAACAACACTGGTGTGTGATGCATGACAGTTTATTCTTCACACATCACCAAAACAATGCTCCACATCATTAAAGGAACTTTAATGTCGCCAAATTGAAAACTGCCAAGACTTGGTACAAATCATTTCTCTCTGAATAGGAGTCAATCATAATAATGGCAGATGTTGACTAAATCTCACACCAATCTGGCTGTACTGCGTGGCCACACTACTTGTCAGGTGGAATAATTTGTCTCACATATGAGATGGGCGGACCCACTCTAACTATGTGAACTAACTGGCTGTGTGAATAGAATATCAGCAGTTTGTGTTAGTATTAGCAGCCCTCACACACAGCTCTGGCATGCCACAAACCTCACACCCTCTTCACCAGTTAAAGGCACAGTACAACTGCCGTCATGCTGAGTGTACATATGTGAAGCCAGGGCTCACTTCTTTCACAGCCCAAACAGCTGATTCACCCACTGTTAGCCCACCACGCCCAAATGAGGCAGTCATCACAATCCCGAGAAATAACTGATGAAATGCTAAGAGTCTGTGATAATACTGTGACCTAATGAAGCCGACTCCCCGCCCCTCCATCTGTGGAAACATCACAAGGAGCCAATTCGTTGTGAGGTGTACGATCTACAACTTTAGTCTTGGAAGGCATCAGTGTCTTCTGGCTTTCATCACGGTTAGCTCATCAGCTAATGAAGAATTGGAAACCAGCAAATGAAGATTTCTGGCCAATTCGATCACTGAAGTTCCAGTAAGCAACAACAACAACAGTACCACACAGAAAGAGAGCGGTTCTGTAAGGATTACTGAAATAAAAAAGTCCTGACGTAACGCAGAGATGCAGCTTCATGTGAAGTTAGTGTGTACTTGTTGAACACTACACATCACACAAATTAGGGCCAAAGTGTAACATTATACCTCTGCAGGCCTACATTCTTCAACTAACAATGTTTTAGGTTACAAGTTAGGCTATTCAGTTCAATCATTTCCTGAAAGTTAATTAAAGAGAGAGAGAAAATTGCCTACATTTAAACTTCTGTCACAGATAAATATCATATATGAACAAGTTTTGACTTCTTGTTGATAACTATTTCAAAAGATGATCTCAGCCTAAGATAAATTCACACCAAGATAACTTTAACTGGTAGATCACAATTAGTCTATGTTGTTCTAATTGTCAGAAGGCAAAAAATCCCATCGCTGGCTCATTGGTTGACCTATATGTAGTAGAAGTAGTGAACAAATACACCATCGGCCTGAAAGGTAAAACTATCATTTTACCACTATACCATTCATACCTGGGCACCTGCCACTGTGTATGACATTAGCACACATCCTACTTGCCCTTGTCCATGTAAACAAAGTCCCTGTTTACAAATGGCTGATTCTACAAGGCTGCAAAATGACACATTTGACTGATAAGGACCTCTGCACAGAGGGATTTTGTACTGTTTCTGATTGTGTGTCCTGTGATCTTTCAGAGCAGCCATCCTCAAACACCTCAAACAATCAACTTGGCATTTGTGAGGCCGTGTTTACTCTGTGGAAGTGAGCCACACCTTTCAACACCTGAATGTGGACTGAGGTCAAGTCCAACTCAATGACATGGCAAAGTCATATTACTAACATGAGAATCTAGCTTGGCCTACCTTGATCATCTAAAATAGGAAATGCCCCCGAGATACATTCAAGAGGTAAAGCTTACTACCAAAGATAGCCACTAGGTCACGTTTGTCTTCCTCAAGATGCTCACCAGGAAGATGTAATATGCATCCTAGACAGGACAGTATTGAGTCAAAAACACACTAGATTTCAAATAACACCGGGTCGACTAGCCTAGATGATGTGACTGTCAGTGGTCCTCTGCATTGTACTCATAAGATAGCTTATGACCTGAATGCAATAGGCTATACAACCGAAGCTACTGACTGTCAATAAGAAGGGGCTGAAAAAGGCCACCATCATATTACCTTGTACACTTTCCCAAACGCTCCATCTCCCAGTTCCCCAATTATCTCCCAGATTTCCTCAGGATTCACGTCTCGATGTACATGTTCGTACTGCTTCTTCTTCTTATCCGGCCCCAATTTGAATATCTTCCGAAAATTGAAAAAAGACATCTTCGGAGGAGAACTAGATGTGGTCTCCTCGGCTCACGTTATTTCCACCGAGAAAATGTATTCCCGACGCAGAGTTCAAATGGCTATCGATATAACAGCATACAAGCGCTAGGTGAGGGCAGACAGCTGGTACCGTAGCCATTCAGTTGTGCTAATAATCTCAGTAATAATTTCCCTCGACGGTAGTTATTAACATCGTAACAGGACGCTGGTCGAGATGAGGGATACAAAGTAGAGTTAGCTGTTCCACACAAGGCTGGCGTTTCTGTTTTCAACGGCTGAAAGGTCACGAGACATCAAGTATCAACCGTATCTTCACACCCTTGACGGTACGTTAGACGACATTTTCATCGGTTACAGAAAAAAGGATAGTCGAAGGACCTCATGCTTCGGTTGGATGACCACACAGAAGTTAGCGGACCAGTGTCAAGTCAGCTAGCATAAAAATTACGACCTCCGTTAAAAACTTTCAAAATAAAACCGTTATTGATGACCGCATTGAGACCGTGAAAGTACCAAAGTTTAAAATAAAGAGTACATTTGAGGAGGAATCTGTCGTTATCAACAGACGGGATGTGAATATGATAGTAGCTATCTATTGTGCTATTTTGGGAGAGCATCCGTGTAGAAACATAGCTTTGATGTTAGAGGGAAAAGCATGAGAGCAAGAATGATTGGGGCCATCAACGTCCCATTATTACAGTTTTGTTGAATGAAAATACAGTTGTTTTTTTTCCAAGATGTTCTTTTCACAGCATATTCATTGTCATACATATAACCCAATGCCATAGACACAGGTGTATTTTTTGCTTTGTTTTTCTGTAAAAACGAACACATCGGTAACTTATTTAACGGTTTTACTTTGAAGGCAACATCCTCTCATTTCCGTATGACTCTGGCTGTCTCTGGTTAGCTTGACGCAGCTGGTTAGCGGTATCTGTATCCTGAAACTCCTCTCGAAAAGACGTGCTCAGCCCCCCGGCTGTACTACGCATGCTACTTGAGTTCCTGTCGTCACCGGCAAGAGGAAAAAACAAATGAAAGAAGTTGTTCCACAATAACCTACTTTAGCCCTGTTTAGGCCCACGCTGTACCGTTTTATATTAGGCTATTCATGAGGACATCTTCAGTCAGGTGATGCTGATGATATTCAATTTAGGAAATTCAATCTCATAAAGCAATCATAATTGGATTGTTGTGAACAATAATTTCACCTATTGGATTAGGCTACATCAGAGTAATAGAGCCTAATTACAGGCTACATTAGAACTATAGTAACCTTTTTTAGTAGGTTTTTATTCAAATTTCACAGCGAAAGCATATAAGTCCCTATAGGAATATCACAGTGATAGCTACCATTTATATATATATATATATATATATATATAAATACCATAAAACCCAGGTCACCATTTTCATACTACTGAGTACCACAGATACACTATGATTCACTATAGGAATATTTTAGTGAATTTTAGTATAGACTGTAGTCAGTCTGTAATAAAAGTTCTCATGGTCGACATTGAGGGCACAAATATAGCCTACCATAAAATGCACGTAGGCAGAGGAAACATGAGACTAGCACTTGTTGCACGTGCTTAAATCATCCATGGCTTAAATTAATTAGAAGAGACAAAACTCTGTATTGTGTAGCGCCCTCGTATGGAAAGGTTCTCAAATTACTGTCATTATCTGCTTTGGTTCCTCATGCCTGGCTGTGGCTGCCTCCTCCACATCCACCAGGAGGAAGCAAAGCCATTTACTGTATGCTGGCTTCAAGTGCTCTCGGAAATATCGTAATTTTGAAATGAACGCACATGTAAACGACCCATGGAAGCCATACAATTGATGGTAAAAGTGATGTTTTTTATTACTATATTATGTGATTGGTTGCCATTCTATGTAGTGTTGTTACATGTTTGTATTTTCACTTTTTGCTGGCACACATTTTTTTTATGTGCATAGCCTACTTGTAAGTAGTTTTCTTGGTGTTGAAGAGACAACAGCTGCAAAAAGTATTTAGCCTGGAGTTTATTTATATTGTTGTAGGAGCATAAAAAAGGATTGATTGATCAGTTGCCCAATGCTCATTCTCCTCTTCATTCTTCCGCTGAAGCATTAGCCTACAGAAGCAGATCTGAATTGATTTAAAGCAGTTTGTGCCGCTTGATTCAACAGCTACCAAAAAATACTTTTGTTACGGGGTCAATTTTATTATTTACGACCAAAAGCGCTTGGATGCGCGACAAGAACGACTTGTGAAGTGGGAAATTACGAGTTTAGGAGGAGCACTTGAAGGCAGCAATACTGGCACTATATCATCCCGGCTGGTGCTACCCGCTCCCATGGAAGTGTTATAGCCTATTGGGAGCTACCAGCCCCTTTTCCCATCTGCTTTAAATGTCTGTAAATGTTTTGTCCTGGGGAATGTTGTTATTCATGTCTGTTGTCTTTTTACCTCACCTCTAAACATCTATCTCCGCCAAAATTGCCTCCAAACTTCCAAATAGACTGCTCTTTCTAAGTTGAGTAAAACTGTTGCACGTGGACCAAGGAGAAACACTTCCATGACATTCCCTATAAGACAAAGGTCCCAAACTGACTAGCCTGACTGGTCTACTTTATAAGGTCCCAGTTTCTCCAGCCACTTAAAGAGGGACCGCCCCAGATATTGACTTTTTACGCGTAGGCTCCTCTCCTGCCCGTGCTGTGCTCAGGAGGTCCAGCCCCTCTGGAGGGAGGAGAAGATTGTTTAAACGCCCGTTTTATTGCCTTGACGTGTTTGACAGAATATCCTTCTGCGAGGTCAGACGCACTTAGACCGCCTGGCACCATCATTTCATGGATGCATCTATATCCTGAGTGCGCAGACTCCCTTTTTTTCTTCTTCTATCAACTTTGCTTTCCCCAGGAGACTCTTTTCACAAGGCTATTTTCGAGACTCAACAGCGTTTTCATGGGTGACCATCCTGTCGTGTAGCATTTACTACAGTGTTTGTTGGTGTAGGCTAAATAACATTTGACCTGTCAAGATGCAGCTCCGAACTGTCCTTGACGTTAAAGTTGTGGATGTGCAGAAGAGAAGGAATCCCTCGAAACACTATGTAAGTTGTCTTCTCGTTCTCTATTTCTGACTTCGCGATACCACGTTCTTCAACTATCTCAGATTCACAGACATACACACTGCATGCTATTGCGGTTAAAGTTTTGAGTGCATGATCTTGGTGACATCTTCCAGTTTTGAGTAATGGCATCAAATCTCACGGGACATGAGCCTGGGACAGTTCAGGTCTCTGTGGAACTGAAAAAAAAATCAATTAGTCCATCAGGTTAAATTGGATTAATTAACCTGAGAGTTAGGATCAATTGATCCCTCTCTCCCCGAGGCCGCTAAGCATTAGACCAGCTACTTTCCCTTGGGATGGAAGCATGGAGGTGAGGGTTTGGATGGAAAGTCCCCAAGAGGGAAGAAGAAGAGGGGGAAAAAATAAAATCGCATTATCTATGAGCTAAGCAACTGAAAATGCTTATCCGGTTGGAGAGAGAGGAAAGAAGCAACCCTTTGTCTTTTGTCTCCAAGGTTCAAGTGTGACTTCCTTCCAGGAGAGAGACGCAGGGCACTGGAGCCCGGAGAGCTCATGCATGGCAACTAATCTCTGTTTACACACAGACCCAAACCACATAGCCAGGAGGGATGAGATCTGATGGCACGGCTTTAGTTTGTAGCCTGGAATTGTTTTTGCATGCATTCCCCTTGTTAAATACCGATTTCAATGTTCAAAATTTGCATGCCAACCACCCCTGTTGGCAATTTAATGCAAATTGCACCTTCGCATGGCTGTGTGTAATGATTTGCGGTCACTTCACTGAAATTTGTTGTAAAGAATAAGCAGCAGTGTTCCATGGAATTATAATGTATCGGTAATATTAGTTATTACCCACTAATAACCGCCTTGTAATGATCATAATCCACTCCTGGTGTTGCTGTTCAGCTGCGAAATTACGCATGAATTAATTTATAATTGTTAATTTCAGATTTCTTACTGATATTTTTACCCATAGCCATGTCCAAATGATAAGCAGGCCTGCATACAACTGAGGATGATGCTACATGGTAAAGCACGCTCTTTGTGGATATGGCTTTACCTCAGACAGCCGCGCTTTGAGCTGTTGTTTCCTAAATCCAGAGCATTTGGTCATGCTGTCTGTCTCTAATTAGCGAGCTGCTGGAGAGCTCGTTCCGCCTGGCCGCACACTCTTTCTGTAATGAACTGTGCTGTAAAGCGAAGACTTGATTTCGAACGGGCAACTCGTGTCCTTACAGATTGCCACCACATGTCTAAATGTTGCCTTTGTAAACAGATCGGTGCCATGCATGCACTCACATGGAAGTGCATTCGGTTCAGGCATCTGCTGTAAACCTCAGGGCGTGCCCGATTGTTTGTGGGCCGTGTATTGCAGACGCATGTACCGAGTTTCATTTGGGGAAACTTCAGACAGCAGTCTTTTGTTCTGGAGCTGCCTGACTGATTTAGATGTCTCCCTAGGAAAGTAATGTCTCTATTTCAAGATCTGTGTGAGTAAACAAATCGTCCCTGCTGTTATTCCTGGTGATGGATATATCAAGTTGTTGACATAATGGGAGCGACATTTGTTTCCTCTGACAGTCGATTCAGAGTGACATAAAAGTGAATTGTCAAGATGTTACTGAACTTACATGGCATTGAGCTGCAACTTTAATGTTTATCATACCAACACATCATTTGTCTTATTGTTTGCACACCAGGGGGGTATTTCACAAAGCAGGATCAGAAAGTTAGCCAAATAACTGTGAAAAATATTATGACAGAACCCAGTGATACTGATTTGAATCTGTAAAACAAAACTTGAATATTTAGTTTAGGAATATGATTCAGTCATGCATGTTGATGATTTCTACTAGTCAGAGCCATACAAATTAAAATCATGTATTGTGTTCATCTTGTTTGAGCTCTATGTTGAATGTGTGACCAAATATAAACTACATAATAGTTTAAAATCTGTTGACCCTCTCATTGACCCATGGCAGCTTGACACAGACAGGCTTAATGAGTTTATTTGACCTTTGACGACCTCTTGAAGTTTAGTCAGGAGGGAATGCACTTTGTGTCATTACGGCAAGTTAAGCTCAAGTGGTGCCACGGTGTCTTTGACAAAGTGACTTAATGGGCCTCTTTTGTTTGTGTTTGTCTTTCTCTCACTAGGTTTACCTTATCAACGTCACTTACTCAGACTCCACTTCCCATGTCATCTACAGAAGATACAGCAAGTTCTTCGACCTGCAGGTACGGTAACTTTATCCAAATAACTAAATACTTCTTGCGCTATCTTACTGTCTGAACAGTTTTAATTCACGTTTGCCTTTGATTTTATTACATTCCTGAAACAGTGATGAAGTCATGTTATCACACGTCTGCATGTGAAGATGTGAAGATACCCAAAAGCAATTAAGTTTTGCATTGTGTGTTGAGAATGGGCTGAATGTTTCCTGTTCATGTGACCATATTAGACTCTATGAGGTCAGTTTGACCTTTTGGTCACGACTCTCTGGCCGGCAGCTGGAAGGCAAGCCTCAATATGCTTAGTGTGCTCCCCATAAGATGACGTACCAATCAGGGGAAGCCCCCCATTGAAAGGTCTCATTGAAGACCACTGGAGCCCGGCGGAAATGGGGAAATGGGGGAAATCCTGTCGACTGATGCGTCATATTGATTCAAATAATGAAGCGAGAGGAAGACATGACCTCAGTCAAAATGCAGAATGAGGCAAGTTAATCCTCAGGTTTGTTTGAGGGATCCAATCCCCCTTGGTGAAATTTACATATTTCCCAACTGTGAGCCAAGTTTACTGTGCAACCACTCAGGGCTAAATTGTCTGTATAGCTTGTTTGTCAGAGAGACAACACATCTAAACAGAGTCTCAGACTGAGTAGTCTCAGACTGAGTAGCCTCAGAATGAGTAGCCTAAGCAACAGTATGGGTGAAGAAATGTGGCATTTGTGAATAAATGGACTTGCAGTTCCCTTGTAAAAGGCAGTCTGGCTCCTCTCAGATAGGCCTCTCAGCCCACTCAGCCAGACTGCACTCACAGCACTGTGGCTCTGGTGGGCTGACCGTGTTGATGGCAGCAGAGGAAACCCTTTGTTCCAGGTCTCTTGCTAATAGCCAGGAAAATTCTGCCCTGCTCTGTTTGATGGAAACAGAGCTCCTCTCCTGTCTCTGTAAACATTAGTCTTGTCCATAGATCCCCGCTGCCTGCGTCTGTTTGCCTGGCCATGGTTATCAGTGAAGAGCAACAGACAGCAGCTGTCTATACAAAACGGGTGGGGATGTTGTGTTTTAGTTGCCCTTCTTATGAACATAGACATATAGGCCAGAGGTGAAGCGTATGTGCAACACACTGGGAACTGCAGTATGGCCTTGGAGAAAACAATAAGCATTGTAGTGAGCAATCATGTTGAAATAGCATATCAAGAGGTGCTTTATTGCAAAATTTTTAAATAAATATTCCAACACCAGAGATAACACTGATTTATTATGCTCAATCTTCTGGAAATCAATTTGCTCAGTGAGATTTGCGATAAGCTTCCTAAGGAAGAAGGATGCAGTTTAGGAGATGACAGGGCCAATCCCAGAATGCACTGGATGAAAAGGAGGAGGAAGTCATGATCAGGAAGGGGTGGGGGTGGGTGTTTGTGGTGACCAACAGTTTTGATGATAGATAAGTGCCACTGTATGGAGCCTGCATGTAAAGTAACCAGCAAATTAAAGTGACCTTTGAGCTTAAACCTGAATTAGTGTTCAATTGGTCATTTGTTCTCAATTGAAAAAAAGGGAAGATGCTTTTCCTCAGTGGTTTAAACCATACAGCTATTTTCCCTGCATGTCTCTCCTGTATTAACACTACACTACAATATTGTTAAGCAATGAGAGTCTACTACTTTTCTCCCTTTTCTTGTGCCTTAAATGAATCATTGTGTAGCTCATCCGCTCATCCGCCAAGTATTTGTTCTAAAATATTTGTCTTTTTTCCAAGCAGACACAAAGCTTTTGCTTGTGTGTCAGCCAGCTGACACCTACAGTTGGTTTCAAACTCTGCACTGCTCTCTGTCTTTGTAGCACAATTGCACGCTTCATGTTCACTAGAAGCTGACAGGGAAAAGAAATACAGTTTACACCCTCTGCCTGACAAATGTGACCATGATCTCATTTGATATGCATTGATTCAGAATGAACGAATGCAACGTGAGCCTGATGTTGTTTTGGACGGCCTAGTCAAAAGCTAAGTCAGGTCAGAGAACAGGAAACGGTCTGAAGACCAGTTGCTGATCATTTATATTATGTCTGTCTAACATCAGTTAGCATTGTACAGCTGGTCATATAAAACCCTATGCCAACATGACGCTGCTTTGCTGTTTGTCTTTTAAAGATAAAGTATCCCTTTGCAGTGGCATGATGTCCTAAAGTGCACTTACTCCTAATGTTTCAAACCTCTCTAGTGCACTCTTCGTAACTCGTAACTGCTCCTCCAGGAAGCAATCACCTTAAATCACCAGAATCCCATCTCCTTTTCATCTGATTCCTCCTTTCCTCATCGTTTCTGCTGACGTTACAACGCACATGCTCTTTGTAATACATGTGCAGTGTCAAGTGATCCTCTGTATTTAGATCCATTTTGTTTTTGTGCAGAATAGTGCTGAGCCTGAATTCTAACCAACACCATCTCTGGTGTCAGAGGGAGATGTTTTTGACCCGCACATGTTTGACGTGAGCAGAAGTGGTTGGTGTGTCAAACAGAGTTTACCCTCAGAGAGAGGCGAGTGAGGTCTCCCCCTCCACACCCTTCGACCACAGAGGACAGAGCACGGGTCACGGCGTTCCACAGGGGGATTGTGGAGTGTGCGAGCTGGCCTGGTTTCCTTTTGGATAGAAACTCCTCCAAAGATCCCTTAGTCGTCATTATTTTTGGATTGGGGAATTGGACCGGGGTCAGCTCTACCCTGTCTGCACTGTAATTTGTCTGGCCTACATTCCTGACATAAGCTGGGCCTTTAACAAGGTTATTTTTCTCAATGCCCTCTTCTACCTAACCTGAGGTGCTTTGCAGTCATATGAGGGTGGAAGATCTAATGGCTGAGCATTCATGTAAAAGGCAGGCTCAAGTCGGACCGAAGTGAAGGATTACTGAATCAATAAACTGACCGTGGCTAATTGAGCCAGTGGTTTGCAGAGATAAATGGCCCAAAGGTAATGAGGTGAATTCCTTCAGGGCTTGCCGAATGTAAGTACTTTCCATTTTGGTAGCAATTGGTTAGTACTGTCAAATCAATAAAATGTGTATTTACATTATTAGATTGTATTTGTTTCTGATAATTATGACAGTGCAGCAATAACATAGATGCACAGTTAAATGTGATTCTCTCTAAGTACGTTTCTGACCAAGAGTGCTGTTGCACATAATCTCTTAGCAGTAAACAACTGTCAGATGGATGTCAAAACACAATCCAGAGATGGAATTTGATTGTTTTCCCACTCAAACATTCCTCCAAACTCCCCGTCTGAGATTCTGTTCAGAACAGCTTCTTTGTCTGCACAGTGCAGTCTCTCTGTCTCTCTCTCTCTCTGTCTCTCTGTCTCTCTCTCTCTCTCTCTCTCTCTCTCTCTCTCTCTCTCTCTTCTCCCCCTATTCCTTTGAGTGGTGCAATTAAGTTTAAGTGCCTCAAATTATTATCATTATCGTATACAGAAGCTGTTTGGGTTTTTCTGTCACAATAATTCAAATTTGGAGTGTCATAATGTCACAACAGAGATGCATTTGAACACTGAATGTGTATTGCGCTTTCTTCCCTGGGCATTTATTCGCAGCACTCATTATAACGTCCAAAACCCAGAAAGAAAAAGACGGGGAAGTGTGACTACATCATAGCACCTGTTGCTACACAGTCTTGTTCATTTTCCCAGTGGGAACACTTGGCTGACACTGCAACTTAACACAGTATCTTGCACAGAGTTTAGGAAAGCAGTACAGTGTAAATACAGCTTGAAGCTCCTGCATTAAAAGCGCCTGAAATTGGAGAAATTCTTGCCCGGAGAGTTGTCCGGCTGTTGCTATGGTGACGGCTTTCCCACCTGTCCCGTGGAGCCGTGAGCGTATCCAGGCAGCCCCTCGGGGGGTGATGTCATCATCGCTTCTGGATGAGAAGCCTCTCTATCAGCCGGGCCTGGTTCGGAGGTGTTGAGTGAACGCTCCCAGCTTGGAGGGAGTGTACAGTTACATCCAGCAGAGAAGCTGATAACATGATGAGCGTGTGGCTTAGTGTGTCAGGCGAACAATAAAATAATCAATTCTCCTATGTACTATTACAAAAACAATCTGAATGTTGTGGATTTTACAGAACATACTGTACAGCGATGTAGTGCTTTCACAATAGGCTTTTTCTGAGCTATTATTGCCATTGCATCCTAAAGAAAAATGGCTGGTTTAGATACATTTTTGGGGTCTTCCCACTTCAGTTTAAGGAGCAAAAACAGATCAAAATCTGTGCATTTCTGCCTATTTAGACAGTTTTGGTTAACCAGAGCAGTTCTTTATATTCAGCATTTTATCTTGCCCTCAAAACACAATAATGATGGCTGCTTTCTTCAAAGGAAACCACTCCTCATTTGCTGTCTATATTTCTGAGGAGGGGGGAAATGCCAAGGCCAGAAAGAGATTTGGAGTTTTAGCAAAGGCAGCAGACAAGTAGAGAAAAGAAAGAACCACAAGAAGAGAAACCAAACCACCTCTCACTGGAAAAGTCCCACAAACAACTCCTACAGGCCCAGACAGAGTGGATCCAACTTTACCCTCCAAGCAGGCTTATTCTGTTTGTCCACCTGGTTCTTTTTGGCCCGCTCTAGACCGGGACTAGTCCCCTAGTCTCCTCCTCCTAGATGAGTCCTTCTCTTTAGTTTGCTGTTCAGCAGAGCACATCTGGAACAAGGCAAGGCAGAACTAAGGCGGAGCTACATCTGGATTTTGAGCATGCTTGTACTGTAGGATGCTCGCATATGCATTCATTTACCTTGGGGTTTTACTATGATTTATAAGATGGGGAAACTAGAAACTCTGTGACCGTGACACAAACACATACAGACACACACTTACACCGTGGCAATGCGTGTTTCGTAAGCACTCAACAAAATGTGCTCATACATCATGCACAACACAGTGCATGTTCGCTTGCACACATGGGACACGCACATACAGTATGTACATGTATCTAAGAACACATGCTGAAATGCTCACAGACTGCTCCACTGAAAATAAAGTGCTTATATATCTATATCTATATCTCTTAATAGATAGTTAGATGTACAAATGTGTCTAAATGTGCTTGAATTGGTGCTTGAATAGTTCATACATCAAAGTGTTAATTATCGACTGTAAACGCTTTTAAAGCTTCTTATGTGGAACTTGCTGTCGCAAGTGTTTTCGGGTGAGTGTAGGTGACGTAACCTTGTCCGCTGCCCCAGAGATCAAAGTGACCCCTGTGTGTAGGCCTAGTTACACGACACAGTAGCTTTTCAGAAGATATGTAATTACACCCCGTATTGCAGTCATTTAACGGGGAGGTCGTCTGCCGCTGGAGAGTTCGTGACCTCCCATGTGTTTCTATCGGTGCCTTCATCTCAGATTCCTTCACTTTGAACTTTCTCTGATAAACTTGTGGTGGATAAACGTCGATTCATGTGGTTTAGCCGTCAAACAAGTCAGCTGACAATGACTGCTATCCATTTAGATTGGCAGATAGCTTTTTCTTCATGAATTATTGTTCAAAGCAGCAGAGTGTTTTGCTGCTTAGCTCATTTCTCTGCCACTGTTTTCCCTCTCCCTCGCTTTTCCAGATGCGGATCCTCGACAAATTCCCAATTGAGGGAGGGCAGAAGGACCCCAAAAAGAGGATCATTCCATTTCTGCCAGGTGATAAGCACACACAATACAACACAACATGGACTACACTGTCATTTCTACCAGCACACTGTCACTAATTTGTGTCACATCCATTCTGCGTCTATCCAAGAGCCTGCAGTATTGAAGAACTTTGTAGGCTAAATGCAAGGAACAGAACGTCTCTCAGACATTTTCATGCACAACAGATATTTGTTAGTACGCCTACTTCATACTCCATAGCATGGCCTACCACATTGTATTGTGTTATTAACTGCTCTGCTCCACCCAAGCCAAATCAGTTTGTGGTGTGCCATGGAAGTAGGAGGCTGGCAGAGAGGGATTCCTCTAATCTGATAAACTCGGTGTGGCCCGGAGCGGAGTAGAGCAGTGAAGAGCTCCTTTGTTAGACAAGCTGTACAGCTCTACGGGCTAGTGTGATTTAGATGTCTCTGTAAGCCCACCATGGACCGTACTGTATTCACTTACACACACAGAGAGGTAAACAATCACCATGTGAAATTTCACCATTAAGTGGGCTCCATGCATTTAGACACTGATATTAGCTGGTCAGTTTCCCTAGGGTCTTACAATGAGACCTTAATGGAGGGGGAAAGTAACTACTTAAAACTTTTCTAGTTACTATACTTAGTTTTTTTGCCTAACACACCTTTTTGGAGTACTTTTATTTTTAAACTCAAGCCTGCACTGTGAATGATTTAAAAAAAAAAATGTGTTTACTCCTGTTTTTGCTTGAGTGTGTTATGCGTAATTAGCACAATGAGTTCTATCAAACAGTAATTTTCTATGGCTGGGACTCAGCACTGAGTATTCCCAATGCATTTCGTCATTTAGTAAGAGATCATCCTTTGAGGTGTAGATACAGTCTGTAGCTATACAGCTGTACTAGGTTCTAGTATTATCCCTCAATATTTATCCTATTGTCCTTCAGCTGTTACTTTTACAAATGCACAGCAAATACCAGACACACCTAAGTACATTAAATTGTGCCATTTCTTAATGTGTTTAGAGTTGGACATTCTACATATTTAAAATTTGTATTGCAGGTCAGAATGGAAAAAAAAACAACTTTCCTTCTTATATTTGGTGATAATTGACGGTGGTCTATGTGTTTTTTCCCCAGGTAAAGTCTTGTTTCGCCGAAGTCACATAAGAGATGTAGCTGTCAAAAGACTGAAGCACCTGGATAACTACTGCAAAGTAAGACCAATGCTCCCTGTCTCAGGCTGCCCACCGAGCTGTAGCTGTTTCACAAACTTTGAGTCCATTATATCAGTTTGTCCACTGTTGGTGTAAAACAGATTGTCCTCTCAAATTATTATGATGATACAACAGACACTAAATGCTACGTACACATTTTTGGTTTATCTGTTGTGTAAGAAGAGCGTTTTTATCTATGTTTATGCCAGACTCCCTGCGCATATTTTCTCCAACATTTGCACGCCAGACCTCAGCATCTATCTCCCCCACCAGCCTCAACAGGAAAGCAACAGCTCTATCTGCACTGGTCATTTCCTTTCACCATGTAAATAGGCAGCTTATAAAGGAAACGGGGGAAATAGGGGCGCAGAGGGCAAAAGCAGCATCCGCAGAGCAAGAATGAATCAGCAGACCTGAGCCGTAGTAGTGAACACAATCGGCTGCCTGACCTTCTTATATTCATTAGGTCAGGAGAGGAAATGTGGGGCAGGCAGGTTGCCAAGTGTGGCAATATTAACACCTCACATAGAGTTTTTATTTAGAGAAACCAAGCTACTTTTCCAGTGAATGAATGAGAGAAATAAAGTAAGTAAGTATGTCTAAGTAATAGAATTTTTGATGATCTATTTTCTGATTCCAGTGCAGTGGGTGTGAGCATCTCATTTTGAATGCAGCTGAGATATGGAGGGTGGTTGCACTGTATCACCCTCCATATGTTTTCCTTTGTTTTATCCCTCCCTCTGGGCTGTGAACCCTCTTCCTTCCCCTCCACGCCCTCCGAGCCTCCCCTCCACCTTCTCATCTGACTGACTGTACACTGACTAGTGCTAAACATATTCATTACTCATCGCCATTCAAAGCAAACTGTAGCGCTTTTGGATATATGACCTTTTTGTATAAACCAGTCGCTCTCTTCCTCCCTTCCCTCCCACAGGCTCTGATGAAGCTTCCCACCCAAATTTCCCAAAGTGAGGAGGTGCTGAAGTTCTTTGAGACCAAGGCGGAGGACCTCAACCCTCCCAAAGAGTGAGTGTCACTGACTGTATACATTAGGCAATCATCTGTCTGTTTAGGCTATCACTGAGCGTTAGCATTAGAGCTGAACAATTAATTGGAAAAAAAAATTGAATACGCAATATGAACTCCTGCAATTTCCAAATCGCAGACGCTGCAATTAATTGCAGGGGCGTCCAACATGGATTTCTAAACAAGTTGTTTTAGAGCTCCGGGTAATCTTTGGTCCATGAATCCATGAAGTACAATATTGGGGAAATTTTTGATCATACTCAAACTCAGTAAATCCTACACACTGACACTTTTCTTTAAACAATTTTAAAGTTCGAAAAAAAGTTTATGACAAGAAAAACTTGTGATATGATGATATGAATCACAGTTTAAATCGCAATTGCAATATTCTGTCAAATAATCTGGTGGGTTGTAAGAGCAGTATAGCAGAATAGATGTATATGTGTGTGTGTGTGTGTGTGTGTGTGGTTCAGCAGCTGGGACAGATGCCTGTCACCCAATGCTGACCCATCCTGATCCGCAGGCTTTGCTGTGTCTCAGAGATGATTGATTGTTGGCCGAGAGGCATTGTGTTTTATTAACGATGATATCTGGGAGCTGAAGCCTGATCCCTGCCCCAGTGCGTAAGGTTCAATGGTATCATGAGAGAGCGGCTAAGTTCAAGTCTCGGGGCAGATGAGGCTCTTGAGCCCATTCATTTGTCATACTCAGTTCAAAGTCAGTGGGAGTAATTACAGAGTGGCCTTCCTCAATGGGTGTCAAAATACTTTTAGTTGAAGTTTTTTTCTCTCCTTTTGATTTATGTTCAATTGAGATTGGTTGAATGCAGCAATTTTACAGATCAGCATGTCTGTTCAGCATGTCTTTCTCTGCACTATCCCAACGCAATCAAGGAGAAAAATGTGGTAGAGCAACTTCTAAAGTGGTCTCTCCACTGCCACCAGGCTCACCACCTCTAACCCCCTTTTAAATACACATACATGATAATCCCACTTCAAAGTGAGATCCCCCTTCAATCTCTGAGATGGCCCAGCGCATCTTAAAATGCGATGTTGAGGTCTAAAGGCCATACCACCCATGTGCTCACTTAAGGTTCACAACACTGAATATGTGAGAACTGGACCACTTCAACTTGACTTTTAGGATGTTATTCTGAAAAAGTCGATATTTTCCTAAAAACTTCCCATGATTTTCTAATTTTGTTTTAAATTTGAATTTTGACAAGTTCTCAAGATCAAGGAAAAGGTGATCCTCTGATGTCATGTAATTGCAATGCCTGAGAGACTTTTATTGTTATTAGTTGCCTGTATTAAATGTAGAATGTTTAAAATGCGTTGGGAAAATAACCATACAAACATCACAGGCAATGCAATTCAGTGATTTCACTGAGTTTCATTTTCTTTGATCTTGAGAGCTCCTACATCAAACTTAAAAAAACAAAACAAAGGAAGAAAATGTTTGGAAATTCTTGGAGCATTTCCACTTATGCAGACTAACAGTATCAAAGTCAGTTTCAACAAAATGCTTTTAGGCCTAAAGAGTGCTGATCTTGGAATCAACCGCTCAGGTAATAATGACTGAGTTGGACAAAAGTCTTAGATCAGCTGTCCTAGTCGGAGAAGCTTGATGAATACAGGCTGTAAAAAGCTGTTTAACTGTTCTCCAATGAACACAACATGTCTCTATTACAGTGATGCAACCAAGAACAAATGATACCATGATGCAACTGGTGGCATTTCCCTCCTTTTAGGTCACATGAAATATGATTCAGACTCATTTCACTAGTGACTCTCTGCTAATAGCCACTAGGTATTAGCAGCAGTGAGATACTGTTGTCAGATCTTTCTGGCAACAAAAGCCACTTCATCCACTACTGCCATCTAATGGTCCACACATCTCACTGCACACATTTTTGCAAGCATAGAAAAATAAATGGACGTTATGTTTCTCCATCACAAGAGGGAGCCATGTGTTAGCCTGGGATTCTGAAATGTAAGATGAGTCTTTCTTCTTTTGGTCAATGGAAGAGCTGAGGAAGTATAATTTATCACTATTAGGCAGAGGTGATTGATGCTATTGATAATCTACAATTTAGAGTCCTTATGAGAACATCCAATGAGACGTTCTCATTTGAAGGAAAGATGGTGCAGATGGTGGAGTGCAGAGTAATGATTGGGAGAAACCTGTGTGAAATTGAGAGCTTTTGCCTGAAATGTTCGGGGGGGATACTCATTTGAGTATCAAGGTGTGTGTGTGTGTGTGTGTGTATGTGTGTGTGTGTGTGTATGTGTGTGTGTGTTGTACAAAGAGGATTGAATAGCTTTATTCAGCAGAAGTGATTTGCCTGCGACAATAATGATGTAGACACATGCACACACACACTCCCTGGTGATAAATACTTCTTGTTCTATTTCTAATAGCCTAATTACACTCTAAATATTGGCCTTTTTAGAGTCACTGTGATTAACATGGTGAAGAGAGTGTAGATCTGACGAGGTTGTAAAATATATATGAACTGTTGTCACGTCCATTAGACAACACCTCATGAAGCGTTGTTTACAAGAAGGGAACTGTACACAAAAACTGTACTGCTTTTACTCAAGTGGGGACCAGGTGGGACGTTTTTAGCCCAAGGGGAGTGAGAGAGGTTGAGAAATGTTTTTTTCTCTTTTAATTAGTATATACCCTCAAGTGTTGATGTTGAAATACTGGTATCAGAAAAGGTGTGGGTACAACGGGCTGTAACCAAATTTTTCTTCTTTCAAAAATTAAAGACAATTGCTTTAAGCGTCTCATGGTAACAGCACCCCCATTTACTGGCTGTGATGAAATGCATGCAGAGAATATTTAATTACTTATTTAGATTTCCATTGTGATAATGGATGTCACTGACCAGAAATAAAATGCAAAGACAAAATGTTCATTATCTGTCGTTTTTCACTTACCAGCATGTTGTACTGCAGTGTTAGTTTGACAAAGCATAACAATTTCAAAAAAAGGCAATTATGGAGAGAGAGGTAAGGCAATTTTACAGTTTTTATACTTGTGAGGTCAGTTAGCCATTTTAAAGTTAAACCAACCAACCAGTTAATCCAATTTATATCTATTGCTGCCGTATCTGCATTGCAACTTTACTGTACTGTAACATTTAATTGCTAAAACATAAAAATAAAACACATATCCATTAATTATCATTTTATTTTACATATATCCATACCTTGGGTTAAACTATACCAGCTGGCTTTTATTTATTTATCTATTTTTTGTTGCTATGTCATTTAACATTTTTTCAGAATAGACTCAAGTAGTCACATTGATGCTGTTAATAGTGATTGTTATGAGTGCAGTGCCTTTGATTTTACTAATGTTTTTGGGGAGGAGCGATAACTTAATGCTCCGGCTTGTCATTATCTCTGAAGTGGATGTTGAGCTGGACTTTTTTCTCGAGATCGAGATCAGGTGTGCAAAACTCAAAAAGGATACAGATGTCACAATAGACTTGGTGGAAGGTCAGTGGATACTACATTAAAAAGAAATGACCAGCATCCAAATGTATGGACTAGTACCTCCATACACATGTCCATGTCCGTTTAGCCTTGGCCATCATCATCATCATTATCATCATCATCATGGCTGAGGACTGAAACGCATTTGTCTGTTGCTATTGCCGTGTTTTAAGAATAAATGAAGGCATCTTCGTCCATGCATTTGGAGTGCTGGTCATTTCTTTATTATGTAGGAGTGTTTCTATCCCGATCAGACTGTTGCGTCTCCAAATCTACATCTGGACTTGAGCGTCTCAACATAAGGGACCCAACTCAATACAGATTCAGCATCCAAACTCTGGAAGATGAACCTGACCTTCACCCCACAGAGAAAGATGGACCCATCATGATGAGCAAGACTTTAAGAAACTGAGACTGAGGACTGAGGAAGGACTGTCCACACACTCAGGCCAGGATACTGAGCCCACCTGGCTCATTGATGTTGAGACTCCAATTGACATTGTCCTGATGAAGGAGGCTGTATAGATTAGGTGGATTTTCAGGCAGCTTCATCTTGCCCTCCACAGCTTTGACTACATCCACTACGTCGATGCTATGAGGAGGTTAAGAAGTACTTTCCTGCACACTTATATCACATTTCTGGATTCCTGGCTGACTGCTCCCCACTCCATGGGCTCATTCTGGACCACCTTGATAAATGGGAGTCAGGGGTCTGAGCAGATTCTGAACCTGGATTTAGGAAAGAAGGCAGAGAAACAAGATCATGACATTGATATCATGGCTCTTGTCAGCCTAACCCAGCCATGGAAAAGGCCAAAGTTTTAGCAGAGAAGATCCTAACCTGTCTAGTTCAGGACACCAAGGCAGCAAAATCTCTGCATCAAAAAATCGAACCAGTGTGTAGAAAGAGGATCAAGCTCCATGCTGTCTGCCTTAGGAGGTCAAAACCCCATCTAACTTCATTCAGGGGGTCAAACCTTCAGGACCTTGTTGTTCGTGCCACAGACCACCCACAAAAAAAGAAGAAGAATTATGGCTGCAGAGGGAAGAACAAGAAATTTGACCATGCAAGTTGCACTTTAAATGATTAGTTTCATGGTCAAATTATTCAGTCGGTTACACTAAAAATAGTAAATCAAGTATTCAAAGCAATGGAATAGAATTTACACTGCAGACCTGCCAAAAATGAGGAGCTGAGCAAAGCAGCCTGTGAGAAGATGACAAAAGGCTTCATATGACACATCAGTGAAGAAAATAACTCTCTCACTTCTGCAGCCTGCATCGGATTTACTGAACTGAGCTTTCTTTTTGAAATAATAGTGTTACAAAACCTGTGGACATTTACAACACATTTTTCCAGACATGAACACATGCAGGTATAGCTAGGCTGCATGCACGCACGCACACACACACACACACACACACACACTCGATCATAAACAAAAATTACAAGAGTGACATTACAGTTGTTGTTTTTTTATGGCCTACAGTTAGCTTAATCTTACAACAGTGTTTCACCGCAAGGGATGTTATTAGTGGTTGATATGTGGTCAAACTAACATTCTTTTCCCTTGACATCATTGTGCAATCATGACCAAGCTTTGTTGGAGATTTGGGGCTTTTTGTAGGAGTGTACTGTGCTTGTGTGTGTGTGTGTGTGTGTGCGTGAGAGAGAGAGAGAGAGAGAGAGAGAGAGCAAGCACAGGTCCGTGTGCATGTCTGTGTGTGTGGATTTGAATAAACAGCTCACCTTCTCAAGGACACACACACTGCAAAATTTCAGTGTGCAGAGCAGCTCTCTACTGATCATAATGATTTCCTGTTCAATGACGTCGACCCATTGACCCGTGAGTCGGAGGTTACTCCTGCAGGGGTTAATCTGAGGTCATCCTCAGGCAGGAGTGTCTGTGTAATGTATACCAAGAGCAGAGCAGACACTTCGGTCCTCTGGCTGGAGGAACGTGAGCAACAGACTAATATCTCACACATTCCATGTCTAATAGGCCCACCTACAAAGAGTGAGCTGCAGTTATGCGCAAACAGATGGTTATTCTCAACTCAAGCTTAGGATGGACTCTCACGGGCTTGGATTTTAATGATGTGTTCAACCCTTACAGTGTGTGTGTGCGTGCACGTACGTGCGTGTGCAGGCGCGGGTGTTGCATACTGAGGTGAACTGAATCACAACTGTATGAATTGTGAAGACTCTCCCCCAACTTCTGCGACTCCCTCCAGTTAAACAAAGGTTAAACTTCACTCCTGAAAACACGGGCACAAAGTCTTAAACATTTAATAGTGTTTGGACATATTTTCTCTCCCCTTACCTTCCCCACATCTATTAGATTTTACTGGTGTTAGGAGGGAAGCGCACAGAGCCAGAGTTGTGCGCTCAGTCTCCTCCTGGGAAGAATATTATTCCAGCTCTGTGTTAAGGGTCACTAGCTAGCAGGGCTGGTCAAGCATCCACTTTATCCCCATCATTTCTCCCCAACCCTCCATAGTAATTTCCCTCAGTTTCATCTCCACCCTACCAGATTTTGGCAAAAATATACACAGAATGCATCATAAAATAGGTTAGAAATGTTTAAGATGTATTATATTCAATTTGTCTCGCATGTTGTCACTTCTGAAGCTATTCAGCTGCCAGGCGAGCTGCATTAAATGAACAGTATTTGAAACCATCACCATTAGCATACTGTATTTCACCCATGTGTTTATGCTATATTATCTAAAGAAATGCTTTCATCACTCACTTCACTCATTTTTCCACCCTGAAAAGGACTGGGAAATAAACTATAGGCTGTGAACTGTTCGTACTGTACATGATGTGTGAGTTGTTTTGGTTTCAATAACATATTGCACTCCTCAAGATGTGACTTAAAAAGTTGTTGTCTATATCATCTTGCTTAGACTATGCATTCTCTACACTACACTCGCACTATTTATGTTGGCTCGCAAAAGCATTTAACATTGTTTTATTTTCACCCATCATATAGAAAGTTATGAAATTCCTATAGCAGAGGGTTTGCAATTGTTATTCCACAGTGTGGACATTTCTTGAACATCCAATGCAAACATTATTGCACTATATCACGATTCAATTCCATAATTAAATATGTCTGCACAGTTGAATTTGTTTTATTTTAAAATTAGGTACTATATATACTCAGTATTTTATGAAGCACAGATTTACATGTGTGGTGGGAAATGTCTCATGACTGATCTGTCTCATGCCTATTCATGCATCTGGAAATTGAAAAGCTTTGTGCCAAAAATGACTTAGTTTAAGTAACAGAGGAATACAGTTATTGCTACAAATTGTTTTGGTTAAGCAAGAAGTGTTGCTTCACATGAACTAATCTTTTTATAGCACTTGCCAATGGCTAGATTCTGTTGTTTCAACAAGATGTGTTATTGACGTAATGCAAAGATGTTTCAGTTTATCAAACTCTAAACCTAAGTGGCTCTCTCTAATGCTCAGAAAACATGCCCTGTAATACCACAATGGTGTGTATTTATTTTTGTTTACAGAAACAGAAAACACTTCGCAGTGAGATAAGGCTCATATACACCACAGTGAAAAATAGTCTCTAATCTCAGCAATGACAAAAATAGTTGAAATCCTGTTTTTCATGTGAAGATTAACTCTAACCAGTGAAACACAGAAAGTTGACAAACAGGCTGTAACCTGGGAAATGTTTGACAGGGTTTATCCAAACATGTACTCATATCCATAACTGGCCATGGCTCCAGTCCTGCTGCTGGCCTCACTAAAGAGCCAGGTGTCTGTTTCCATCTGCCTCAAACCTCAGTTTCTCCTCACTGTGCTCACTCTGCAGCTCAGTTAACTAAAGGACAGCCTGCAGACAGCAGAACATACACACACACAGACACACACTCAGATATGTTGGTCTGTTTTTATGCATTTCTGTTGTATAACAAATTTCCATCACAGTAATTCTAACTTAAATGAAGTACTATCATTTATGAAATTGCATTAAACGAAGTACGATCTCTTATGAAACTGACTCAAATTGAACTAAAATAAATTGAATCAGTGAATTTAAATGAATTCAATTTGTGCTCAGAATGCCAAACCATTTCAAACGTGCCAGTTTTATTAGCCTCTAAACGATTCATTTCGATCAAACTGAAATAATTAAACTATATTTCTCTGTTTAAATAGATCCAATGACAGTCACACATGTAAAACAATTTTAGTTCATTTTATCTGTTTCAAGCTAATTGATATTAAACCAAATACATTTGAAATTGAAATTGTGTTTATTTCAATACAATCAACTTCACCTTTTCTCTTATCATGTTCATGTTTTGAGTGCATGGATGCAAATATGTAAGCAGGAGCACACAGACATGAAAAACGTGCACACACAGAATGGCAGAGTTTCTTTGCTGCTCTGTAACCCTCTCAGCCAACGGGTGTCACAGAAGAGAGCGGGTTCATTGACACTAATGATCATCCATTCAGAAAGAAGTGTTTGGTACAGTACAGGCTTTGGAACAGAGAGACACTTTCACATCTGAAGGGTGAATGGGACTCACCAGGGGATACGATACTGTTGTATGAAATGAATGCTGTTCTGTTAAACGGGGGCAGCTGCATCGCCACCATATATGCCATTTCTGCCATTCATACAGATACATACAGACATGGCAGTATATTAACTGAAGGCTATGATCACTTGCTCTGTTACTCTCTTTGGCCCACTTACTGTAATCCACCACACACCCGCTCCCATCCCACCCTATCTCCCTCCCTCTCTGAGTGTGTCAAATTCTGTATGCATTCTTAATGAGGGCTTGGCTGGTAGTTGATAGCTGACTGCATTTGGATGGCGAGTCCTGCTTATGCTCTGACCTCTGTTACACACACACACACGCACACACACAGACTGACCATGCCTCTCTGGTGTTGCTTCTTTTTCAGAGACTGTGGAGGCTCTGGCAAACGCAAGTCGGGTAAGAATACTGCAATCTGTTTACCTCAATCAATAAAATAAGAGATAATTCTATGTTCCATCCTTTTGCATTATGTCTTCAGTGTATTCAATGCTTACTGCCATAATATGATGATGATGATGATGTGGCTTTGATGTACAACCAATATCATCAAAGGTTAGAGACTGCTGCCATACCGTTGCACAAAACTACTTGAACTTTGAGAGCACTTCCCTGTAGCTGATAACCTTTCTCTGGACTGAGGAAAGCAACTAAGTAAAGTGCAAAATGATACGACTCATGATAACATATCAGTACTGTGCTTACTACACACATCCTGACCCAACATGGCTTTATTGTGATGAAATGGTTAAGTAAACAGCATTGGGTGGGGAGGGAGTGACCACCTGTTTGTGCGGCTATGCTCTATATTTGCTGTTTGAGGGTTGGGTATTGGAGCGATGTGTGTGTGTGTGTGTGTGTGTGTGTATGTACAGTATGTGTGTGTGAGAGAGAGAGAGAGCAAGAGAGAAAAAGATAGAGTGACTCAGCTGAGCATGGGGATACAGGCGTAGGAGGCAGCAGGAGAAGTATGAGAGGGGTTTAGTGAACAGCTGTGCAAGTGTAGTTTGATCATGTGTTTGTGTGTGTGTGTGTGCGCGCACACTTGCATGCAGTCTTAGAATACCATCATGCATTACTAAATAACACAATCTTGCAATCAGATGCAAAATTGCTCTGGCCATCTTTCCTGTGATCTGCCATAGTAAAGAATGACATAGTTGGGCAATGGCAATCTCACTAACTGACCTGTAAGTTCATTTTGCTGCTGGCGACCCACTCTGAAGAAAAGCTGCACTGGAGTTGCCACCAAATGAAATTAGACCCCAACCTAATTTCATTATGTGTTCCATGGTATTGGGGCTTTACGTAACAGGGAATTCCAGCTACATAGCGAAATGGAAAGATTGTCTTATTTCAGCCGTGTGTGCGTCTAGTAGCCTACATTCAGTCTGTGCAAGATATTAGATTGGTTAGACTGGCTGCCTGGAAATTAGCTCATGCAGCGTCTGTCGTTAGCGTGCACAGTTTTAAATGACACTCAGCTGTTCTGAATGGTTCAGTGCCAAATATATGATCAACTATGCAGATTATGAGTTGCACTCTATTTATACTTACAACATCATCAGACCTATTTTACAAGTTTGATATCAGGGGCAAAGTCTACTGATGGAAACAATAATTCCAGGCCTTATGTCTGGTCGCTCATGTTAAATTAACTGTCCACACTGAGCACATGCTGGACATTACGGGTTAATGCAGCTGAAATATTGATATTTCTCTTTTAAAGCAGGACAGCGGAGAAAGTGCACTGTGAGTGTGTGGTGAATTTGTGCTGTAGCTGCAGCTTATGGTTGCCATAATTACATGGTGCTGGTCTCCCTTAAGAGTTTACTAAGCCCCGGCCCTAACAGGAGAATGTTGCCGCTGGCCACAAAACTGCAAGCGGTTGGAGGTTGGACTAGGAACTCTGTTTACCTGGCAAGCTGAAGAAATCACAGACTATCTGAAAAGCTCAGGTTTACACAGTCCAGCACAGATGATCAGTCACTGTCGGTCTCATCATCATTCTCTTTCTTGTTTCTCTCCCTCTCACTCACTCTTTCTTTCTCTCTATAGTGCTCCTCAGTGGTGACTGGCTTTTTTAGAAAGACAGATACTAGATGATAGAGTCCATTGGAAAAGGACCCGCCTGCTTTGGAAGGGGAATTGCATTATTTATTTAGGGATTTCATCCTTCATGTGGTTTCAGTAAGACTCTGGCCTGTACCTCAGTTATTGTTCTCCAACTGTGACTTCCACTGCAATCAAATGAGGAGCCCTATGGGGTTGAAGCAGTCAACATTACTGACTCATTAGCTCACTATCTTCTGAAGGTTCAAAGAAGGACACATCTTCTGACTTACATATGATGGAGATTCAGGAGTCAGGATTGATTGCTGATACTGGGCTGATCAGCAAAAACTATTGTCAGATAATTGAAGACACACGCTGCCATAACCAAAAGTTAAATGAGACATCTTTTGCCAAGACACTTTCTTTATATATCTTATGAAATATATTTTATGTATGATGCACAGATAAAGAAAGCCAAGGGGAACTGTTCCTCTTCTGTAGAGAAAAGAACGGGATTTGAATATTCCCATTAACTCAGATTTTAGTGTTAACCATTACTCTTTTTCATGAATAAACAGGGACCTTTTAGGATGTTAAGGATCTTTTCAGACATTCATTTTGCTCCCGATCACCTTCGGAGCATTAGGGATAAAATATAGTGAAGGTGCAGCAGAGAAAGCTGGATGGAGACAGAGACAGTTAGAAAGAGATTGAGTAAGAGAGAAAAAGAGACAGAGCGCTCGGGGGCGTAGTGCATGTGAAAAGCAGATGGAGAGGAGAGGAGGTTTACGTGGCAAGTGGAAACCATTTCAGTGTTACGCACGGACTGAGGGAGTGTGTTTATGTGTGCAGCCTTGCTGTCTTTATTTGAGCTGCAGGTCTCAGGGGGCCTATAGGGTGGGTGTGTGTGTGTGTGTGTGCATGAGTGAGGGTATGTGTACATGGGTGTGCACACATGTGTGCGTATGTGTATTTGTTTGTGTGTGTGTGTGTGTGTGTGTGTGTGTGTGTGTGCATGCTCGATGGGAGGAGAAGGGTTAATCTATGCATGAGTTAGAGGGTGGGTGGGTCAAGAGGTCTGCACGTGTGTGTGAGCGCACACGTATGTGTTTGTTTATAAGTGCAGATGGATAAGATTTAAGCATGGAGTAGGAAATCATTATGACGAATGAGCGCTCCCCAATCACTTCAACAACCACACACTGTTTCAGCAGCCATACTCCTCTTTCTCAATAAACAGCCATTGAATACTGAGCCCTTTGACAAATCTCACCTCCTCGACTCAGAGCCTTTATTCATGCACAGTGATGAGTCTCATAGCACCCGAAAGATTGGTTTCAGTCAGTCTCACTGCCGTCTTACAATTGTAATATTGTGGATTAAACCAGGCTGGAATCAAATGTTTTTTCAGTAGATGCTTTTGGAAGTCATGGACATTGCACTTCAGTGCATGAATACAGCTGTAAGGTCATTGTAGAAAAGTTTTTAAAACTACCACAACAAGCCAGACTGAGCTGTGCACTGTCAGTGTCAAAGTGCAAGCTCCAACATCCGTCCTCCAGCACAGAGCAGATCCAATACAAGCCACTCTGTTTCTGATAGTGACCATTTGTCACAGTGGACTCCAACCTGGATACCCTCCCACACTGCAGGCAGCACTTAAGCTTCATGTTGAAAGCACCATGTTCAAGCCAGAAAAGAAATGTTCTGCAATGAATTTTACCATTAAATGAAGCAAAGTTTTGTTCTGTTTTTTTTCCTAGATTTTGTGCAGGGTTTTCAGGAAAGTCTCGATTCATAGGCATAAGTAACACAATATATTGTTTTCTTGTTCCACTTACCTGCACACACTAGTTGTCAGGAAGGCTGAGTGGTCTAAGGCACCAGGGTTTCTGGTCTCCAAATGGAAGAGTGGTTTCAAGTCCCACAAATGTTCTTGATGAAAACATAACATACATTTAGTATATCTAATACAACTTTCAGTGTTATTTAAAAACCATGTGAAGACTTTCGTACTGTAAGTTGATTTTGGAGGAAGTTTCTGTACTATTTGTTTGTGGTCTACCCCTGCTCCCTCAGGGCCACATACTGATTCAATGACATGAGTGCATCTGTACTACATTGAACAGCAGTGCAGTGTCCCTTTCTAATCCAACTACACATCTGCTGCTGATGAGCCAAACAAAGACATTGCACTTTGCCAAATTTTGCTCCACTCCAACCAAGTCAGCTCTCATAAAGTTAGCCCCAATGTACAGAGCATGGCAGTTTGACATGCAGGGCACTGCCAGACATGCTATCAACCAAAAAGTACGATCCTGAAAAATGCAAAAAAAACCAAAACAACAGCATTTCTTATGAAGATGGAGAATTCCTTGGTATAAACTGGCAGGCCCTTTCAAATCCCAGACTCCCTGGTTTCCTCCTTCTAGATGATCCATTATTGCAAAGTTCCCAACTGTCGTCCTCTTTGGATGGAGCTGATGATGGCTGGGAAGGGGGGATAGAGGGAGTTAGGGCGTCTGGGAGTGCAAGGGTGGGAGCAGGAAGCACATGTATAAATCTGAGTAAGGAGAGACATAAACAAAGAGAGTGGCTAATAGGGCTATCTGATGTGAGCCCAGAGCAGAATGCTTTCTTTTCATAGCTCATAAATACTTCAGGTCTACACTGTGAATACAACTGAGTAAGCTGTCTAATACATGCAAGGGCATACACATATATACACACACACACATGCACGCTCACACAGAATCCAACACACACAGTCTTGCATATAGTGTGAAATCACCTTTTTCAGGGAACGACTGGTGGAAGTAACTTTATCTGGCTGACACATTTCATTTAAATCCAGGATTGTACGTAGCAAAGTAGTTTATACAGTTAATTTTATACACAGCTCTCCATATTCAGAGTTCCTTTCGAAATGAGATCCATCCTGTCCAAGGTTGTATCACTTCATTTTTCTCACTCATGTCCTCCTTGTTCTGGCCCTGTCTTCCTGCTGATGCAAAACATTTCATTTCCTGAATGAGGCTGAAATAGTAGCTTTTGTTTTTCAGGCCTACTGAGTTTGCTGACGGTGTCTTTACTTACCTACGTCTCGGATTTACCGTTCACTTCCAATAATGGTGAATTGTGTGTTTTAGAAACCTCCATTTACATAATTTGACATAGATTCTGGATTTGTCAGACCATGACCCGCTGGGTTTTGTGTACGTCTGTCTGGAAATTATATTAATGACATGAACGTGTTTCCCATCCTTGATAAGACGATGTCCAAGACGTGGGATTGACTTGATATTGAGTTGTCAGACATTTCTCTTAATACCAACCCTGACAGGTCATAAAAATTCTTTTAGTTCTCTGTTTTTCCAAGGCTACACTTCGGCACAAAGTAATGGAATGCAGCCACAGGGTTGCTCTGTGCTGTTGCGCTTATGCACTTGATTAGTTGAGGTAGGTAAAATTATATATTTCCCATGCAATGGCTGGGAGGTCAGAGTTCACTTTACAAAATAAACTGCATAAACAAAGTAAAGCATGAATCAACACAACAATTTAAGGACCGGTTAGAGGTGGTTTCTGAACAAACCATCCCTCTTTTCTTCACCAACATGCTCAAACAGTGTTTTCAGAACTGTAAATCTAGCCAGACCAAGGCCATGTTCTGTCTAGATTTGGATCTGTTGACTTTCACTGACTTTCCCTCACCTTGTTTCCCTCACTCATCACTTGAAAATTGGTCCATTTCTGCAGCCCACAAAATTTGTACTCCGTAACAGATGCAATTTAAAATGTAGCAAAGTGTAATACTTGCATCAAAACATACTCAAGCAAACATAAGATGACTCTGAGTACTCAGTTATGAGTATTCAGTTACAGTAATGAGAGTAATTGTAATTTATCACTTCTACCATTGGTGAAAAGGCTGCAGTAGTTACAGTAAAGCAATGCTTTATTCACTCATCTCATGTCCTTCTCTAGCCAACATTATTAGCGACCGCTGTTAATTGATGCAGTTGAACCAACCACTCAACCGCACACATTCCCAACACTAGTGTCTAAAGAAATATTGCTATTTGCTGTAACTAAAGTAATTACGGTCGTATTGTACTTTGAAGAGCAAGCGGGTATTACCCAGAATTCAAATAATACGTACTTTCCGATGTTTCTACACCCAATCTTGCGGTTTAACAAAACGTCTTGCACAAATAATGTGAAGCTTCATAAACCACAGCCTAACCACACTGATCCAGTGTCAGACACTTTGGCAGCGTTAGCATTCTAGATACTAATGGTGCTTAGTTCATCTTCATAAGTTATTAGCTCCCTGACATTTCAGACTTAGTTCCTGAATTGGAACGCTGAATGCAAATATTATCCCAATTTACAGAAATGTTAATCTCTAGTCTGGAAGCCTGTCGCCAGGTCAGCTCTTTGGAGAACTGGCAGCTTAATCCAAGCTGTCTCAATCACTCCTTATCTAAGCCTCAAACCTTCCGTCTATTGGACTGGATTCTACTTATTTTCCATCCTCTGAATAAAATGGAGTTTCTCCTTCCAGGAACAGAGTTTACCACATTTTGAAAAAAATTTTTTCAATTGGACTTGTTTGGCTTTTCCTTTTTTCTCCTTCAGACATTATTTTCCTGGACATTTTTGTTGATTACGTGGGTCAAAAGCTCACATACTTCATTTCTCTTTTCACTAACTATGGCAAGTGATGTCAACTAGGAGAGAAGCAGCACACTGAGCACAATTATTAATAGAAATTATGATTTATACTGTGTTTGTAGATCTTGTAATGCTATTCAAGCATGCCCCATGAAGGTATGTTGTTTATACCATCTGGAGGAAACATCCACAACACTAGCATTATTATTAGGGTAAATTAGTAGAGTTGATCTGATCTGATCTGCGTATGTACAGTAACTTTCTTTCAGTAGCTTTGAGCTCAGTGGCCAGCAGAAGCTTATGATAATGTGTGAACCAATACTCAGCTGGGGTTGAGTCTGTCACCAGCTGACACTTGTTAGTTCTGCTCCTAAACTGAGCTGTCTTAGTTCATTCAGACTTTCAGCTAGATATGTTTTAAGGGATTTAAAACTTTCAGATTTAGGCTTCAGCAGGGCCTAATCAGTCTAGCCTTGCTCATTTAAAAAAAATCTGGTGTTTTTTTTCTTCTTTTTTTGTAATTTGTCGTGGACTTTTATAATTTATTGGGCATCATGTGTTCTTCATATATCCTCAAAAATGAAAGAAAACTGCTTCTGCCTTAAGAAGGCATTGAGATACTCAGAGTGAACAATACTCAGGTTAAGTAATATGTGATCAGTTTGTGAAAGCAATCCCAACTATGCAAAAACTAAGTCACTGCTGGTGCTCACATGGTTAACCCAGTGAAGTAGAGAAAGGGAGATTTCCATTGGCTGGGCTGCATGCTGTAGTCAGAGCTCTAGTGTTTCATGGAGACAGAGGGCCGTCCCTCTGAGCGCAGCTCCAGCCCCTTCATCTGGTTCTATTTAAGGCCTCTAGTGCCGACTCTTATGATTGGCGTACACAACCCCCTACTCTTCCTCCAGCTCCAGCCCCAACTGAGGAGAAGGAGGCTTTTTAGCAGATGGTTTATTTTCCAGGGGAAACCGTTTCTCTCTCCCACTCCACTGTCCTGTCCTCAACTGGCTATAGTTCACTTCTCTCTTACTGTCTATCCAGACCTTCTGCTTCCTGTTCTCTTTTCCCTTTCCACTCTCTGCTTTTACTTAATGTGTCTACATACTTCTACTGTACCTGCATCTCAACTTCGGACTATAAGGATGAGGCCCCCTCATTAACACAGAATGGATTCTCTTCAGTTGACCGCTTGATGCTTTACTTTTTGGAGAGAGTTTCCTTCCCTAGGCTTTCAGCCTCTCCATTGCCCTTGATGTTGGGCTGGAGAGGGATGCAGCTCTATGGCTAGACTCTCAGGAAGATGCACTGAGCCCTGTGAATATTGTGATTGGCTGAGCTCTACTGACAAATTGGCCTATGGCACAACGGGTGCCCAGCAGTCGTTCTCGCGGTCCTATGGCTGGCAGCTGGCTGACAGCGTGTTTTTTCCCATCAACCCCAGGTCTGGATGCCTCGGATCCCATGCTTCTGGAGCAGTATGTGGTGGTGGCCAATTATGAGAAACAGGAGCCTGCTGAAATCAGCCTTCAAGCCGGAGAGGTGGTGGATGTTATCGAGAAGAGTGAGAGTGGTGAGTGATCAAAACAAACATACAGTACAAAAACATGTTGTGCATGAATAGACAGAAAACACAACACACACACACCCACATGCATGGCTGCAGGCTGTCACCCAAACATTCAAACACAAGCACACACAGGCACTTCCATGAAACAGTCTGTAATTCCTTTCTTCCCTGCTTCCTCAAATGTTCTGCCCCACTCCTCCTCTCCCTATCTCAACCCTCTCCCCTCCTCCTTTGTCCACAGCCTGCTAGCTGTTCCTTAGCCCCATCTGGAGGCTCGCTCTGGCCTACAGTCAGGCCTGTTTTTTCCCAGTGTTGGTTTAGGCTTGGGGCCAGAATGTTGCCTATAGCAGGAGGAATGTCTTCCAGACTCATATTAATTATTCCACCTCACTTTAATGGAAAGAGAGGAAGACATGCTGGATTTACAAATGCCAGCTGCAGAGAGTCCTTAGTCAGCTGTTTAACCTCTGGAAAAGGCTGGCAAACTGGGCCAAGATTGTATTTCAAGATATACTGTATGTCATTCAATTTTAGACTATACGGAATAGTTACTGAGTCAGTAAGATACTCCATTAAATATTCTAGGAGTATGCTGTGGTGTTTGGTATGATTATTCCAGGAATGGGCATCTTTGATGTTTGAGGAGGATAGAAGTGGGCAGAAAAAGGCCTTGGATATTGATAAGCAAAGGAATATGAATCAAGTGATATACAATATATGGTAGTTGTGTTTTAAAAACAGTAAAACTGTGTAAAAGTGTAAACTGGTAAAATTGTCTGTGTAGACTTCAAGACCCCAGAACACCAGAAAAGCTAGTCATAGTTAGATGTTGTGTATAGCAAAATTTGTGTGTTGTGGTGAAAAACTCCATATATACAATACCAAAACACCATCACTGAGACATAGTTTAAGAAACTGTATGTTGCAGCTTAAGAACACCTGCCCAAATTGCTCTTTTTAAAAAGAGGATTTGTCCTATGAATCACAAGAGTGACTGGAGAGGGACAGGCCCAGTCACAGGGTCTGACGTACAGCTTTAATGGTGTGCTGAGACAGTAAAACAGTAATGGGACTCATGTGTTCTTCAGAGGGAAGAAGGAGAAGGAGAGAGGGAAGGGGAAACAGTGATCAGGGAAGCAACTGGACTTGGGTTTCATGTTGGGTGTGAGTGAAACCCCATGCCATAGTGGCCTTAAGGAAGAGAGTCAACAGAGTGGGGCTGCTTTGAAGTGTCACGTGTCCTGCCTTCGGCTTCATGTATTTGTTTTCCCTCCCTGGTCCAGTAGGACTTCAACCCAATGGGGGGCCACAGCGAGGCGGATATTCCAACACCTTGAAGTCCTTTTACCAAGGGCCGTATACGAGAGTTTTCCTCCAGGATATGCAGGAACTTGAAGTGCATGGCTCTGTGCTTTTAAGTAGAGGCCCCTTGACTTTTGTATTTTAGCTGATCACTGTGCAAAGCTATGGTTGGTTTACCTTGGTATGGTCATGATCCATGCGAAATGGGAAAATCATGCACTTCAATGGTTGCATTGCAGATGTATTGCAGACTTTTGGGCTTAAACGTTACTTAGTTTCATTCTCTTCTCTGATGCAGATAATATTTTAATGCCACTCTCAGTTCAGATCATTCACCTCTCTGGTTTGGTCGTCCGAACCTGAGTTTATACGAAGCAAAAACAGTAGACTGCAGTTTAAAAGGTCTGGTATCTGCTACTTAAAACACAGCCTAAGGCCATTCGACATATTTATTATGCACTGATGAACACTTCCACAGTGGTTTGAAGTAAATACAACCCACCTACATCATGCTGTGGGGCCTGTTTCCAACAGCACAGCTAGCATTTAACTGAAGTCTCAACACCTCCTGCAATGGAAGTAGGTTAAAGCTGCTCCATTTGGCTGGGTGACATCACTCCACATCCCTCTGCCAATACTAACAAGTCCAGGTGCGTGCTAAGAAGATTTCAGAGCTCGTTTGGTTTAGCATCCATCCCCTAGCAGAATAAGTGTGCACCTTTAATGGTTTCTGACAGATTGATCTGTGAATTACAGAGCTAAGTGGTGAACATGCTGAACATATGCTCTTTATGAACTCACGGTACTAAAAGGTGTCTATTACCTTTGTAATGACAAAAGGGCGGTGTAGATTTTTATGGATGTCTGAGCTATAGCCTGTGACACACACATTTTCCTTTAAAGCAATATTGTACATCTAAGCCAGCATGGTTTCCCCGCAGAGTTTTTGGAAGCTTTGAGTGGAAAATCTCCTTATATGGACAAATCGTCATCTAATTTCATGTCAGTTTTATATGTCTAATTGGTTTTATATAAGATGTATTGGATGAAGTGTGAAAGTATGAGAGCATGATAGTCATTGATGTAGAAATGGAATATCACAGCACCGTATTATTTTTGTAGCTCACCATAGATCATCAGAAGGAGATGTCAGACTCGTTGTGTCAGCCTCCAGTAAAGCCACTGTACTATATATTGTGCCTGTGACTGTTTCCCAGTGCAGTAATGGAGTTGTCCTTACCTTGGATTAGATAATATATGCCTTTGACAGGGCAGTGAATCTAGGTCAGACCTATAAGCAAGCTCAGCTTTCTCCACTTTTCCAGCCTGCTGTCCCAAGCCAAGGCAGTATTTTCCGTTGCACTGGTTTGATGATACCATTTTTGTGTCTTGGCCTATTTTTCATTTGGTACAGTAACATAGTTTGTACTGATTCATGTTTTGGTTTGTGGATGGTTGTGTTTGAAGTAGGTGCAGTATGCAGTAAATCAACAAGGTAGAAAGACACTGACTTGATGACTAAGCTTGATGTTGTTGTTCTAGGTGGTCATTTGTAACATTTGGTTCCTCTGGAATAATAATCTTGAAAGACAGAAATTCTAATTTGCCAAGATCCATAAAAACAAACATAAGGCTTGATCTAAATGAGCAATATGAAAATGTTTGAAAAGCTGCATTCGATTAATTTATCGCCGTGAGTCAAAACCTTTGCTGCAAGTACTTAATCACAGTTTGTTTGATATTCACACTAATTTTGTCCTTGCTCTTCCTATATAATTGCAGTTATTTTATTTGTCTATTTTTATGAGAGTTTGCCAGGGGGAGATGCTGGCTCAGGAGGAGAGAGCAGTGCAGGGAGAAACTCAGAGGGAATATGGAAAAAGCCATTTCCTGCCAAAGTTAGCGGTTCAGAGAGGTTGGTTCATTATAATGGCTTAATGGATCCTCCAGGATGCCTCCTCAGCTTACACTATACTGGAGAGATGTTAACCAAAGCTAAGCTAGCAGCCTTGCAGATCAGTTCAAATGCACTGTGTTCAACAGTTTCAACTTTGGCCTCTAATGGAATAGTACGTAGGAAAGGAAAAATAATTTGCAGTCACGTTTCCTCTGGAAATACTGTACCCTTTGCAGCTTGTTTGCCGACACCTCAAGGTGCCCAGTCCAGTGCAGAAAATACTCCTCTATGGATCTGGGTTTACCTTGGCCCCGCTCCAAGTCTAGATCAGCCTCTCTGAATTGTAATTTGCCAAATGAACTCCAGGAATGTCTGTCTGTGTTGGGGAGGGCGACTCAGATCTGTCAGTCCCCCCGGCTCCCCCAAGACCCCTTGGTACCACCATCTCCACTGCTCCACCCTGCTTAGGTCAGCAGAGGATCTCAGGAAGAGCCATGTTTAGGGATTCTTATTAAGACTGTGATCTTGTCTTTGTAGCATTGCCTACTTAACTTCAGGAACACTAATGATTTTAGGTTTGCCAAATCTAACCCATAGACAAGCCAGATAGTGCAGACCAAACGGCACACAAGGAATATCCTGCAGTTGACTGCAGTTGTGTCACTGCCTAGTTGAAAGCCCATAGCTTACAGACTGCTGGAGTGAAATCTTGGCATGTGAAGGTCTGGCCCTCATAACTCAGCATGGCATTATGGATGTAGTACAGAATGTCCAACTTGACATGGAAAAACTGTACCCGTTCAATGATGTCTAGGGTCTCCATCTTTATGCTTGGGGCAAGATGATCTATGGTCTTGGTCCAGCAGGGACTCGTTCAGAGAGAGGGAGTCTTCCAGCAACTAGAGTGTAAACCTTTACCAACGCTGAGCAATCCAACTTCCTGTTACACCCAAAGACATCATTCCTATCCCTTAAAGTTTGAGTTAGATTGGACCGATTTCAACTCATCAGAATGACAAATCGTCTTTCTCCTCTAACCAGATAATTGAATCTGAGGCTTCAGAAGCTGTGTTGCCCGATTCTTTAATACTCCTGCTGTGCGCCTCTGCCTTGAGAGAGCAAATATTAGTTTGGGTCTCCTCACGAAAGTTAGCAAGCATCGATTTTGGCATCAATAGTAATGCAGAGCTTCATTTTCAAAGAATCAATGTCCCTGCGAATGAAACCGCATCAGATATACTGGCCTCTCCACACTGGTCTGACATGCAGGAGGCTTCTAGGTAAGGCCGGCGTCAAGCCTGAGTCCACTGTGTTCAAACTTTTAGTTCCCCACTTTGGTATGTTGCAGTTTCAGCAGGAATTAGTTTGCTGAATAAAAAAAGCGAAAACCCCTATAACTCTTGTCGAAGAACCACTGAAGAGAGGATGCGGAACAATTGCCAAGTGTTGAATGTGTTTTTAAGCAAAAGTTGCAGAAGCATACGGAAGACACATTATCCACTCGTAGCGCCCCCCCCCCACTCTCCACATTCATTCAGCTCACCGTAGGAAGCAGCAGCCTTCATTAATGACCGTCTCAAGAAATGAACTGTATCCTGGGTTTTCAGATATAACGGAAACTCAGATTTCAGGTTTGCAACTATATGGCATTTCAACATGGGCGTTTATTGTTTTGCTGTTTTGCATCTTCTTAGAAAGTGATGCAGGTATCAGAGATGAAGAAATGGAGTAAGAACAATACTGGAGGTCAGGAATAGTATTTAGGGGGTGACATTAGTGTGCAGCAGTCAGTTTGTGGATTTGGCCCAACAGAGCCAAAAAGGCGTCTCTCTCTCTCTCACTTAAGAATTGACCATTGAGTTAAACCGGCGTTTTAAGGGGTGGGCTGTTAGGCACTCAAGGATTTCTGTGTCTCCAAATCAGTGAAGCTTAGAAAGCGCACAAGCTGCGGGATGTAGCTTAGTTTAGACCATGAGGGGATCCTTTCAGCGGCTGGGAGGGAGAGAAGGTTGTTCCTTAGGTCAACATTAGCTCTTGAAAGTCGTTTTGTGCCGTTTTTGCCCCCCCCCCCCCCCCCCCGTAGCAGAACCACCCAGGTAATTGAAACCCAGTGTTTTATGAAAACTGGAAGTGTGTGTATTGCGCTGGATAGCTTCCCCCTTGTGCTTTGATACTGAATATACTGTTAATAAATACAGAAGCTGGAAATGAATGGGTTTTTCTCCTACTCTGCTCAACAGTGGTGTCAGATATCTGCAGGACTGCTGAGCCACTGCATTCCTCATCATTTCAGGTCCTGAAAAAAAAACAAAAAAAACAGGCCCTTCATGCTGCTGAATCTGTGGTTATAATATTCATACCAAAACTGTTGAGGATCTTTTGTAAGTATTACAGATTGACTCCAAAGCACAAAGTAATGTTCATTAAATGTGCTGTACAGTGCTTTACTGTGGTGTACATTAGAGCGATAAATAATGGAGTTGTAGGTCTGTGTATCTTAATGATAATTTACAGCAATGAGTGTAACATTAAGGAGTAAGTAATTCATTGTAATGGCATTATGTATGGCATCGCTCAACTATCAGACATTCATTATACATATTGAATTTTTGTTCTTTGGTTTATCCAGTCACCTTAGAAAAAATCCAAAATGGCTGGATTCCAGTTTCTTGCTGCAGCAGAGAATCTGTTGTTGATTACAGTAAAAAGGAGGCATGCGTCTTTAACCTGATAGAGTTTCCAGATGGCAGGTACTGTATGGGAGACAAATAGAGCTCAGAAATGCTCCTCTCTCTCTCTCTCTCTCTCTCTCTCTCTCTCTCTCTCTGTCTGTCTCTCTGAATATAGGGTGAATGGGGGTATGAGGACAGCTTTATCACTTTGATGTCTGGGCCAAGCATCTGTTCACATGCTCTGCTTTCTCCTTTCCCTTCCCTTCTCCACCCGGCACAGACACATTACAGCAACACATGCAACTTGCATAATCAGCATTGTTTTTTATTATTCACAGTCATCAATTTCTTAAATATATTTCTCAGTGTTTTCTGATCTGGAACTAGGCTTTTCACGCTGTGTAAATGAGGCTGACGTCGACATTTTATTTTGTTTTTTCCCCATTGGCATAATTGGCCAGAAATTACTTCAATAAGTCCAGTGTTTGCACCTCACAGCAGGCTATACCATGCATAAACCTTGTTACAACTTGCCCTCTTTACCGCTTCAAACATGCAGTTTTTGATGGTCTCCTTGTAGTACAAAACAACAATGTTGTCAAGACAAACCATTTGGTTTCTCCCTCTCTGAGGCTGTGACATTTGAGGTTGATGTTTGTGGTCATGATCCTATGGTGCGATGGTGTTATATGAGATCCCCACCAGAGGGCTGTGGGTTTGACTATTGTCTCACTCAACCGCTGACCCAGAGGGGAGGGTTGAAAACTAAACTCTGCTCAAAAGTTCTGAAAGCCTTTTTGATTTATTCAGGATGTTGACTGAAGAACTATAATCGTAATATTGAATAATGTTCAGCAAAGTGTATTGCCAGTCAGCATTTGGCTGCGGTTCTTTCCTTTGTGGTTGAAAATCTACAGCAGCCCAAAGTTCTCCATGATCCATCTTTTCCTCACGTAGACAGCAAGGCAGAAAGAAGAGAGATGAGGTGAGGAGAGGAGAGGCAGGTTGTGATACAGATTCATCCTGCTGCAGATACACAGATAAAGATACAGCTTAGACAGCTCTGCACTCTCTGCTATGGGAGCCAAGATGGTCAATGGATCAAACTCTCACAAATGCACACACACATGTGCACACATACACACACACACACCCACACACACATATCAAAATATAAGGTATGCCTCATTAACCTTTGTTCCTCCCACATCTGTACAGTTAATCCCTGCTATGGGAAAAAAGAGCACGTTCCTTTCCTAATCTTATTTCCACTATCTGCCGTTTCACCTTTCAGCCAACAGCTGAATCTACAGCTCCATTCACTTACCTGTCACAAGAGCTTTCCTTTTGCACTTTTTCACTGCTGGTAGTCATTGTTGTGTGCTTCATTTCTGTGTCTTTATTATCTTTTTTGTCACACAAAAGGACAAAATGGAAAACACAAAACACAGGAGGTACACACAAGTTAATAAACATTTACAAGACAAATATCAGTTTAGGTAGGACAAAAGTATACAAAGCTGGGAAAAAGTGAACTCAAATCATATCTTGGATAAAAGCTGATGACAGAGATTTCGAAGTCCCAACAGTACAAGGTTGAACCTTGCTAAGTTTTGCAGTAGTACACTGAAGATGAACAAATTTCAATAAACTCTGTATCCACAGTGATTTCATGCACATGTTAGGCATTATCCAATTCTGCAAAATTGTTTTCTTGGCAGCAGGAGACCCCGAAAACAACTATTTCTTTTGTAATAACCTCAGGTTAAAATCTGGGTCATCATTAAGAATGCACAAATGAGAATCATGTCAGATATGACTTGATCCCAAAAATTAACAATCACATTCCTCTACCAGAACATATGGAGAAATGTTCCAGGAGAGATATTGCAACATACATGTGACAACATGTGGCAATAATAGGTGGGTTGTAGTTTCATTCGATATTTTGAATGAGTTGAATTTTTGGATGTTGAGTTGAGCCACATAGTGTCCCAATTTGGATTTTTATGATTTTGAGTTTCCCAATACATTGAGTAACTGTTGAGTTGTTTTTTGTGCAAGATTGAACTCCAGTCACTCTTCGAATGAAAACATGCAATGAAAGACATGAAGCAGGCCTCTTGTTGAAAAATGTATTTCTCACATTGCGTATAATTGCCACCTGTCTGATATAAACCTGCAGTGGCCAGGAAATCAGCACTTGTGTAGTGGGCATGTGTTTTTAAAAGTATTTTTATTGCCTCTTTTGAGGTTGAGTGAACTCAGCCTAAGCACCTGCCATATGGGAGGATGGTCGAAAAATACAGGCAAGCCAGTCCAAGCCATCAATAACAGCATATATTTACTCAGACCTCTTAAAGTGACAGTGCGTCTTTGCCGTGTATGTATATTCAGACCTTTAGCCAAGTGCTCTCAATTAACTTACATTCCTACACCTTATTCTCATATTTACTTACATTTCTACAACTGCCAGTTTGCAGAAGTGAAAATGACATTTCCCCCAAGCTGGCATGCCAGTGTGAAAACAATAATTTTCAAATTGAAGGATTTTTTAATTTAATGACTTGAGGCAGGACTTGTTTACTTTTGCCAAGCTGACCTATCACTGTAATGGTCAATTTTATTTAATTTACCACTGATGTAGTTGAGGTTGCTCTTCACTTGGTCATCATCAACCACAATTTTAACATTTTAACTGTTTTCAGTGACTTATTGAAGTGAAGTATGACATGCCTGGTATATAAAACAAAATCTGGTTAGATTGGACATAAGTAAAATTACAATGTCAGTGTTGTTAGTGTCAAATTCATGGGAACAATCCTGTAAACTTCCTACCAAACTTCATTACTCCACTGGACTGTGAACAGGCTTCCAACTCCAGCGTGGAAGGAAAAAGTCTGTATTCTGAGGCCTTTGGACCTAAGTGCTGTAGACACCATTTTATTTTTTGTAGCTTGCCGCTCTCTGTCTGATTTATTGGCATAGGGCTTAGCTGAAGCCACAGCTTTGGTGCAAAGACTGAGCACATTACATGGCTTGTTATGTCCTTGAGCCCAGGCCAACGTGCTGCTCAGGGCCAGATACTAACAGCAGAGGCATTCTCGACTCTGGACCCACCCGAACTCTATGCAAAGTAGTTCCACTGTACAACTGATGCTATGTTTTTTTTTGGTTTGTTTGTCTGCCTGTCAGCAGGATGTTCCAAAAAAACACTATGAACGGATTTCCGTGAAATCTGGTGGACAGATAGGCCTCGGTCCAGCGAACAACTGATTTGATTTTGGTGGTGATCCAGATCTGGGATTACCGACATTAGATGATTATCATTTTTTAGCCATATCTATGAAACTAACGACGTGATTCCATATCAAGTCTCATATCAAGTACCAAATCCTAGGTATGTTTGCAGGGTCAAGAAATTAATTTAACTTAAAATGTAAGTGATAGGAATGATTCTTTGGGTGTAACAGCAAGTCGGAGAATTGTTCAGCGTTGGCAGAGGTTTGCGCTCTCCAACTACTTGTTTTGTTGAAAGATACTGTAAGTTGCCATGTTCCAACAGGACTGAAATTGTGCTCATACTGTCATTGCCCAAATTCTCCCTGCTTTTACAGGAGAACTCCTTTCCCATAAAATACATACAACATAGTACGGTGATAGAAACCTTTCACAATGATGAAAAGGGCCTCCTAGTATGCTTGGGAATTCACTTCTGCTAATTGTTGAAGCACCAATCTCTCAACACTTATCTCTTCTAATCCCAAGAGGCCTTTAATTGCTACCTGTCTGATGGTGACACTTCATGACTGTGAAAACAAGGATATCAGCTTAGATAATGACATGACATTTTGCACTTACTGTGGGTGGAGAACTGTCACCATATAAAGAGGTTGACCTTTTTTTTTGCCATTAGTACAGCCTTTGCCTCATACAATCTTGTAAACAGCAAATTACCATTAAATGATGCATTTTAGGATTCTTTCCCTTTCTGTTCCAGTTGACCCTATTGCACACTGTGTCTTACTATTATTTCAGTGCACGTAAACAACCCTCAAAACACTCTGTACACTGGAGGCTTGGGCCAGCTGTGAACGTGTGATGGAACACTTATATCCTCTTTATGGGTTGTCAGGACAGCTGTCAGCCATATTGTATTCCCGTTACCACAACAAATAGTGTATATGGGACACACCACATAGAGGACTATTTCTGTGAAGCCTTTGTCACTTGGGTCTCCTGCAGAGACTAGGCACGGTCTCACAAATGTGGCGTGACTGTGTTGAACGGGCTGTGTGGCAGTGCTGGGTTTAGCACTTTGAAGTTCAAAATGTTGAAATTATTAGTGTACTTGTTTAGAGCCAGTGTTTCCAGCTAGAGTAAGCGTGGACTTAAATTTGCCCTTAGGCCTCATAAAACACCTTATCTAATAGTGTATCACTTTACTCCACCCGCTGCATTTGTTTGTTTCTTTTTTTTTTTTCAAATGAAATATGTCCACTACCTTCCCAAACCAGGCATTTGTCATGAAGCAGTTGCCAAAGCAATGCTATCATACCCCAAGGAATCCAATCAAATTGGCTGAAACAATGCTAATGGTGATTTTGGCTAGTTTCATCACCAGTATCCTGCCCACTGAAATCATGATTGATGCTGATGAAATGCAGGTTTAACAAGTCCTCGTCACGCGTCGAGCTACAGCCCGCCAGTCTTCCCTCTGAGCTTCTTGGCCCTGGCCACAGTTATAGATTCTGTTGGCAGCGCAATGAAGTTTAGTTTTTCTATGTGTTCAAGTGCATTTTTTAGCTCATCTCTGTGATCCAAGGGAATTTATTCCAATCAGGGCCCACTGACTAGAACAGATAAGTAATACATCGGTGGATATAAGCCATACTAGAAGATACTGATCTATAGTCACGTCAGCAGACATCATCTGCGTTCATTATCGTCTGTCTGTTCTCATGCGCTAAATTTAAATTAGAGATGTATTACATGCAGAATGCTTTTAGAATCCCCCCCCTCAAATTTATCCGCAAAATCAACCAAATTCCACTTTGCCTTAAGGCATGTATGCCTTACTTTACCTTACCTTGACTGTATCCTACCTTACACAGCTCTTACCATTTAGGTCACGCTTATTTTTCTGTGTGATGTTTTGCATGAAATCATTTTTAAACGTTCAGCACACTATACACCTGATTACCTCAGTCTACCTTACTTTGCCAAAGTCCTGACGATTCTCTCTCTCTGTTCCTCCACAGGTTGGTGGTTTATCAGTACAGCGGAGGAGCAGGGTTGGGTCCCTGCTACCTATCTCAACTCTCACAGTGGAACACGGGATGATTTGGAGCTGGGAGCCTCTAAAGCTGGGGAAGGTAAGACACTGCAAACCCTCCCACCCCTGCCCGCCCGCCACACACACACACACACACACACACACACACACACACACAGACGCCACCTCTGCCCTCAATCCTCAGTCTTCGATCACTGACAAAATGCAGCAAGCTCACCCCAAGACCCACTGCCGGCCTACGCTAACAGCCGACGCCTGGCCGGTGTGAACAACTCTCTCTGTCTGCCTGCCACCGTAAGCAGCCTTGAACAGACTACAGATTCAGGCTCTGGGTAAACAGCGAGGAGGAGCGCCAGGAGAGAGCAAACCACAGCCGTGTGCTGAGGTGCACTGAGTGATGTGCCGTACAGTAAAGCACTGTACAGTAGAGATGCAATGCAACGCTAAGTGATATGACCTCCTTGGAGTGAACTCATGAAAGAGACGTGTGTTTCCATCAACAGAAGGGAATGAAGAATTTTATGAGTCATGCTTGTTAAATGTATGGTTATCGTTAATTACGGCAAGATCTGACATGAACTGTGCCATTTCGTGCATTGCTTGCTTATCATAGATGATTGTTGATGAGCTGCAGTACAATAGAGGACTGCTGAAAGAATGTTATGTGTTATGTTAGTGAGCTTACTGGAGTAGGATCCAAACCCCTGACAGGAAACACCTATGTAGGGTTTGGTTTGACAGATTATCATGCTGACGTGTGAAGCCGAAGACAGGATCCAGTGATGCAATCATCTTGATTTCTTTTCAATGTTACCCCAGAAGACATTTTAATCTCCATGCGGTACAGCTGCATTAGTGTCACAGACTCAGATTAATAGGCCTACAGGGCTCAAGTTTGTATTACCTAAGATGGGATGAGTCATATTACAAATTTGACAGGTAGTACAGTGACTGCAGTTTGTCTGTTAGGATTTACACTGCATTTGTGTGAGAGAAAACCCAACAAACTGGAGGCACGGAAATCATTAAGTTGCATCTTACACTTCCAAACAAACATCATGATTTTCCAGCACTGGGGCCAAAACATCTTTTGCTGTACAATTTGTGTGCTCTGTGTAACAATGGGACCCAGGATCCCCTTGGTATTGTGTATCTTATGACTTGAGGAGGGAGGGAGAGAGGATACATCAGGCTAAATAGTCCTACAGTTTCACAATATGTTGAAATGCCCTTTTCCTTCCTATTTGGACTTATAGAATGCGTATATTTCCACTGAAGATTTGGACATACCACACATGTACGACCACACAGACACACCCAATACTGCTATCTGCCCGGTCACAGATAGCAGATTTTCCTGCCAGGGGGTTTTGGGGAGGACAATCTGTCAGTGTAATTAGTGTTTATGTGTCTAGTCAGTCATGGGAATGGGTCTAAAACCCATAAAGCATCTCTGTGTCAATCCTATGGTCTCTAGCAGTCTGTGCCACCTTTCTGTCACAGAGAAACGAACATATTTCTGGAAAACTGGATCTGGAACTCATGATACATCTTTCTAAAGGCCAAGATATGGACATGTTGAAAGCTGAGACAATTTGAGATGCGAGTATCCCGCTTCTTGTTAAAAGTCATTATGACGACAGTGAGTGGATATCCCCCTCCTTGTGGCGGGCATATTTCATGCATAAATGTATTGCTTAAATTTCCAAGGTTTTGTAATAGTAATGATAGTTATTTTATTTTATGGTTTCTTCCTTTGCTGAAATTTGAACCATTACAGCTCTTGGACAACTATTTACAGCTGTTAAGTTTTACCTTCCCTCTCCAAGCCTACAGTATCTCACAAATTCTGTCTGGTATTTCCTCGGTCTTGGAAATTGAGAAGAGCATTCAGTGATGAAAGTGCTTTTTCTCCAATAAGATAATTTATATAAGCTTCACCTTTTATAGTGTTGGGGTATGACAGGAGATGTCTCGTCATTCTCATCTCCGGTGTTTTAGCTAACAAAAGGCCTGCTGAATTATAGACCTGCTGAGGCACACAACTCCATCCAGCGGTATTCTCAGCTGCCCTATTAATTGGATGGCATTCCTGCAGCAGCAATGTGTGTCCCAGATGCTCTAACACGACAGGATGGGAAAACCATGCTAACAACATCCTAATTACAAGCCACAGAGAAGACGACTTGGTTTAACACTTCCTCTGTAACCTTCACTCACCCATCCAACCCATCCATCCATCCTAACTGTCCGCCATGTTTCGCAATGTGGTCTTGTTTTTATGTCCTCCATGTAGCTAATAATGGGGCTCTTTTGGTTGGATCCATGTTGTGTGTGTGTGTGATGTTTGTGCTTGCTCTTCATGTTTCCCATGTTTGTTTATTGTTGTCTGGTCACCATGTGTGTCTGTCAGTTACTAAGCGACATAAGGCCCATCTGAAGAGGCTGGACCGGAGATGGACGTTGGGGGGCGTCATCAGCAGGCAGCAGAGCCGAGGTGAACTGAGACAGACGCTGCATCACCTCCTCCCTCCCTCCCTCGCTTTGTTTTCGTTCTCCTCACCTCACCTCATCTTGTTGTCTCTTCTATCCTGTAGCTTAGCTTGTCCCTCTCCAAATGCCTATACTTGTTCAGTCTTGCATCCCATGTTGTCTTCCAGCGAATGCATTTATCATGAGCCATAACCCACAACAAGTAACCACTAACTGACATTAATATGAACTGAGCCTGGAAAGCAAAGGTGAAATCAGCAACTTTATATACACCAATTATAGAGACTGAACTTACATTATATTACAAAATTGCTCCATGTAAGCGTTTTATTATAATTAAGCACTGTGTGCCAAAACCAATCTTTTCTGAATTACAGCAAAAAACTACCCACTCATCTAAACGTGGTGCAGTAATAGACCTTCGAATGCCACATTTTGTACTTTGGAAACATATTTGGCTTTTTTTATGAGCAAGTGAAACTTGCATATAGTTTTCTACGGAGTGTGAGGTGGAAAATCAGACATTTATCATGTTGTGGTGCTGACAGCAACCAAGACTGCTGATAGACAAGCAAGACTTTTTACAGTATTTGTCTATCAGTTGGTTAGTTAAATAATCAAAATGATTTGCTCTTGCACATGTCCCTCTTACCGAGGCCAAGGGTTTTTTGAGAGGAGATGCAGTTGGATTGCTGAAGGATTGCTGAGGCATGAGGATAGGCTATTTGAGTTCAGCCCAAGATTTGTGTTTGGCAGCGGTTCCCAGAGAACTCAGTGCTGCTCTCTGGAGTGGAGAGGGAGAGATTTTCCACCCTAGTATTGAAATCCTGCTTTGTAAAAAAATAAATAAATAAATAAAAAAGTTGATATTGTGCTGACTCCACAAAAATAGTTCATAACAGTGATGCAGGCGAAGCATGTTGTGGTTAACATAATATCTGATTCAGAGTTTCCTCCACTGCTGGATAGTGTTTGTCAAAGAGGTTAAGGGGAGCCACATTGAACACGGTTGCTAAGAGGGAAACAATCTACCAGCTCTGAAACAAAAAGGCCGGAAGCCCCAGAATTCAGGGGAGAGGAAAACAAAGTGTACAGAAATATCCTGTACCCATCTATTTACATGGCTGTGCATGGAACCTGGTTTTTGCCAGTGAAGGGAGTTACTATCCCACACCCATTCAGTCCCTTCAGAACCTTGTGAAAGGGTGGAGAAAAAGGAAAATGGAAAAAGTTTGACCAGAATGGCCTCTCTTTCTCTTCTCCACTGCCTTATGAGCACACCTCTTCTCCCCATGCTGTCTGTGGTTGGACAGGAAAGGCTGTAATGACAGGAAATGCTGTCACTGACTGTGCCCCTTGGCCTCCTGGGACAGCACAAATCAGCATGGGTCCTCTGTTCTCGATCATGTGCTGAGTTAGGGGACGCTAGCTGCCACAGAGCTAGGTGTCCTTTATTTAGCCCTCTAAATTACTGTATATTTACTATTAGGACACCAGTGCCCCACACTGCCACACTGCCCCATGTACTGTAGTTACCCTTGGTCAAATTGAAAACCAGCAACTGTTGTCAGACTTGCTTTACAGTGGTTAATATCATTGTGTACTATATATGTATATTTGATAAGAAATATATGATATTGGGAGGAATATGGAATACGATATTCTTATCACTGCATAATGATGGTGCTTACAGGTCCACAGAAAGGTTTAGATATACCTCTTCTTTCTCTTTATTTCCTTTATTCTTCATACAGATGAGATCCCTTGACGTTTTTTGTTATGTCAGATGTTTCATGGCTTTCAGAATCTGACCTTTGTTCTCATGCTCCTCTCTGCTTTGGCCTTGGCAGAAGAGAAGTACATGACAGTGCAGCCCTACTCCAGCCAGGGCAAGGATGAAATTGCTTTTGAGAAAGGAGTCATTGTGGAGGTGATTCAGAAGAACCTGGAAGGCTGGTGGTTTATCAGGTAAGCCTCTGCTTACATTTACTTAAAATTTGAGGGCAGACATGTTTGACGATTTCATTACACATAGCTTATCTTTCTAATCCCACATTCTCTCTTTTTCTCTCTCCCAACCAACCGACTTCCCAGGTACCAGGATAAGGAGGGCTGGGCTCCAGCCTCCTTCCTGAAGAAGGTGAAGGATGACTTCTCTCCCCGTAAGAAGACAGTGACGGGCCCAGTGGAAATCATTGGCAACATCATGGAGATCAGCAACCTGCTTAACAAGAAAGCCCTGAGTGAGAAGGACGTGCAGACTGAAGGCCTCCCTGAGAGCCCCCAGGTGGCCAGGAGGGAGATCAGCTTGCCCATCCCATGCTCTGACTCCAGCCCTGGTAATGCCCCGCAGGAAGGAAAAAGCAAAGCAGAGCCTGCTTCACCAGCCATAGCACGTATTGCCCCTCATCGAGTGGAGATTGGTTAGTCATACCACTGTGAATGTTTGAATTTCTCACAGTATCTTGGGATTAACAGTAGTGTGTAATGTAATACATAGTTAACACTGTAGAATAATGAAAGTTTACGAGCCTTAAACTATGAGTTAATGTTGAATTAAATAACAATAAGTTACTTATATTCTTATATTTAAACTGAATTGTATATTATTAATATGACATCAGTCAGCTACTAATGTTATATTTATTTCCTTTGGTATAAAACAATCATGGACCGGCTGGGCTGGTGAACATGAGTGTGATGTGCACAGTTTACTAATGTCACATTACATGATTTCTGGGTATTGAAGTTTAGTTTTAGTTCTAGTTTTAAGTTACCTCTCATTGTCATTTGGGGCTGCCAACACGTAAAGCTTTAACATTAGCTGTTTGAACCAGCTGAAGTCACCTAACGCTAGTGTTAGCTAGCAGACAGCTAACAAACAGTTTTACTGTCAAAGAAGCACCACTGAGGATATTAAGCATAATGTTAGCATATTATTATTACTGAAGATAAAGGCTGTTAATGCTAACAATTAACAATTGGACTTTGTTAGTTTGGAGATAAATATAATGATGATCAACAAATTTCAAATTGATTCATCATTTGAAAAGATTATGTAGGTCTAACTATCCTGTACATGTATTAACATAGGTAATGATGTAGTAGCCACAATAGTATTCTTCACTTATGAATCATATGTAAAATGTTAACCTGTCATTACTAATTACTTAATTACTGTTATTGAATTCTTCATTAACTCATAGTTTAACGTGTATAAACTCACTGTTCTAAAGTGGCACCAAACAATCTTAGATTTTTCTCTCATTGTTTCACAGGTTCCCCAGTTCTCAGGCAAAAACCTCCTCCTCGAAGAGATGCAACCCTAGTAAGTGTTTTTTGTTTTCTTTTTTCATTGTCCAATGAACAGAAGAAAGGTGTCACATCTATAGCTGTTAATAAATGTATGCCCCTTGGGAGCAACTTTCACTCTCAGTGTGCAGAAAGAGTTTTTTCTCCATACATATTCTTGGTTGTACAGCAAACATTGTGTCTAACAGTGCCAATCTCATTTCTGCTTAGGGATTTCAGATGCCCTCCCCACCAGAGCCCCCTACAGTTGAAGCAGAGTATTACACCATTGCAGAATTTCAGTCCTGTATATCAGATGGTATCAGTTTCAATGGAGGACAGAAAGCAGAGGTAAGCTCTTTTTTGCAAGGTAAAGTCCAATAACAAGATGATCTTTTCCACATTATAGTATGAGAAAATACTACCATATAAAGATTGAACTGACTCTTTCTTGAACCTGTATTTTAGGTGATTGAAAAGAACTCTGGTGGATGGTGGTATGTCCAAATAGGAGAGAAGGAGGGCTGGGCTCCCTGCTCCTATATTGATAAACGTAAAAAGCCCAATCTGAATCGTAGAACAAGCACTCTGAGCCGCCCAAAAGTTCCACCTCCAGCTCCACCTGTCAAGAAACAAGACTCAGTGGAGACTGCACCTCCCAGTAGCCCTGGGTCTGAGGCTCCAGAGTCCCCTGTGTCTCCTGGGAGGCCTGTGTATGAAGAGCCAGAATATGATGTTCCTGCCATCGGTGATCTGGACCTGGAGTCTGAGTTTGCGTTTCTTAGGGGAGATGGTTCCTTAGTGGATGGAAAGTACGAGGATGCTTCTTCAGAGAAGGGGTCCCATCTGTCTCCCAAGCCCTCCCCGGCTTCATCGCTCCACAGTGCCTCCTTCAAGATGGGTGAGTCATTCGAAGATGGCCATGAGGCAGAGGGGGAGGTGGAGGGAGATGAAGAGTGTATCTATGAGAATGACGGCTTCAGGCCCTTCAAAGAGACTCCAGAGAGGCAGTGCAGCAGGGACTCAAATTCGTCCAAGACAAGTGTCCTATCAGAAACTGGCAGGACTGCAAACTTAAAGCCAACATTAGGAGGAAGGAGACCTGCAGGGATCAAGCTCAAGATCGACTTGAATGGGAGCCCATTTTCAACCAAAGCTGAGGAGGCCTCCAGTCCTAAATCTGCCTCTACTGAGTCCACCCCAGATCTGTCCCAGCATTCCAGACCTAAGAAAGACCAAGAGGAGAACAAGGTATCCTCCCCCACCAAGTCATCCACTAAACTGAAGCCAGTGGTGAGGCCTAAACCGCAGCTGGCCAAGGCCTCCAGTGCAGAGAAGATGGACATCAGTACCCTGAGAAGACAGTTACGGCCAACAGGGCAGCTAAAGAATGGCACCAAAACCTCCAAAGGTGAGGACTCTGAGACAGCTTCAGTTGTTTCCTCTGAGGACTCCTTCTCTTCTCAGAGCACGTCCGATCTCTCCTCCATCTATTCCAAGGGCAGTCGGGGAGACTCTGATCTGGAGGGCTGCAGCCTTTATCGCACCACAGATCCCTATGAGAAGGTCCAAGACTCTGAGCTCAGCTTCCCTGCCGGAGTGGAGGTGGAAGTGCTGGAGAAGCAGGAGAGCGGCTGGTGGTACATTCGCTGGGGTGACACAGAGGGTTGGGCTCCAACTTACTACCTGGAGCCCACCAGGCAACAAGATGACATGGCAGGGTCAGAGTCCGATGGCACCCCCACCAAACCGGGAAGCCTCAGCAAGTCCAACAGCCTGGAGAAGAATGAACAAAGGGTACAGGCCTTGAACAACATCAATCAGAACCTGAAGAGGGTTACCCCACCCATCCCCTCCAAGCCACCAGGTGGGCTCTCCAAACCCACAGGCCTGTTCAATGGATCACTGAAGCAGAATAGCACTAAACAGCAGCAGGTTGTCAGACCCCAATCTGTCTTCATATCAGCCCCCATCTTGGATGGACCCAGCCCTGTTGGCTCTCTCAGGAGGAATGAGTCCCTCAACTCCACTGACCACCCACGCTCAAGCCCCACTGTGCGACGCAATGCCTCCTTCGGCACTGTGCCACGCAGCCCAGCGCCAAACAACTTAGCACTACCCAACAGGAATAGATCCGGTACCGGCAGCTCTGAGTCTCTCGGCCACAGCTCTCAGAAGAACGCCCTCCTTGTGTCCACAGTGAAACCAAAGCCCCACATCATCCATAACAACCTCAGAGAGATATATGTCTCCATAGCAGATTACCATGGCGACGAGGAGACCATGGGATTTCCAGAGGGGACAAGTCTGGAGGTTCTCGAAAGAAACCCCAATGGCTGGTGGTACTGCAAAGTTCTGGACAATGGCAGACCTAGGAAAGGATGGGTTCCCTCAAATTACCTCGAGAAAAAGCACTAACACTCATGTTTGGAGCTGGCAGAACTCTGTACATGCGTGTAAAGACTACTTAAACAGACACATTTATTTTGTGAAAAAGATTAACACTAAGATGTTAAGTAAGGATTTACAACTTAACCGGTACCTCTGCCAACCTGAGCAGCCAAATCAAACAGTGACTTCAAAATGAAATGAGATATCCCATAAAATTAATCTACATGATACAACACCTGAGACATTTGGAGCAATATTGGGACTTGGTAAGCCAAACAGAACACCAGGAAGAGCAAGAATGATTTAGGGTTAAGTAGTTTGCTATGCTATTCTTCAGTGATTACCTTTAACTTGAAATAACATATCTGAAAGTGATTGAATCCGTTGGTGTTCAAACCTTGAACATTTTTGTAAGTTTATTATTATATATTTTTTATTTTTAAGCATTTAAAGCTTATTGCATGTTTGAAACGATTCCATTATCCTGACAATGCCTTGGGCTGTTAAAAATAACAAACATTTTCCTCCCGTATTTTTAAGAAAAAAATCTCAATCGTCGCCAAAGCTGCTTTGTGTTAGTCTCATCTTGATATTGTCTATTTGCATGTTTTTTATATCCCTTTATATGTCACCTTCATGTGAAATATTTTACCCATTTTGTAATATTATTTGCCTAATGAAACAATCTGTGTGCATCTGTATGCAATATTTTCTTCCCTTAAATGTGTTGAAAAAATCCCTGATGATTTCCCTGAAATATATTGCCTTAAAATGAAATTTCAGAAGCTATTGTCCAAATTCAGACTTCCCTAACTTAGCAACCAACAATATTTATTCATTACTTAAAACATAAAAATATTTTTCTTATTATTACTTATTTTATTATTAATGAATTCACTGATTCACATTTTGTTCACAACAGCAAAAACATTTCTAAAAACTACTCTGTTAATCTTGTTTAACTTTCAATTTCTGCTGGGCAGTAAATTTGACATAAATCTTTAACTGCAGTAGTATTGGGAAGCTCACTATTGTTTTATGTTAACTGTGTGACCAATGATAACTGAAGTGCCAAATGAATGAATTAAATAAATGCACTTTTGCACAATCATTAGTGCATTCTTTTTAATCTGCATTGCTCATAGCTAATGTTTGCCTACACATCAAGTTTTTTCTTGTGATTTGCAAGTGGAGCTACAGCAATGTTTGTGTACAACCTTATTTTTCTCTTCTTGTATTATTGGCAAGACATCTCTCTGTCATCTAATTTTAATTGTTTGATTAAATCAAAACAGACTGCGTCAAAACAATGATTATGCATGATCATCGTTTGAGTGAAAACATGTTAACCCTGGAAGAAAAAGTGTGAACTGCAATTAAAATAATGGAATCTACTTTCATACTGGCACCCATTTAGTAAGGAGATGTTATTTGAATCAGAAGTAAACCAAAAATGAGAGTATTTTGTCATGCAGCTCATGTAGGCCTCTACTTTTTAAGACAATGATACATGGGCTTCTTTTTGAGGCACTGGCCAGTATCGCCTGTAACAGAGATGGGAATAGGTAATGAATAATTAATGTGGTAAATTAATTTGTAATTAATGTGGACTATAATAACCAACAGTATGAAAACTGGTGATAATTATTGGTAATATTACCATTTTTGTTCAGTTCAAGGTTAGTATAAAATATATTAATATGAAATATGTTCATATCAAGGTCTGTTTCATTTTTTACTTCTTTTAAACATTATGCTTAGCCAAATTATGGTAATGCCAAATCGGTTTACAATCACATCTGGACGTATGCAATACAACTGAAGCAGTTTTCCAGCTGGATGCAGTATTTTATGCAAATAAGTTAGATCACACTCTGTTGCCAAACTTCACTTTTGTGTTTTTTAACCAGAGAATTGAACCAGAGAGTGCTGCATTTCGCTTTGATTGGCTTCCTCTGACAGCTTCTGCACATTCGACTTTGGTTTAGATGGTTTTTGTTCAGTGGTCACTGGCCAGCTTAACTTAGCATCAACTGACAGAGCAAAACTTTGGGTTGTAAATGTGGAGTGTCAGTCTATGATACTTTAGGCTTCAGCTATAATAAGAGTATCACCAAGTCAAAACACCAGTGCAGTTTCCAATGTCAAACAGTGTATTTTGCAAAAAATGTACAACCCACAGGATTTTCATGTGAAATATGTTCCCATGGGCTGTTTCCTCTGCGGGTTTTATCACGCTCTGACTAGACTCCTCAGCTTAGATAGTAGAGGTATGAGTGTCTGTTGATCATCTGTTGTTTTACATGTTTGTCTATTGGCTCTGCATGCACATGTAAATGATAGACCACAGGAATAAGAGAGAAGAACAAAGAAATACAACTTGTGCAGGTGAGATAAAGAAACCCCAAGAGGCTTATAAATACATCTCACCCCAAAGATAGAGCTGGTGTGTCGAAAGGCGGCATAACTGATAAGTTGATGTATGTATTATTCCCTCCTCAGAAACACTCAGAAACATGCAAAATAACTATTCATGTTAGACATATTTATCTCGCACCTTTGAGATTAAGTAGCCTACTGCATGTCAGTGAAGTCCAAAGCTTTCTGTTTCTGTCTGAAAGTTCAAAATCAGCCAACTCTACCATGAAAATAGTAATAAAGTAATGAAGTAATCTATTCATAAGGCAGTGCTAATATTGTTTGAAAGTAAATATTTTAGATAATGGCTATTAGTGGTTGAATTGCAATCATGCACTGGCATTATTCTGGATGGCTGACACAGTAACACTTTACTGATTGTGTTTTCTGTGCTGTGGGAACTGAGGTGTCACAACTCTTTATTCCCACTGGAGGGCAGCAGCACTCAGCAGCTCAGTGCAGACTGAGCACAGCAACACAGTAACCTTCACCTCCAGCTTCATCAACACACAAATTAGATATTGTGGGAGTCAGATCAGTCAATTGATATTTTTGACTATTTACAGGTTTTTCCTTTTCTGTATAATTGGCCCTCGGCACAGCAAATCGGATGGAGGAAAGGACTTTTACATCAAACCGTAAACTCACAGCTTAAAGCCTGATGTCTAGTTAGGATTCAAAATCAATAGCGCTGTGCCTTTCTTGAATACAAATCCGATACGCTAATAGACAGCGTGTATATTTGACCAAACAGCTGCCTAGAAGAGATATCACAACACAACTCAAACAAGTCTGCCAAGCCCTTAAGCCTTTGGAAGGAAGGCGGCCAGGTTCACTGAGAGGTCTGAGTGGAAAGTCTGGGTGAACACAGACACCAGTGAGATATACTGTATTCATGTCACTTGCACAGACCCTGGCTGTGTATTTCCCTCTCACCTCCACTGCTGCCTGTTTCATGTCCAGACGTCATGGGCTGTATTTGTGCCTATTGGAGTGCAGCATAAAACAGTGCTGCATTAGAGCCAGGCCTGCAGGGTAGTAAATAACAGATGATGTTCGCTCTGGCCAGGTCTACATACCACGGCTCTAAACACTTTCTCTGTGAGTTATAGCTGTTTACTAAAAGCCCTTGCCTTTGTTATTCATACAGTATGGTGGGATGTTACACAAGAAAACTACTGTGGAGAATGATCTTGCTGAGTATTAGGCATCTGAGAGATGACTGCCTTTTTGTTCTTTGACTATTGCCCAAATTTAATTTTCTTGGTAAAAAGGTTATTTAATCATCAAACATCTATACCCGGCTATAATGTAAAATATAGACATTGATGCTCAGTCATTCAAAATGAAATGACCGGTTTTAAGTGTTTACTGCAAGTCATTATATGCCTGCACCAAAGTAGGATGTTGGCTTTACTTAAGACAGAGTAAGAAATTAAAGCCAGTGGTTTAGACTGTTCTTGAACTTTATTTCAAGTCGTGTTCATCTGAATAACATAATGAACATAATTAGCAAATTCAGAAATCTGCTTAAGAATGTTTTTTTTTGACAACTAATGGAAATTCTGAGCACAGGAAGCCGACGTTATAAGCTGATTTTCTTTTTCTTGTCCAAAACACACAAAGTTCCTTCTAACTTCCTTCACTTACTTGCTGGTTTTGTTTGGACTCTGTAAATATTTGGTCACATTTGAGAAACTATCTCAAACAGGTTGTCAAGATTATGTCTATCACGGCACTATTCATGCCGGCTCTACTACAACATAAATGGCAAGATGGGACTTAAATGTGCAAAAGTAGGAAAAATATAATTTGGATACCAACTAATTAGGTAAGCAATACCAACTTTACTCATTATAATCCCATATTAATACCATTGTGAAAATCAGCTAAAACAACCACAGTGCCTTACAGGGGAATACAGTTTTCTATAGTCTTTACCTCTGCAACAATAAAATAACAAACAATACTTTTTTACATTTACTTTACTTTTTTTTTTTCTGACATAGTACATATAAAACAAACACAGTGATAATTCATTATAATAGCATTGACAAAATAAATAAATCTCATAATGTACAGTTATTATTACACTCATCATCATCATCATCATCAATATAATTTGTTTTCTATCAAAATGTTTCACAATGTTTCATTTCTGCAAGGTCATATTTGGTCAGGAAAAAAACAACAGGTAGAAATGTAAAGGCTGAGCATCTCTCAAGCACAACAAAATTCCAGTATTATGCAATGCAGTGACAGAGGGGACGAGGCGATATTTAGACATTTCATCACCAGGAGTGAAGAACTTCATACACTGATATCAAGCACACTGAAATGTCTGCTTCAAAATCAAACACAATAGCTTTGCATTGGTACTCAGGTTGTGTGGTTATTATAGCTTCTCCCATCTGAGACATCACAACCATGTAAGAGTGACTCGGGATTAAGATGAACCTCAAGAGTCCTCTTGTTACAGAATTGGTTTCCACAGTGTTGTAGCCTAACTGACCAATGTAAGTCCAGACTCCTCTCTTGAAGGCACACAAGTATAGAAAGATGCCACTATGACACGAATGCTGTACTGCACAATTGCTGTTTTTCCTTTGATAGTGGCGAGATGACAAGCTTGGACACCATGGAAAAAAATAAAATCACCACTTAACTATCTTACAAGTTACTGAGTAATGTCTCTACACCTGAAAATGGCTTGGTTTCTTTTTTTTGTTTTGTTTTTTTTTTACAATTCAAAGCGGTACATAATGCATTAGTCAAGTGAAAATGTCCAAGGAGTTTGCTTCAACATTTGCTTTAAAGACAGAAAGCAGCACTCAGCAACTGATATTCAAATGTAAATCTCACACAGTCTAACAATAACAAGCTACATCCTTGTCACCGACTGCACACGTGTGAATACAGTTTTATTTTTTTTCCACTTGTAAACACAGTGCACTGAAATACTTTTACCACGTTATCCAACACAAATATTCATGTTCTACTTTTACATATTAAAGAGAAATGTGTAATCTGAAGTAAGCAGCAACTTATAGCGGGATAATAAAACTGTTTCATGATTTTATAATAAGAAAAAGTTTGATTCATCATCCGCTTGTGACCTTTCAGGATAAGCCATTTTAAAAAAATACTACACTGTCCGCCAATGTTTATTTGGATGACTTTTCATCCCTTCCACCAGTCTTACTCAGCAGCCAGAGATGGCAGCGGTGACTGCCAAGAAGCTGGACGTGCGACCCATGCAAGTCCGACATTTTTACGGGCCGTCCTACAGGGTTTTGATATAGCTGGTGTGCCTGAGCAAATAGTTTCTTCCCACTGAATGCTGTGCAGACGCACTGCAAAGGTGCCCCTTCCTTCACTGTGTCTCATCTCTCTCCGTAAACATGCAACATCCTCTCTCCCCCTCCTCTCTCTCTCTCTCTGTCTCTTTCCATCTTCATTGATTTACATCCTCATTCACCGTGTGACCTTCTATGGCGAGAATATTCACACATTTTACCCTTCACACAATCTCTCCTATCTGTTCACAGAAGCGCAGCGCGTAGCGAGAGGATATTCTGCAAAACACTTCAATTATCACATAAAATATAGCTTCTTTAACGACTCCTTTAGCCTTTAGGTTTATGCATTTTACTGTATCTTATTGCAAGAGGAGCACTTATATGAAACAAATGCATTTGAAAAATCCTCAAAATGGGACATTTTAGAAGTGCTCCAAGGCTTTTCTCCCCATCACTTCTCTTAACTGTACAAATACAACAAACAAAAACTAAAAAACCTTTTTGTTTCTCCTCTTCATTCCTCACTGGCTTCTGGTACCAGGAGATGCATTCAGAAAGCCTCTGGTAAAACTGTTTTGTGGTGATGATTTTCAGGCAGATTCACAGGAGGATTGATTCTCGCTCTAAAACAACACTTTCCGACCTGATGTTTTCTGACAAGCGGCGGAGGAGCGGCTGATGAAACCACAGATACTGTAGTTCTCCTCCTCGCGTCCTCTGCGGCTCTGGACAGCTTCACCTCTTTGAAACTACCTAGCGGCGATGCTATCACCAGCAGGATGGAGGGTTATTGTTCTGCAGTAAGTAAGACAGATGCCTCTTCAGATTACACTTCCTCTACAATAGATGCAGAGACCACAGACAAGTCGCTGGACAATAGTGGGCCAAACTGTGGCTTCGAGGTGCCAGTCCAATCTGCAATTTGTACCACATGATTTTGCACCATATTTTCGATGCACTCTGATGAATCTCATTGCTGGGTCCCGATGGAGACATCACTGGTGGCTCTCCAAGGCTATGCATTTGACATAACATAGATATAATGTTATTTATGATTTATCCTGCTGTAGTGTACCTGAGCCAGATTTCACACACACAAACAAGCGGGGCTTTTATGCTCTGCTAGGCCCATATAATGTCTTTGATGGCTCTAGCTAAGCCATAAATCACATGTGCTGTGTCCGTCTCTACAAGGTCTCAGATGGCCTTTGACAACCTCCCTGACGCGACGCATCGTCTCTTTCACGTCTACGTACTCCGGTAGGTCTTTATGATGTCTTTGATTGTCCTCCTGCAGATGGGGCAGCAAGCGTTGGCCATCTTCTTGAGTTTGAGGCCGCAGGCGTAGCAGAGACACATGTGTCCGCAGGCGTAAAGAACCGTGTCCACGACGTTCTCGTAGCAGATGGTGCACTCGTCGCTCCACGAGCCGGAGCAGGACGGGAAGGTAGGGGACTCCGGGTGGCTGGAGAATGGAGAGCCGGGGGTCGTACCTGAGATGAGGACAGATATTGGAGATGTGTGAATGAGTGAGAAAGAGATTGAGATAGTGAGTGAGAGAGAGAGAGAGAGAGAGAGAGAGTGAGCATGTCATGGTGGAGACAGAAATATGTGTCTGTCTCCACCATGACAGTATACTACATAGCCAAAGGAGAGGAGAGAAAAAAGAGAAAGGGTGCAAGTATGGAAAAAATAGACAAACCTGTGGAGGACGTGAAGGCTGTCTGGTAGCTGGTGTTGAGGCTGGAGTTGAGGTTGATGTTCAAGGATGTGTTGAGGTTGGGCTCTGAGTTGCCACTGCACAGCAGTGTGGGGGTGTTGGGTGTGCAGGACGGGGAGCTGGGGACCGATGGCCCTCGGAGGTCTGGGTGCAGAGATGAGCCTGGAAGGGCAGAAAAGACAACCGTGACTTACCAAAGATTCACTTTTGATTTCTTCTCCCTTTCGGTCTGTTCTGTGTACAAACATACAGATAATCTATGCGTTCTATGGGCTGACTCAAGTGTTCAACAGAGCCAAATGTAACGCTTGTGTAACTGGAAAACTAAGTTCTCCATCCTTCACAGTGTGTGCAGCTCTGAGAAGTTAGTCAGAGCTGATAATTAGCAAATGGAGGAGAGCGGATGTCTTGGCTCATCTCTCACTCTCTCTGTCTCAGTCTGTCCCTCTCGCGCGCGCACATGCACACACACACACACACACACACACACACACACACACACACACACACACACACACACACACTCACACTCACACAAAGTCTGTGCCATCTCCTTGCAGATGACTTGTGAGTCCACAGTGTGTGTGTGGGTGTCTGTGAGTGAGTCAGGAGCCTGTGAGGTGGTTTCTCTCTCCCTCTCTCTCTCTCTCTCTCTCTCACTCTTTCATTTCGCCCATGATCCCTCTGGGCACGGAAGAGAACGGTTCCACAGAGTGCCCCCCCCCCCCTCCGCCCGCCCATAACCATCAGCCCTGGCATCAGTTCTCACATTGGCAGCTCATCTCACCTCACAGAGGAGAATACCTATGCCAATTCCACAGACAAATTCTGATCTAGTCTGTCTGGCAAGCATAAAGCATTGTTGTTTACACATTGTCCTTCAGCTGACCATGATGGAAATATTGCTACGCTGTCTGGCCGGCTGGTAGCTTGGCACAACCATCCTTCCATGTGTCAAATGATTCAACACTGTTAGTTTACATCCTACCCCATTTTGTCAGTAATTTGCTCACCAGATTTCCCTACAATGACAGTTCCTCGCTTCCCTAATACTGCCTTGACTTTGCTCACAAAGGTTAAGTAATGATGGTAAAAAATAATATAAAATAAAAATGAATAAAATGAAATAAATGTAAGAAAAGAAAACGTATTTGTGAGGTTTATTGCTATGACAAGAATATACATATTTTATGCATAACTCTAACAGGCAAAATCTCAAAAAGCTTTGATAACAATGTGCTCTTATCCATTTCTTTGAACTCTGATGTCTTTGGCTCACCCCAACTACTGGAGTCTCAGTTTCAACCTACATAAACAAAGCTTGGTAGCCTTTGCAAACACATGGTTATGTGGCAACCAGTATTCTGCTCAAAAATCAACAGATATAGCAAAGACTCCAAGTCCATTGCACTGTTGGAAAGCTATCCAAAATGTGTGCCCATTGAAGAAGGTTACTATTGGGACCAACATGTTTGTACCTATTTGCAGAGATACACATTTCAGTCATCTTTTTATTATTTTAAAAATTGTAGTGTGCATACAAGTGTGCATACAGTAGGATATATACAGTGCAAGACTACAAATAAATCCATACCACTACCCACTTAATGAGACCTATGTGACAGCCCAGCTGTTAGCAAACATCTTGGTCACCTCTAATAAGACAGAACGAATAACCTTCATGCCTATTTATGCATCCTTTCATCTAGCGTACCTCTCACCTTCTCTTATTATATGAATTTACCGCTGGCTGTGGGAGCAGAAATGCATTTGGCTATGCAGGCGGGACTGTGGGCCGGCCTATATGAGGATCCAAAAAAATCCAGAGTGTCTATGGTGGCTTTCAACACATGCTTATCAAACGTGGGGATCTCTGCCACACCTCACCAAGCTCTTTTTCTACTGCTATGTTGGCATCTGACAGATTCCTGATTTATGATTCCAGCCAACCGCACGCGGAAACAACTGTACACACACACACACACACCAGGACACCCGGACAGGGTTGTGATGCAGAAACAGTTAACTAGGACATTACTGATTCTGAAAGCTAACATGCACAATGTCAAATCTTGGTTTCTAAGACAACGCAGACAAAATGACCATGTGAGAGCAACAGACTCCCATCTGTTCCACTTCACAGGCCTGACAACACCCGACCATGAAAAACTGTCACTTGCCTCGGTGGCTAGATGTTTCCATGGCAACTCATGGCGTGCGGCTGCACTGAGTGGGTGAGCAGAGACGTCACAAATGCACTCCCCACAGCTGGAGTGGGTAATGACTCGAGGAGAGGGGGAGTGAGGAAGAAAATGCACGGGGAAAGAGGAAGTACAGAGAGAGGATTGGAGGACCACTGTTATGGGAATGCAGTGTGGGTGGAAAACCCAGCATTTCAAACCTCTATGCAATTACATTTTAATAATGCATATGGAGGGCATCATAAGGAGCTATCACGGGCCCCCCTCCAGATACATAATGCTGGCTGCTGGGAGCCCACGCAAGACAGAAATAACCTCCTCAGCCCCGGTCTGATAGACTACACAAGGAGAGGAGAGGAGAGGAGAGGAGAGGAGAGGATTGTACATTACATGCAATGCAATTTCCCTTTTTTTGACAGGTTGTAACCAGGAAATGAATTATAGGAGTAAAAAAGGGGGAAAATGTATAAAATACTAAAGTATCAATGCATTTTGATGTGAGGATCTCATGAAACATCCCCCCTAATTATGTATTCTGTAAGGCAGGGGTGGACTTAGTGATTTGGGGGCCCTAGGCGAAGGCATGCATGGGGCCCCCTGAATCCCAACATTCACCCTTTTTAATCCATCCTTTCTGTTGTTGTAGGGGCTGGGCTTGGAAGATGTGGTAATATTGCTAACAGCAAACCTAGCAACAGTTGATTCGTTGATGAAAAAAAGTTGTCACCAAAACTTCTATTTTCTTCTCTTGTTTTTCTGCTCCACTTGGGTAGCTTTGCTTCACTTTTTTTTGGCAGTGGCAGGACAAATAAGCTTCAAGAGGCAATATTGTGCTAGAAGTGTAATAGCCCACTACCACTACAGCCTGACTGAGTATAGGGGGTGGCCATGACTCAAGATGGAAATAACTTTTACTGTAACAAAAAGAGGGGTGTTTTCAGTATGTACATTTCTTTAAATCAATGAAAAATATGTTTATATTAGTTCTATTCCTGTTTTTTGTGGGGCTGTCTGGCCTCTGGGGCCTCAACCTTAACCAACCTTAACCTGATGTTACAGAAAGACCGGTCCTGCTGTAAGGAGAACAGTCTAACAGGCTGGGACAGAGCTATTATCATTAACAACATGGTCAGAATACAAAGCTGGGGTGGAGCAGCAGGGGGTTCAAGGCATGAAGACAAAATGCCAGCTTCTGCAGGGCTTGTAAACAAATCCAAAGCACTCACATTTGTTGCTTACAGGCAGCATACTACAGTATTTCACAGCCATATCATAATGACATAATTAGCATTCAAGTGATAGCTACAGCTCCATCATATGAATAAAGAGAATTTTAAATCCCTTAAGTGCAGGAGTCTTAAAAGTGAGTTAAGTCAGCTTTACATATTTCAAAATTTAATTAAACTCATACAAAATGTACTAAAGCTTTATTAATTTATTCACTTCAGAAAAAAAAACTAATACAAACTAATACAGAGTAGACGTGTTGTTCAATGGGAACTCTTGGTGATATTAGTAACTATTTTTGCATCTGACCCACGTTTTTTGCCATTTTCCAAACTGGGTGGAAACTCCAACAATGCCCTTACTGTATCTGCACTAAAAATATTTTCTGACCCAACAAGCAATGAAATGATCAGAAATGTAAGAGCTTGGAAGCATATAAGCTTTCTTTATGGAAAACCAGACAACTATAATTGCCACGCATCTTCAACTAACACGTTTTTGTTTCTGCCTATATCATCACCGCAACATTTATATGGAAAAACAAATAATACATCCATCTTCCAACATTTACACCTTTGTATCAAAATCAATGGAAACCACTGGAAAACCTCATGGAAGGAAAAATGGCCTGAAACCACCAACCACCACCACTGGTTGTCATTAATTCCCCATTTCCAACAGTTCCTGAACCTGTCAGCCATTATTTAGCCTCTGACATGTTATTATTCTGGTCATTTTGAGTCTGATATTCCTGAGCCTTCCCAGTGGACCCAGATCCTGGGAGCTAGAATCTCTACACCAAACAGTGGGAACTTGCTTTGATCAAGGCAGGTTTTTACACTCTCATCCAGAGATGAGAGGTTGTCATGCATACCAACTGAGCACAGTTAGTGTGTGAGTGTGTGTGTGTGTACTTCTGATTAAGTGTGAATTATTTCAAAAAACCTCCAGTTGATCTTGTGGTAAAATTGTCTAAAATTTCTGCTGGAGCCAAATAACAATTGAGTTGACGGGAATCCTGTTCAACTGAAGATACAAAGTTTACATTCATATGCAAACTGTGGGTGGGGAATGTAAATTCCAAGAGAGATATATGAGTTGATAAAAACTCAGAGAGCAGCACAGAAAGCGAGGGAGAGCGAAACTATTTCATGACTTGGCTGAGCTGGAATCCAGCCTCCGAGGGTCATTCAAGGACCAGAGGCTGCATTTACTTCTGAATGGAAAAAGTTACCTACAACTGACGTATCTAGAAGCTCTTGTTAACACTTCTATATTTCCTGACTCATAATATTTACTAGTGAACAATCATGCTGTCCAAAGGGTACACCTAATCAGCAACAGCAACAACAACAACAACAACAACACTATTTAAACGAATACTAATTATAGTAATGGGATACTTTGTTGATATTTGTAGGGAAAATCTCTTTTCGCTTGTCGTCAGGATCACCTACACAACAGCACCCATGCAGCTGCTGGGGATTCAGTATTCATTATTCAATACTCAGTATTCATATTCAGGATTCATACACTTGGGTTGGAACCTAAGTCCTTCCTACTCCCTACACCCTAAGTGGATGCCTCCATTTTGATGCAACAGTACAAGTGAAATCTATTGAAATTATTTTAAATGTTAATAAATAGAGTATGTTACCCTTTAGTGTAAAAGTTTTCTTTTTTTCCTGGGCACCCATATTCTAAAAATATTTTTTTTCCCAAACCAGTATTTGAGAAACAACACAAGTGAACTTACCTAAGATCCTGAGTTGCATGATGGAGCCATGCAGACCGTAGAACATCCAGAGCGGCCTGGAGTTATCCACACAAAGCTGCATCCCTGCACTGACGCCATTATGGCTCATCATGACCTCCCCTTCTGCATTCACCACGAAGCCCAAGATATCCCCGCTGTGGAGCGGCGCCGGCACCCGGCACACCGCCCAGAACTCCTTACGGTCGACCAGGGACTCTGGGTTGTAGGGCAGGTCGCTGGGCCTCAGGGTGGCCGGGTCGCATGACGTCACGCCATAGGAGAGAGACCCGAGCCGTGAGGAACCTGCCTTCGTCACCTTCACAAAGACCGTCTCTGAGCAGCGCATCGGGCGGCTGGTGAACACCAGGGTCCTCTCCTCACCGCGGTGATCCAGCCGCGCCACCGTCTGCTCATCCAGCGCCGTGACATGGATGCCACGCACCGAGTGGAAGTGCAGATCGGTGTCCAACAGGCTGGGCAGCAGGGAGCACTGCTGGGAGTTTTGAGAGTTTTGGGGCACGTGGCAAGAGAAGGAGCTGGAGCTCAGGGGCTGTAGCTGCTCCTCTTCCTCGTCTTCTTCCTCCAGATGCAGCTCCTGCTGCTGCAGGCTAAGGTCACACAGGCTGATAGAAAGGCGCGGGTCATCACCGTTTCGCTGAATGGAGGCCCGGTGGGCGGCAGTAAAGGAACGAGGACGCAAGCAGTCCAGAGGGACCATCTCACTGTCTGTGGAAAAAGACAAACACAGAGACGTTATGTAATCACTCGTTTGCTGTATTATGAAATGAAAACTTGAACATGTATAACCATCCACAGATACTAATCTGAATGGGACACCTTGTTTAATGTATTCATTCAAGTATTCATCTTTCATTGTTAGGCAGACCAATGGTTTGTTTTACATTCATTGTCCATATTATAAGCTATTCATCATACATTGGAGTCACGCTAATCAAATGGTGGCTCCAGGCTTCTCCGCGTTTTAATAATTCCTTCTATTACATTCTCTCTGTGATAAAAGCATGTAGTTCAGAAAGATATAACAAATAAATCAATGTTTTTGTGTTTAGCAACAGATCAGAACTTTAAGTGGGGACATTGCTGGAGGCCAAAGGCTGTATCACAGTAAAAGCAACATAATAGCTTTATGTAACGTAGAAATAAGTGATTCGGCTGAAGCCACTGCGAAGACCATAAAGCTCAGCTGTGTTCTCGGCACTCCAGTTGTACCCAGTGCCACAGTCAAACCCATTACAGCTGAACCACACACAAGCACTTGAACTGAACAGGATACCACTCCAATTAGGCTCCCACTCTCTCCGTGGCTTGGTTTCCTATGATAATGGGCCACACTTTCTTATCTGTGCATTGTAGTCTTCATGGAGTGTTACCACAATTAAGGTCCTGGAGCATGAACATTTTTTATGAGCTATTAAATCCTGAGTTTGGAATTTTATAAAAGGCCATTCTCTAATGAAGCTGGCATACCATTATTCTTTGTCAAGAAGTAAAGTGTATGTACAGTAATTAGGTTTCAAATAGCTGTACTGAGCCTCCACCAGTCCTACATGTTTACATAACACACAGTCTCAGCAGCAGTGACTTCATGTACTGTATCCTACCTCTGTGCACTATTAACATTTTCAGCTATGTGTCTGAGTGCTTAAAATGGCCTTTCCCTGTCTCAGAAAGGGACAAGCGTTCTAAAAACCATATCATATTTCTGTGTGTGTGCTGTGTAGCACGCTCACAAATAGCCTTTCCAATGCTAATTTTGCTGACTGAATAGGGAAGTTCATTGACAGAAAAAAAACAAACCTGTCTATCCAAGCACACAGTTGGTACAGACGGATCTGCATCATAGCACGCCTAGGGACAGGCTGCCAAATTTAACACGGCCCTCTAACATGGGCTAAAATTAGCCTGATTGGACATTCGAGAAGAGTGGAGAGGGACTGGCCAAGGGATGACTGACATGATAGCTAAGTTGTGCGGCTCTCACCCTCATTCTGCTTCGGGCTTCCCCTATGGGCAAGTAGATGGAGAGGGAGTGTGTGACGGAGAGAGAGAGAGAATGAAAGATAGATAGGATAAAGAGAGGGAGCTGGACAGTGAGTGGGGAGAGAGAGAAAGGGCAAACCCTCACCACCCCCTCTTTATCACACAGACAGCACATCTCCGGCCAGCCACAGATAAACTGCTTGACCTTAATTACTTCCTCAGTCAAGAGTGTCCACAACCAAGCATGAGGCTCTTATTATTAGCAGCCTTATCATCTTCAAGGCAAACTTAGCCGACAACGGGATACAAGAGATAATTTCTATTCTTGCCATTATGGCCGTCTGCGCTTCGCAATTTCCGTTTGTCGAGACTGACACAGCCGTCAAAACAAGCCGTGAGAAGAATCGGAACGTTACGAGGAAGTTTCTACCCAGTGTAAAAAAGAAGATAAAAGATCAAAGAAAAAAAAAAATCTAAGATAAAGAGACAAGCCAAATGAACATGTGTGACCTTCCTGATACTGGTCTCAAAGGAGGGTGGGATAGAATTACATAAAACACCTGATGAATACAAAAGCATTGAGTCACGCCATGAGATCACAGCTTCAAATACACAATGCACTATGTTTATCGTCTGTGTCCTGTCATGTCCTGTGTTCAAGTGTGTGTGTGTGTACAAACATTCACAACATACTTGCATGCACGGGGGTAAGGTACACGCCACGCACTGTTTTCACAACCAACTAACACATCCGTAGCAGCGGGACAGACTCGGCCACACCAGTCCCGCAATAGAACGTCACTTAAAACCATTCAGACTTTGACATACAATGGCGCACAATGGCAAACAATCTTTTTTGTCCTGATTTGGGGCATGAGCTTTTTTTTTCATTACAGCTGACATTGGGCCAAGTGTGATTAGTCCAGTAGCTGGGGGTTTAAAGCTGGTTCCTCTCAGATGGATTGCCCTGCGTTTCACTGGCTCACTCATTAAAATGTCAATCACACACAGACAGGTGCAGACTTGCATCTTTTGTCCTCTGAAGATCGTTTGAAGCAATTATGTCAGAAAATTCATAATAAATTCACTGTGGCTTAACGTAACACGCCTTTTTTTGAGTTCCCCCTTTTCACTGCTTCGTTTGGCAATGCTCCAGCGGTTTTATAATGGGGTGTATTGAGAATAATGGTGATTATATTCTTCTTTGAAATTTTAATGTTAAAGTCCTTGAAGCTTTTGAATAGCAAGAGAAAACTGTAATCACTTTTTCAATCACGACAGAAAACAATACAGACGTGATTAAGTGCATGGCTGAAATTGCCCTTGTAAAATTAAGTGGTCTTTGAGTCTTTGAACAGCTCCAGCTACTCAAACTGCGGAATAAAACACCATTTAAACAAGATGAACACATTCCAGACTGACACTGTTCTGAGTGGCCAGTGGCTGACCTCCTGGCTCTGGTGTTTTATTACCATAGTGGCTGTGAGAAAAATTGAAAATCAAGACTCACTCAACTCGCCTTTGTTCATCATTAGGGACGAATTTCTTGTCTAAGAGGAGTTAAGAGCGCACACACCCACGCCTGAACCTGTGCCTGCAAAGCATACATGGACAGGTAAATATCTCACCTATTCCAATTTTACCTATTCAAACAAGGTGAAACTGCCAGAGACAGAAAGTCTTGACTCAATCTGGTAAAACCAGTTGCAGGAATGTTAGACACTGGGAAAGAAGGATGTCCAGGATATGGTTGAAAAAGCGGCATCCTGTTTCACTCTGCGAACAGATCCCAGAGTGATGTCGAACTTATCACGGTTGCAAAGGCTTTTTCAATATTTTCAGTACTGCGGTGCCAAAACAAACAGCCTTGCCCCACCTCACCCTGAAATATCTTTCAGCAGGACTCCAGCGGAACATGTGGATGCATTACTCTAGTGTTTTTAAAAGCGTTTTTTAATATCCTATGCCTTTTTTAGTCTTGAACAACACTCAGACAATGGCATTGAATTGAATGGACAGGGAGGGTTCAGTTCATTCCTTGGCCCGGTGGAATAGGATTAGGGGGCTTTTGGGGGTTTTAGTGTAGCCGCAACCTCTACACAAGGTCAGCTCTACCAATTGTGTGTGTGTGTATGTGTGTGTATGCGTGTGTATGTGTCTGTTTGGGGATTTGCCCTAAGTATGCATGCCTAGGGGGCCTATCCAGGGCTCTGTCCAGAGTGAGTGAGTGAAGTCATCTGTCATGAGAAGGAAGGTTGGAGGGAGGGCTGTGTGTCTGTCCCAAAAAGGAGAGAGAGGGGGCTTTTGCTTATCACGGGGAAAAAAAGAGAAAGGTCTCCTGGGAAAATCTACATTGATGAGCTTTTAAGGAGTGGTATCCCAGTGAAGATAGTGGCACGAGTACATGTGTCTGAGCGCGAAGCGGGAGGGGCGGTCTCAAGATATCGATTTGCAGGAGAAGTCCACGAGTTTGAATGAACTCTGAGTATCCGGGATGCCATGTGCAACAGGAGACACATATGTGGAGTTTTTGAGAGATCAAGCCGGATTCTTTGGTCCGGCGCCAGGTGTTTCTGGTTTTTTGGACTGTGATCGTGGAAAGAAAACAGGACACGGCGAGGTGACAAACGGCAGCGGAGAAAAGCTCGCTCAGCACTTCAGGGACGTCACAAGGGCGCAATGTCTCCAAGTTCACTTAAAAGCCACTCCTGAGCATTACTTAACCAAAGTGTCTGAGTTTTCTACCTGCAGAAAACACTGCATGCACTTTGATTGATCCCTGCTCTTATAGCAACACACTTACACACTTCTTGTTTTTGCCAAATACCTCTCTTTTCAAAATTGCTAGAATATGTGGCCTACAGTATATTCAAGGTATACAATTTTTAGAGTATCCTGAATATTTTCATGTGCCTGGGTAAACTCTGCTGTCTCTGGTGTTTCAATTTGATCTTAAACACATTTCTTCAATTACAGTTTCATCTCATTGTTTTGATCAAGGAGAGATGGAGCGAACCTCTGTGAAAACTACAGTACACACACACACACACACACACACACACACACACACACACACACACACACACAAACATATATATATACACATCTCTGCTGAGACTAGACTCTGGTCATCTGAAAGTGATTAGCTTCCCCTCTGAAGGCTTCCCCCTCTACAACCCGCAGCTCCCAAGATCCAAACCTGACAGGCTCCATTACGATTTCTATTTTGATTTGCTGCAAATCTGTTCGATTCCATCTGGGCCGATTAAATCACAGCTGAGGCGCAACAGCCTGTCCAGCGGCATTTATTTTGGTTCAGCAAATCAAATAAATTCCAAGCACTGAGATCATCTGAAACAGAGCTCTCATAAATACATAGACCATAACCCCAATGTGTACATACTGGCAGATGTTAGGTCAAAAGACTGGCCAACATTTTAGTTTGTAGTCCCCTCATCCCATTGTGACCAACTGTCTGATAGGCTTGGGCGTACAGAACGACTTGAGGGATAACAAAGGTGCAAATGAGAAATAAAGGGAAAATTAAGATATTCTCGTAAATATAGCAGTGAATTATGAACAGCATATCAACTTTAACATGTGTCATGGGGATGAGAAGCCTGTCTAAAATCCATTCCATTCGGTGGATTAGTTACTATATATGTTAATTATATAGAGAAGCTGAAACAATTGGTTTAGTTACCTAACATTAAGACAAAGCGGAATGAGCAAAGGGAGCTTAACAAAAAGCTGGGAGTGAATACACCCAAAATTATATTTTTGTCTGCAGGGGAATGGTGAATACACAGTCCTTGTTTTTTTTCTTTTATCTTTGGCCATGGTATAAGTGGGGCAATGATAATACACTTGATGTTGTGCTGTTATGAATATATATGGTGCTCTTCACCTACATATTGTGCATTATCCTCAACATGAATGCACTGTGAATCAGCCATAGACCGTAATCAGCCACAGAGGCTAGATGGAGTATGAGATGTTAGGCTAATGCAATACCTTGACAAATATAATGCACAGAAACAATATGTACCCTCTCTTTATAATCTGTGTGAATTGTTTGATGTATAATGAGTTAAACGTAGCAAGTAGCAGTAGAGATGGTTGGGTTTAGCTTGGCATCAAAGCAAGCTAGCCAAAAAATGATTGATAACAAATAAATAAGAGATTCACAGATATTCTAAAATTACATGCAGAATTGCCTTTGCAGTGGCGTTGGGGTTAGCTTACTGGCCAACAAAGAGTTTGTCTAAAGCAGGGATGGGCACTCGTGCCATGGAGGGCGGAGAGTCTGCAGGTTTTCATCCAAACATTACAGCAGGTGGTTTCACTGAGCAGCACACCTTCAACCAGCGAGGAGGAACTATCAGTGAAATCAGCTTCTGTTCAAATGAAAACCTGCAGACTCTCGGCCCTCCATGGCAAAATAAAAGATAGCATCTAAAGCTAGCATGTTAAACTGGCTAACACAGTTGCTGGGCTTGGGAAGAGGCTGGTGACTTGTGATTGGCTGAATGCTGAGGAGGGGCATGGCGGGCCTTCGAGGCTGCAGAGTCGACCGTGGGGGTAAGAAAAGCAGACACGCGTGAAGCTATAGGGGACAATGCTAGAAACGGATGGAGAAGGTTACCAAACACTTGGAGCACAGTCAGCTTTAGCTTTAAGATTTTTATCCAAAAAAGGTATAGAGAGGGTCCTAAACGGCCTGAATGGTCTTCTTGACCTGGACACTCTAAAACAAAGTTTCCAAAATAGGAGAACTTGGGACAGGATATTCTTGCAAAATCTTAATGTGACTTTAATCAGGTTTAAATGTCCAATCACTTGAAACAGGATCCATTTTCAGATGATTTATTAGTGTGATCAGCAGACCCAGAGAGGGAATGTGGAAGGAAAGAGAGAGAGAGAGAAAAAGAGAGCGACAGGCGCTAGCATGATTCATGGTTTTAGCCTAATTCTGCCAAAAGAGTTCAGCTCAAGGAAATTACTAAATGTTTATAATAAGGAGACATTTAGCATCTCCCATGCCTTTCTCTCTCACTGTCTGCTGTTTGCCTTTGGCTGGAAACAGACTTTTGACAGATGACTTTGCACATTGTTATTACCATGCTGAATTTTCAGTTTATTGTTTTTGGAGGATTTGGCTGTAAGCACCAGACAAGTAATTGGATGTATTAGTATAGAATCCATTTACTTGAGGATAGTTAGACCCTTCAGGCATATCAAATGTCTTCATCAATCAAAATGAACAAAAGAGCTTAGTTCTGCCCCCTTATTTAGTATGAAGCCCTGTGGACACAAGCAGGAACACAATGTTCTGTGTATTAAACGCAACAATTTGGAGCTGTGCATGATTAAATATACACTTTAGTATAAAAACAGAATTCAAACTCCTGCTGATAAATTGTGAGCAAAAATCTGCATATTGCTCTTGTTCAATGCGTTATATATTTTGTTCTTCATCATTTCGTTTGTGTTTCAAAACAAACACTGAGCCATTTTCACCTGCATTGTCCTTTGAGCTAATGACCAGGCTGACCCTAACATTGTTTTGTGCTGTATGGCTATCCGGCTACTGACGTCACATTGCACCTATCTGAACTCTGCTGATTTAAAACCATTTCCACGTATCAAAACCCCGTATAACTCCACATAATATCTGTGATGACAGGCGAAACAATAAGCGAGGTCTGTGTGAACACAGACAGAAATAGACACAAAGAAAGGAAAAGTACAGCACAATCAGGTTCAGACAACTCTTAAACATGTTTGTGCAGCACAGACCTTTTCAGTATTTTCACACTATCTCTTCATCTGCAGACAAAAAGGGTACGAGCCAAAGGTACAGTAATCTTTAACAAGCATCAGTTTCAGTTTTAATTTAGGTAACCTGTGATATGAATGTTAACAAGCGCTTAATTGTTTGAGGCAGAATGATCAAATATTGAACAGACTGTGATAAAACGGCACCAGGAATAAGAGATCATCGACCTGCAAAATCTAGCTCCTACTGTATAAACTGCATGTTTGAATGCAGTTTATACAGTAGGAGCTTTCACTGTTCACTGATCCGAACACTGTGGCCTGCTGTATCTTTTTGGCTGGCTCTGTTCCCTGTGGTGGAAAAGTTAGTGATGGCTAGCAGAATGATAGTAAGCATGGAAAGCGTACGGCTGATGGTTTCCCTACCATGATGTTTTACAGGCCTAATGTATTGCAATGCCATGTACACAGATGATTGATGTCAACACCCTCCTCTTAATCACCTGAGAGGTATAGAGCCGGCTGACAATTTGGCAGCCATTTTGGATTCTTCTCTAATGACTAGAGAGACAGGTTGTAGATGATGTTAGCTGACGCCAGTCTCATGGATCACTACCACTCTGTCAGTGATTAAGTGACTCATCTACCTCTAGTAAACAAACCCCCAGTAGAGCGTCTCACATCCATCAAGAGATGGCTTCCACTCGCTGTGCTTATCTGCCTTGGAAGAAATTCATCATACCTGTATGGAGCGGTGGATGCTGTGTGGTCTCTGGGGATTTGCCCCATAAACAAACACATTCTGCTAAGGCTATACAGCCATGCATGTGTAAAGAGAGTGCTGTGATTTCCCATTACTTTTTTGACTGCTGAAACATACACCATTCCCATATGTGTTTTGCTTATGGGAAATTAAACTAAAAACACTAAAAACAGTGTTGTGACCAGTGTTTTTGACCTGATTTCTGGCACATGGATCACTCAAGAAAACAAAAATGTTGAATTTTAAAACAGTAAATTTAAAAAATGTTAAATAATTTGGTATCCAAAAGCGTCAAAAGGAGAAGGAAGACAACATTTCTGAACATTATACCCTTGATAACCAACTGCTAAACAATTCACCTTTAAATGTTTTTATATTTGCCATTTTTCCTGCACAATGTTGTATCTAAAAGCAGGTTCCATATAATACTGCTTGCAAGAATACAGCAAACACAGACAACATTGTGTAAATATAGCTCTACTGTATGATGAACTAATAGAGCTGCATGAGAAATATAATGCACAAGAGGAAACCTTTTGTCCGTGCTTATAAAAGCTAATGTGTCTCTGCGTAGCGCCACAGATGCAGCAGCACAGTCTGTTCTGTACAAAACCCAAGCAAAGGCACTTCAGTCTTTATTGATAGCTGCGTGAGTAGGAAGAGTGTGGTGATGTAACAGATCTTTCTTAAATTGCATGGGCAGCATTGTTGGTCTGGACACCCCCCGAGGCTCAGTTTGATTTCAGCAGATTAATTTAGCTTCCTCTCTTATGCAACACCATCTCAGCTTTCAAGCCGTCTCGCTGGTCTCGGGATCACCTTTGACTCGTTGCATGGGTGGCTAGCTACCAAACTGCGCTCCCTTGATACCAGCTCAGAGAGGAAACAACACTGCTCTTAAAGAGATCCTTAAACATCAGAATACGGCCTGATACCGGGAAAACTGTTTGGCAGCAGGCGGCGTTGAGAGAGAAAGCATAACCAAAAAGACAGTGATGGATAGCGCCTTTGATGAATTCCTTTACACAGTATGTAAGGCCGTAAAAGATCAAACGGACACCGCCGCACGAGAATCCTGTGGAGCATGTGTTTGATGCGGATTATCCACTAGACAAAGCAAACAAACAAACAACATCATATTTGACTGTAGCCTTGTTAAAATCGATCCCTTTCATCGTATATCACTGCTGTTGGATGAAAAAACTTCTATCTTCAAAAAGACAACTTTTCAGGAATTTAGAAAAAAGCATTATTTTCAGACTGACAATTATGTGTTTTCAAGATTTTATCATGGGTTGTGAATGAGTTTCATAGGTTCTAGGTTTATAAAATCAACCAGAAAAGAGTTTTAGTTCAAGCAAAATCATGAAACCACCAAAACTGAAGTGAAGTTTTTACCAGCATAGCAGTGATTCTTTGTGCCTGTTAAAACTGTCTTCATTAGAGATTTACTCTGTACCCATTCAGTTCAGACACAAAGGGTCATGGGTGCTGATTTTTTTTTTTTAGCATGGAGCGGTCTCAAAACGGGTGGTACTACACAGAAGAAGTGTGACAGTTATACTAATGCGCGCTGACATGTGATCAGGGACACTTTTATAATTAATCCATGAAATATGAAAGGCAAAGTAGCTATTCACAGAGAGGATATCACCAGATACAGTTGTGCTCTTGGGCTACATGACTCTGAAAGAGACAGACAGAGAGTAAAAAAGTTGGTTGGGTGAAGTTGTAGGCTATGTCAGCTGGGGAATGAAGTCACAGACACAAAGATGGTTAAGCTCACTTGGAACAAAGGTTAACTGTTTTGGGGAAGAGGAAGTCTGAATAATTATCACTGCTCATATTTTCATTTTCTCTAAATATTGTTTACTTGATGTATGAAAAATCCTAAAAACAGTAACAATTAATCATCTAGTGATGTAATGTAGCCTATATGCTTCATGGTACTATTTATTTTGTACTATTTATTTTTATTTGTTTTGCACATTTACCCCAAAAGCCAAATCAAGGTCATCTAGCCAAGCCCAGCCTCTACACTCCACAGAGTTTGTTCACAGCAACTCGCTCCATTTGTCCCCAGTAGAAAACAACTGCTGCGGACCTGTAATTCCCCACCTGGACAGATTGTGTGATAAAGAGCTTTGCCCACAACAGGTGAAATTTGGTCGAATTTATCAGCTGGTGCAGCGTTAATGTCAGACCCTAGTGTAAGCATCATTAAGTATCGAAATGCAGCCTTCTGTTAGAGGAAAATAAGCACATGTGCCAGTTCACAACACAACAGACTTTGATGTGTCCGCCCCATATTTCAGGGACTAAGTGCTTGTTGAACTGCAGCCAACCGCCGAGACAATAGTGGGGCTTTGAGATATACCATGCTCTTGACTGGTGACGTTCTCAGGCTATACAAGAAGGCTGATAGCAAAGTGACCCTTCAGCTGACTGAGGGTTAAGGCTTCTCTGCTGGAAGATTAAGCCATCAGGAGCAGAAGCAGTGTATAGATCAATGTGGGAAAACCAGGGCAGAAACAATGAGATGAAGCTGCTCTCATGACCCACAGGCAAAAATAAAAGTGTGTAACTTTTTCCGTTTTTATAGCCTAAAGGACAAAATTCAATACACAAGGCAGTGTGTTGATATTCTATTATGACAGTAAGACAATATGACAGCATGACGTCTTTTAAATCACTTCTTAAAACTCACTTTTATACGAAGGCCTTCACATAGTTTTATTGAATTATTCTTTTATCTACACCCTTTTACTTGTGTTTATCTTTCTTTTATGGTTTTATTGGTTTAACTTTTATTTGCCTGTTTTATTTGATATATTGTTGGTCTGTTTATCCCTTGTTGTGTTTTATTGTAATTGTTATTTTTCTTGTCTTTTATTTTTTATGTAAAGCACTTTGTAACCTTGTTTAGAAAAGTGCTAAATAAATAAAGTTATTATTACTGTTGGCAGAATGTGGGCCTAAGTTAAATGTTTGAATCTGTCCTGCGGACAACAGCGGTGTGATCGCACGTGTTCCTGTCCTGCCTGCGGCTACAGGGCCACAAGTGGGATTCTTAACTGGATCCAAAGAGTGAGACATTCCACTGGTTCGACTGTCTGGGAAAATGGCCCCAGACGTGTCGTTACCTGACATCATCCCTCCTCTTGTCTGTCGAAGAACAAGAGCTGTGTGCTGGTCACCACCACAAGGCCACTGAACTCCAGATAGTCGCACTCTGGTGCTGGAGACTGAACAGCCCATCACCAGATAGCACGCTACTCCCTGTCAACTACCGCCGCAAGAAATGAGGTTAAATGGCACTATCTACACAATATGGAGCCTCTTCTATTTTTTTTATTAATGCCGATGACAGCTTCTATGCTTTGGAGAGAGGCAGTGTAATTCCTGGAAATGTTTATAAATAGGTCAGGTGTTAGCAAGGATTCCTATTCATCCATTTTGCATAGTTTTGTTTTGATTCCAAAATAGGAGACAGCTGTTTTCATCATATGATGAGTTTAACAAATGGGTTTCAATATAAAGTGTAAACATACTGCAGATAAATCTATAAGTGCAGTGGAAAACCACTTTTAATGATTGGGCGGGAACTATTTGCTCTTAATTTCTTTGATCTAATGACCCATCAAACAGAATGGTGAACTTGTTAGAATGGATTTCAGACATTTTGAAATTCCCCTTTAGGGAAATTTCTTTGATACTAATGACTGTGGTAACTATACAATCTCTCTAATCTCCCACCATCTTTTTTTCCACTGGGCTATTTTGGTGGGTGTGGGGAAAAGTGGAGCAGCTGTACGTAACATCACCTACAACCATTCACACTATCAGATGCAGAACATTTCCAACTGAAAAGCACTGCAGTGAAAAACACCCAATTATTATTTGACGATTGATCTTATGTTACCCTTTCAATCTGTAAATGCCATAAAATGCAATAAAAAAGAAACTCCCAATCCCAAAAAATAAACAAATACTACTCATAGATTCACCATTTCTACACACACAAAAAACCTCTTAGTCCGGGACTTACCTAGTAGCTGGACCCCTCGGGTGAGGCCATAGACGTCTATGAGAGCCCAGAGCGGTTCAGAGGCATGAACCCCACTGAAGAACAGCATGGGACTGGACTCGTTGATTCGGTAGAACACCCGGCCCTTCTTGTCCACCCAGAAGGAGATGACGTTGCCCTCGTTGGAGAGCTCCTCTGGCAGAGCCTTCGCCCAGAAGCCGCTCTGAGACACCAGGTCGGGACAGGCGTACTTCGGCAGGTTGTCTGGGTTGATCCTGGACGGGTCTTTGGAGGTGAAGCCAAGGCGCAGAGCCCCGCTCCAGCAGCACTGCTTTTTCGTGATCTGGAGAGGAAATGTATTTTTCATCAGTGAATACAACAGACAAATATTTAAGGTGTTTTTCTCTCTTCTGTCAACCGTAAGGTGAAAACAACATATCTGCTGTGAAAAAACAACAACACTAAGATTAGGTCCCCTGGTATGTTTATCGCCTGCAGAGTAACTATTTTTGTCTAATTTAGAACCTCTATTTACATTGCATTTACCGTGCAAGATAACAGTATTCCTCACATGGCAATGCTTGTCCTGCTCTCTCACTTTCGAGACATAGATGGCCTGATAGGTGAAGTGGAAACTTGTTCTAAGCTGCTGCTTTGGCCCACACAAGAGTTGGGAAAACAGAGGAAATCAGAACAGGAGGGGAAAAGAGGACAGAGAGAGAGAGAGAGAGAGGGGGGGAGAGAGAGAAAGAGAGACAGGGACAAAGACAGAGAGAGAACAAAGAAGGTGAATAAAAGGAGAGAGAATAAAGAGAGAATGAGAGAGAAGGGGAGACAGAGAAGAGTCTACCCTTGCCCATGGCTTAGTGATGGCCAGGTGTCCCGCTTACCTTCAGCCGAACTTGCTCGTACAGAGCGATGGGTCTGTTGCTGAAGGTGATGGCGTTGCAGAAGCTGGCCTGTCTCTTGACGGTCCTCTGGGACAGGTCCATGACTATCTGAGAGCCCTTGGCGCTGGGGTGGAAGAGCAGAGGGAAGGAGGACAGGCTGCCACACTGCTGAATGGGCAGGCAGCGCTTGGGCTTGTGGTGGCATCGGTGGGACGTGGAGGGGAAAGGCCCATTCAGAGAATCTAGGCGGAAGAGCGAAAGTGGTTATGAATGAGAGAATTATGCTTAGACTGGTCCTGTTGATGTTAAAGGTGGTGAGCAGAAAATACATTACTGAATAATTCACTGTGGAGATACAATTTCAAAATGCCCAAGTCTTAGATTAGAGTAGAAGATTAGAATAGGCGGTACCACAGCAGGCTTTGTTTTATACAATATACTCTGATGTCATGAGTTCGAGTCCAGGTTGTAACCTGCTGTCACATGCCATTTCCTCGCTCATATTTTACCTGTTACTGTAATATCCAATTCAGTAGAAATGTGATAAAATAATCTAATATTCAGGTACTGTGTCTAACTCAAGGGTGCACACTACAACCACACACCTCGATGTGAGAGTGTGTAGTTGTGTGAGGTAAATTAAATACAAATTTCTCCTTGGATGAAAAAAATACAAATGTAGAATTGCTCTCATGGCAGTTATGGAGAATAGTGCAGCTGTGAGAAGTTCATACAAAATGCGGTAATTTCAGTAATTGGTAATTTCCTGAAACACCCTTCTCTTTTTTTGTTATTCTACATCTTGCAAATTTGAACCGGTTTGTGTTTAAGCAATTTGTTTCTCTCTGTGCCGGGGAACATTTGTGTAATAATAAGGAGTGAAGAGGAAAGGGAGGAGGAGAAAGAAGAAGTAAGTAAAAAAGTAAAAAAATGATTAGCTAAGACGAGATATAGCAGCTGTAACAGATAAATTAGTGCAGCGGTAAGGGATCTTGGAGGAACAATTATGTAAAGGAATTCCTGCTGGGGCTCTTGACATGTATATGGTGAAAGCAACTCCTACTGTGTAATAGTGAGGCTTGGGAATTATGAGTAATCCTAGATGTGGCTCATGTTTAATTGACTGCACTGAACGCACATCAATCACAATCTGTATGAATCAGAGTCAAACAGGTGCAAGCAGAAACAATAACATACTGTGTATTTTGTATGTGAATGGAAAAAAACCCTGAGTGACGGTCTGTATATAAAATTATTGCTACCAAGTGCAGTTTTGGGAAAATGTACTTTGCTGGTTAGAGGAAGTGGCAAAATAAGAGTGGACCCATTTGAGAACATCTGACTCACAACATGTACCTCCATTTTTAGCATTTTTTCCAACAAACACCCGTGTGAATCATGACTGTTTCCACAGCTAAATATGTCATTTTCACATCTGCCTTTTTGTTTAAGACTGATAAGGAATTGCTCAAAGCCATTATCAGCACTGAATCCACAGTTACTCCCTTTTTTAGGCTGAACTCTCCTTTCCCCATTCATGTTTCCCAATTTCTCTTCAAAGCGATACAACAATGCCAAGGACACTGTGCTGTTGTGGAGGTATTTGGAGGTACTTTGAAATCTTCCCACGCAACTTGTTCTCATTAGACATATAAGGCACAACCATTTAAAACTCATCCATAAAATACGCAAAAATCACATAACAACTGAATGTCATACTTTATGGTATTTGATACAGTAGTTCTCTGCACTTCAGTACTACAGTCCTCTGCAAACACCATTTAAAGGGATTTAAGTGGCATGAAATCACACCAATCCGCTAACATTGGAAGTGAAAGGAATAGTTTAAACCTAATTAGGACTTGTCCTTGAAAATTGCTTATATTTTAACACCTACAGTTGGAGCAGGAACTGTGTGTGTATGTGCATGAGGGAAGCAGCCTGCACATGCTCTTACTGAAAGACAGTTATTCTTGCTCATCTGTGAGTGACCTCAGAGGGTCAAGAGCTTTTTAATGTACCCAGGAGACAAATCAATTAAGGCAGTCAGGACTGGCAACGACTCATCATGTGGCTTCTGAGACCAGACCCCTGGCTGTTATACAATCACAGCACTTTCAAGGCAGAGATGTTGTGCAGTGGATGAGAACATGACTTCCATCCATGGATGCAAAAACAACAATTTGATGAGGTGAAACTGGAAAGGACAGGATCAGAAATATTCTCAATTAGGCATCTTTGTCACATTTTTCCGCAGAACTTTTTCCCTATTGTCAAAACACATTCAGATGGCCTTGGCCAAGTGTTCTGGGTTTAGGAAAAGTACAGTGTATTTGTTTAAGCATACACTGGTGCCTTGAGGTCCTCGCATGCTCTCGTCACTGTAGAACAATGTTGAATTGTGCTCTATGCACAACAATGGTCTTAAATGAAGTCATAACAAATCCTTCGGCCATATTGCGTCCATGATGTCATCTTTTACGTGATGTCTTGAGGAAAACACAACAGGAGTGTATTGTACTCAATCGCTGATTAGGCACAAGCCTGAATACAGTATTCTGAAATCTGTCTGAAAACAGCTCAAACACCTCCTATATCACTGCAAACAGTGTAACAGCTGGCATGCATCAGCATGTAATGAGACAATCCAAACACTCTTTCCTTTTCAATATATTAACATCACTTCTGCTGCTGTGAAATTAAATCCCCCTTTTCTCCAGAAACTCATCTTTTCGGGAATTAATTAAAGCAGCCTTACTTTCAAATCCCAAACATTTTTGAATGGGTTTACTGGCTTCGTCTGTAAACCGCAAATAAAGTAAAATACATAATTAAATAAACTCACCAAAATGTGAGTTACACCACTGGTTGGCGCCCACACTGTTGATGATACAGTGGCTGGCTAAGCATGTCTGCAAAGTCATGCATCCTGACAGCGATGTCAAGGTTAACACTGAGCAGAGCCCCGCCATGATAAAGAGAGGTGCCACGACAAACGTCAGATGCGCAGGTTAAGGAAGGATAATGTTACTTAGTGCACCGCCGCACACATTGTGACTGCCTTTGCTGTCATTAATTGGAGACGACAAACAGTGGAGAGACAAAGAGTGGCCCTGGCCAGTGTCACCTGGCCTCCTACGCAGCTCTTCTGTGTTTTATCCCCAGGCTCGGTCTTACTAAGAAGCCTCAACAGAGCCCCTAATGTGGTGTGACGTTAGTATCAAGACTCGGCGGCCCTCTCTCGCGGGAGTAGCACTCACAGGCAGCATCCTAAAGAGCCACGAGGCACGTATACGTTTTTTGCTTCGGCCATATGTCATACCTTGTGTAGTTTCAATGAGAAGTAAACAAAAGTGATCCTCATACACCATAAAGTTTTAAAACATCTTTCAATAATCATTACTGTGTGCCATTATTGTAACTTTTTTAAGATGCCAGTACACTTTGCAGTATTCATTTGGTGTCAGGTTATGAGTTAAAACTGACCCAAGGAGTTAATAGAGAAGATGTTGAACATTACAGTAATCTGAAACAATCAGTTTGCAGATCTTAAATCTGTTGTCAAATTAGTTTTATGTTTAATGTTAGGTAACTTTATTAGTTTTAAAGAGGACATCTTTGTGTCTCACCCGAGTGACATACAAATGAAAACAGAAACCACTTTATGTGCCATAGACCCAGGCTCTGAGAAAACAGGAATGCATGTACTTATTCTGTAATGTAATAATGTAATGTATTCATTCTATAATATTCTTTCAATTTAGAAAGAATATGCAGTTTGTTTGGGAGGTATTTCCTAGATGAGGGGATGGCAGATGCCAGTGAATTCCTCTAGATCTGCTGAAGTCTCTATGTGACTGTAGGATTTTTATTAGGTCCTTGTTGAACTTTCCATGTCTGAAATGTGTGCAGTAGTAACCTTTAGAGGCCAGCTGATGGCCCTCATGTAAGATCACTGTTAAGACCCAACACTGTGTGATAAACGGTGTTATAAAATTACATAACATACCAATGGGTGCTGTCCCTAATAATCACTCAAAACTATCACTCAACACATAAAACAAACCAGCTTAACTAAAAATTGCTTTAACCTCATAGCTAATTTCAAAGTCCCATGCCAAAACCTCAGTAATACTTTATAACCCTGAGCCTTCATAACCTGCTACCCTACAGTAATCTTGTATATTGGTTAACTTAAATGCAACAACTCAAAACCAACAATAATTATACTATTTGACTCTTATATAGCAAATTGATATGATGATCATCAGCTCATGCAATATAGGACATCTAGTGATCAGTGAAAACAATTTGAAAAAAAAAAAGTAACACTTTCTATACATATTTGCCAATGTACAAAACTTACTGTACACCTACCTCATCAAACGCTACATTATGAAATTAGTTGCCCCCCCCCCATCCCACCAAAACTTAGACTACCACCACAATTGCAATCAATATAATCAATAACTTCTCACCTAGACAAATGCTTGACACATCAGAATAAAACATTGCATCTTTATCATGAAACCTTAAAGAGTTAGAAAAAATACATACTGCAACTAAACAATCAACATAGAAAATAGCAGAGAATTCTAAATAAATTAGCTTATGTAATGCTATTCTATTCAAAACAATCACATGGAAAAAGCAATATACTAATGCACCTGTTAACTATGACCATTTCAGACATGCGTAATTCAAGGAGGATCTAATGAAAATACAACTTTGTCTTAGCTGCATCAGCATATAGAGACTTGCCCTTCTGGCAAACATTAAAAAAAAAACACTTGTTACATTATTTGCTCACAGTTCACAAGCATGTAGTCCTAACTAGTGCTTAGTTGCCACTTGTGACTATAAAGACAAATATATAGCCAGCAAGCAGGAAAAAGTGATTCTATGCCAACTTGGTTAATTTTTCCATTAGCCTACTTGGTATCTTCCAAGTGTGACTAAAATATATATAGAAAGAAATGTGGAGGAGGAAGAGGACAAGAAGAAGAAGAAAAAGAAGAAGAAGAAGAAGAAGAAGAAGAAGAAGAAACATCTGTGCATTTCCAACATGATGCCACAAATATCAAAATTTGAGAAAGAGAAAACACTCCAAACGCCTAATAGTCACAGAACTGAAAAATAGTTGATCTGATGATGTTATTCACAGTTTACCTAATATTGTTAAGGAAATTCTTCACAGGGTGATAACAACTTGGCTAGAGCAGCACCTTCACTCCTCATATGTGTTATCTTTTTTATATTAACAGGAAGCCTAATATTTACAGTAATTTCTAGCATAGGCTTGAGGATAGACTGCACAAGCACGCATCCAACTTCAATACAGTCAGCTTCCATTTGACAAGAGCACGGGGTTTATCCATAATAAAGATTCACAATAAAGATATGATGTCAAATGTGCTTACCGTAAAAGGTATTTCTCGTTATCTGACCTCCCATGGTTGGATGCAAGGTGAGTTCACCTCTTCTCTGACTGCCGGTCCGGATCCAAAATATTCACGGGGAACCGCGCGTGTTCAGTGTCCACATAATACCAGCACGACACCACAGCACCGAAAGTCCCGACCCCGTTTGAGCGGCAGGTTGTGACTGACCGACTGTCCGAGGGCTCATCGAAATTGGGCAGCAGGCAGCAGCCAACAGATCCGCAGCTCCAGTCCGTCCAGAGATCACACTGAAATTAACATAAAAGGTGGTAGTGGAGGTGGGGCTTCCCGGGACTATTAACGCTACAGCTACCAGAGGTGACTTCAATCTTCCCAACCGACAAATCACTGTAATAATCCTATAATATTCCTATAGGTGCGCAGACTGTGACCGCGGTACTCAGTTGTGAGTTTATAATAATGACCCTTATCTCTGATGGTATCACTCAATATTCCTATAATATCTCTATAGGTACTTGTACATGTGCTACTCAGTAGTGAGTTTATAATGACCCTATCTTACCTCATGGTATTTTTTGTAGCATATTCGATGCCAGCACTGCGATATTCCTATATTATAGGGACTTACACGTGTCTGTGCTGCTCAATAGTGAGTTTATAGTGACCCTATTGTAGGACTTTATGGTATTTTTTTTATTTTTTATATCCAATAGCATCATAGGCTAATATTCCTATCATATCTCCATAGGCAATTATAGGCTATATGTCAGTGTAAGGCAAGTCCTAATCACATCACTGAAGCTTTACCAGTAACAATTTAACGAGTTAAAATTACATAATGGATATGAAGTCTTATAGTAAAAACTGAATTACTGATATGTTTAATTCATAGTATATCTTCAGTGATTAAATGTCAAAACAGCTTTCCAGCTGTGCTATTTAATAGTGAGATTATAGCGACCCTATTGTACTTTATGGTATTTTTTAGTGGTATCAGTGGTATCACTTAATATTCCTATAATATCCCTAAAGGGACTCATACTGTGTCTGTGGCACTCAATAATGAGTTTACAGTGACCCTATTGCACTAATATTCCTATAAGGACTTATAGTTTTGCTGTATTTCATGTATAGTATCCTTCTAAAAAGTATTATAGGATTAATATAGTTCTTTTTTATAAGGACTCCTAATCCCTGTTGTAATCTTTTGCTGAAGAGGCACGGTCTTTAAAAACAGGCTGTGGGGATTTTTGCCTCATTTGTACCCACTGAGAGGGCTGATTCCCTAGTCAGCTGTTTAAAAGAGGAGCTGTTTCTCATAGCTGCTGCCACTACTGCATTTGACCACCTCACTTAAAAAAATATTGGCCTGTGTTGTCTACATATATTCATATCAAGGACCCCAGACAGATACACTTTAGATGACAGAACCCCAGTTAGTTGGCTTTAAGGACACAACAAGATTTTGGACTATACTGTAGATGGGGAGATAATGCAGAGAGTGAAATCTCTGATCAGAGTAGTTGTTATTCTTACACATTGTCTCCTATTGCAAAACTTCTGGTGAATGAAATGACAATGACGTAAACCTCATGTCATTTTGGTGGGAACCCCCTGGAACCCCCCGAAGGATCGACCCCTGAGTGACCCCAGTTTGGGAAACACTCATCTGTAGTTTATGAGGAAATGGATGAAACTTTCCATACCTCATATAGTTCAAAGCTGCCTTTGATTGTTAACAAAACACACAGACAGGCCAAACTGTAGGCTGGTGTTGCTTACAGTAACTGAAGATTAAGATGGCTTTGGTTGGTGTATTGTCATCCTAAGCCAAATTGTCTTTACTCAACATTTTAGTTTTTTTCATGATGTACTTGGCAGCTCGTGTGAAGACGAATGCTGATGCATTTTGACAGTCTTAGCTGTGGAGCCACAGTGATGACCATGCAGAGACACTACTGGCTCCGGGCTTAACTTGATGCTGGAGCTGAGAAATTGGGCCAGAACACCAAAACAGCACGGTTGTGTGGTAAAAACCCACAAACAACTCTCATTTAATATAGGTCACCTATTGGTCTATGGGGTTTAATAGCACCTTCTTCTTTCACAGTGCCACAAAATCAAAGACATAAATCTGCATTTACAATTTAAATTTCAAGAATGTAACTGACACTCTTATCCAAAACTTACAGTGAGTGCAACATTGGAAAAAGCTCAAATCCCTGGATCACCATCATTACAAGCAACCGATTGTAAGGAGGGTGATGCAATGCAATCTCCCACCAAAAGTGTGGTCTAACACATTTTCCACAAAGACAACTGGACTTTTATACATGCCTCCCTTTGATAAAGTGAAGGAACCACTTGTTAGGGCTTCTCTGCGGCGTCTGCATGATGGCTGTGGTCAAACCAATGGGCACCTCTCAGGATCTGCCATGTCGCCTCAGCGTTTACATAACGCATGTCGGCAGCCTGGCCTGTGAGTTACTGTATTGGCTTGGCAGCATGAGCGATATTCTCATGCTGTTTATACAAACTGATTGTGGTTAACTTGTCTTGACTAACAAAAAAGTCTGTAAGCAATTTCCAATGAGGATAAAGTCATAAGACTGAATGAGTGTTTTTCACGCAATATTTTTCATGGTGTGTTTGCAAGGAAATAGCCAAATAGGTTTCTTGTCTCAGGAAATTGAGATGAACTAAAAATATCAAAACAAAAAGTGTGAACATAACACTTAGGAATATATGGCATGGACCCTGCAGCTATCACAGTCATTCTTAATGGAGTTTGACATGCCACCTGATCACTGGCCTGTCAAAATCTGATTGGCTACTCTGTAATACAAGGAGAAGTGATGCTCAGTGTGAAATGATAAAACATGATGCCTTGCGTTTCCTAATATTCCCAAAACAGCATGCTATTAATCATGTATGGCGCTGAAGTGGGCTGCGAAATATTTAACAATTGTCAAATATTGATGAAAAAGAGAAATAACTAACTCATTTACGTTTGGCTCAAATGTGCCATTGCACTGTTGCACACCAGCAGAAAAACTGGAACACACAAAAACTGGCATGAGTGTCCCCATAGTGCATGTCATGCCACCACAAAGACAACTAGCCAAGTGCATCACACTTTACAATATCAAGAGTTATACACAATCTTCATAGCAATCTCATGGAAGTCACATAGCAGGGGAACAGTTATAAAAACAACTTCTAATGCAATTTGGCAGTGTAAGAATAGCTGTAATTCACATATAATACTAGTATATTATGATTACTATTCTAATTATTATTATTAGTTTTGGAAGGGGCTGGAACTTTCCTTTCACATACATAGGGTTGGATATATACAATGTAGCCCTGACAGAACAGGTTGACACCTCCTCCCACAGTAGATTATTTGTAGATGGGCGCCTGGCAGGCAGCAGCTGCCTGGTGGGGTGTGCTGGCGTGGGGCCTCCCGCGGACATCTTGACAGCCTCGTTTGAGGCAGCCGTGTGCGCGCTTGTTCTCGTCGGGAGGATCCATGTCAAACAAAAACACTATTCAGCTCAGAGTTTGGACCCTCGCCCCGGGGCCATGTGCAAAACATTACAAAGCAACACAAGAGCATCATATGATCCTCGACAGGGGGCGACAGTCGGAAATCAACCGCGCCCAGCAGGCGAATTAAGAGGCGAAAACGGGTGAGAAAATCAAGTTGACACGTAGCATTGGAAAGTGACAGTGACACAGCAAAGACAAGCATGGCATAGATGTTGTCAGTAGAGACAGTCACAAGCTCAGACTTGGGTTACCAGGGAAAAGTTTACTGATCATGAGATTGTCCTCAGGCACACTGCAGATGTAAGGCTGCATTATCACACATTGGAATAGACTCTCACAACATTCACTGTTATTAAAATTGGTATCATATTGATGCATTCTCCTGTTTCATTGCATTTCACAAGCGGGCTTATATAGAGTTTTCATCACATGGATCCCATTTGGTTTCCCACTTTGATGCACAGTTGTCCAAATGCCTCAGATATTTTTGAGCAAAGGATTGTGGGTCTAACCTGAGGAGCATAATAGTTTCATAAGCTCCATTTAGACTTTATTTAGCTTGGCGTTCAATGGTGTGCAGTAGTCCAGAGAATGTGGGATCGAAGGATCATCACTGGAATGATGATGTGTTTAATGAACTGAGGGACTATGGAGTGACTCACCAGGAAGCAAAGCATCTCTCTGTATCCTATCAGACCAACTGGAGCAACGTTCAGGAACACTGGTTAGTTAAATTCGGTTGCAGATTTTCTCAAGTGTACTTAAAGAGAGGGAGTGTTATCCGTAGTGTTTATATATTGTGGTCTTATCAATTAATAACCAAGCTAAATGGCAGCCTAAAAGCTACTTTGAGTTGTAAAAACTCTTCACTTTTACTGCATAGCCTGCTGTGTAGAGCAGAGTTGCCAGATGGGTTATTCCAGTTGACATGTGACCAAGATGGATAAACGCGCCTAACAACACAACTTGACTCTGACTTCTGGGCCAGGACAAATGCATTCCATGTAGGGTAACTGGGAGCCAGGAGAACAGGCTAGATGTAGGTAGCAGCGTCAAAATATTTAGAGTGAATATATTTGATTGTCAACACAGTTTTCAGTCTGTGCAGAAGTAAAAGCAATATGGTGGATCATTTTTAGGCCTTAGTGGCACATTTGATAGGATCGGCAGAAACTATCATATTGTGTAATTTACAAATAAACTTTTCAAATTTTCATGTTGTCTGTGTGATGACTCTAGGTCTTATGTGTGGTGTGTGTTTGCTGTTATGCGTGGTGCTCTACTTTCATGCAAAGACATAATTTTTAACATCAATCTTCATATGTGTAAGACTATAGCTTATTGTACACATGCACCACGTGGTTTCGATTTCACTCTGTTTTGTGCTGCTCTCAGTGAGTAAAACTCTTTACTGGCGAACATGGTGTTCAGCTGAGACAGCAGCTACAGTACAGTATGTCCAGTTATGTGAGATGCTTGTGTCTGAGTGGATGTCAGCACCTGGGACACTGTGGTGATTTGCAGTAGGTCTGCTGCACTCTGCAACATATCACTAGTCTAGACTCTTTTGGTCACCTCCTCGTAATAGTGTGATGTAATGTAACGCTCTTATTCATTCATGTTATGCCTTCATTCATCATTAATTATCTGCTTTAAAGGAGTAGTTCACCCCAAAATGAAAATTCGTTAATTATCTACTCACCCGAATGAACTTCGTACGGCCACCAAACACACAGCGAGTTAGCTCCCATTGCTCCATCTCAGCCTTTTCCCCAAACTACTGAAGTTAATGGGGCCATCTTTTTATAGCTCCAAAATGAGCATAAAACGTCCATCAAGTTTCTCCAAATAGCTCATGCAATATAATCCAGGTGTTTTGTAGCCAAATGATTGCACTGCAGGTTAAAACGTCCAATATTTACCTCATTATTTCCCTCACTGAAAATGCTTTGTTCTAGACTGTTCACCAACAGTCCACCACACCACACGACCACAGCTTTGTCAGTGGGGAAAATATGGGAGATAATGAGGTATTTGGAGAAATTTGATGGGCATTTTACGTTGTTGTTTTTTTTTACCTGTAAAAAAGATTGACTTCAATAGTTTGGGAGAAGTCTGAGATGGAAGTTTGTGTTTGGTGGTCCTTCAAACTTTAGTGGAGTTTTGACTGATATGGGGATGAGTAATGACTGATTTTCAATTTTGAGTGAACTATTCCTTTATTAGTAATTTATCTATAGTTGCAGGTAAACATAGCTTGACTGTGACTCTTTGCAAATCTGTTTATATTGCACTTATATATATTGGATAGTCCATATGTGCCAAGTTCAGAGTAAGACCTTTATGCTGTAGCGTACTAGGGGATAGACCTCGCCTATACTTAGATAGAACTATGTTTACTGTGAAATTCATACTGCCGCACTATCTTAGTTGTGGAAATGCAATTTGAGATGCTCCCCAGCTGAGTCTCCCTCACTGTCCTTCATGTACGTTTATTTAAATATAAAATTAGCAACTGCGTACATCTACCTTTTGATGCACACCGGCCCATGGATTCAGCCGGTTCTCAGAAATATATTAATATATGTGGTGTGAGTAGTGCACTTACTGCCTTGAAGAACAGGCTGTTTTCAATGATTTAAATGGAGCAATGTTATATTAAAAGCAACATAAATATCAAATTATCTTCCAAGGAAGATGAGTGACAAAAAATTTTAAACAAATGTTTTGATTCATTTTTCCTTTTCTATCCATATTTTAGTCCACCTCATTTAAAAATGGAGAATATTTATATCTATGGGTTTAGTCAAAATAAAAGACACCTACATGCAAAAAAAACACCCTACAAAGGCAAACAGCAGAAAGTACATTTTGTAGTATATCCAGGGTTTAGATTTGACATCAACAAAAATGATATCCATAAATGCTACTAAATGATGTACTATCCACTTGGGTACCAACAATTCTTTGGTCAGGACAGGAGATAAAGTTTGAAGCCATTTTTCTCAGTTCTACTACTCATGTACTTACTGCTGTTTGGCTTTGTGAGGCAGCATAAATAACCTTACAGTGAAGAATTATGGCAATTCTCTATTGTATGTGGGGCACATTTGTTGCTGTAGCTTAATTCCAATGGCCTCTTAGAGGAATATTACTATAACCACTGACAGTGAATCTGAGGGATCATCTGATTTGCATTTCTTTCTTTGTGTTCAGCCTAAATTTCAGGATGACAGCACCCGTATCAACAAGGTACAAGTCACAACCCAAACGCTGCATGTTAGCCATCATGTGCCTTCTCAGTAACCAGATACGATCGTACTGGAGCTTTCTCAGATCATCTCTCATTATTGTTATTAGTGACTGTCGTTGATCTTCCCTCCAGACAGGACACAATCCATGCCAGAAAAAGCATTCCTCATCACAGAACCATCATTACTATGTATATGCACTGAGATTTTCTTTATTCCAAACATATCCTTTGTGAAATTCAACACACTTTTTTTCCCCCCCACAAATATCAAGAATTCAAGAACAGTATGGACTCGTTTTCTTGTGGTAGATATTGTCTCTTGACCTAGAAATCCAAACATCTTAAAATGGGAGAATAATGCTATAGGATGATGGATAATGGAAGAACTAATTTGTCTAGGTTAATAGGTTTGCATTTCAGCAGACAGTGAGATTGAACCGGCGGGATAATTGTGTGCAAAATAAGAGTTAATTAATGAAGTGATACATTTTTCAGGGAATTTTTGCAAGCGTGAGGCTATTGTATGTTCACATCCTAGGATCACTGCACTTAGCTGGAGTTCAGATCAGGCACCATCTATTCCACAGATGTTCCCATCTGTTCAGAGAACGGAGTTCATCTGATGCAACACAACACACCAGATGAATTCAGTACAGCATATTTTTTCTTCAAGCAGCAGTCACATCTATTCAGCTGAGCAGGAATTGAATAAACATTAATAGGAAATGAAGGCCAGAAAACTGCAAGCCTTCTCCAATAAGCCTAACCAAAAGCATAATGCAGTTTCTAATAACGATTCGACAAACTCTCATAACTCATTATGTAAATTATTGTAAAATACTGTGTATTTTTTTTACCACTTTGTATTTTTTCCTCACGTAATTACTATGCTTTAATGATGTAGTGTTTATCTTTTAAACTTAAAAGCCTAACCAGGGACGAGGGTCGCAATTTATATGCAAGACATCTGTTTCATAGTTTTAATATGTAACATTGTCTATTTGCATTGCAGCTTACAAATAAAGTTGTAGTTTTAGTTACTTAATAATAGTCTGGTTTGGTACGGCATGACCAGTGCGAGAAATGAAGACACACTTGTCCACAAAACCAAATTCTGCAGTGCATCTTTTCTACTAAACATGCTGTGAAGAAAGGGAACATGCTGTAGTGCAGTACTCCTGTTTACAATCTTTCTACCCTTGTTAGCACTGTATTATAAACTGTTTAAACCTTCACCAATATAGAGCCTGTAAAGCATTGCTGGAATAGAGACTGACTGCAAACATGTCGGAATGTTAACTGACGCAAAGAGTAAACCAAGCATGAATGAAGCATGTTTATAATGAAATATGACGTTTACAATCAATAAATATTTAAGGTGGTCCCTTCAGCCTTGGCCTAATGCATAATTAAAGCGCTTTACATAAACTCATAATGTTGTAGGGACGATAAAGCACACAAAACAAACTTGAGTGTCTCATTTACTCCCTATGTAACCAATGAGTCACTGGTTCCTTCACCCACACCTTAGCCTATATTTCTTACACTGGGGTTGAAACTAAATAAAACACGATTATTAAAGAATTCACCTGATGGTTAGAAATCAAATAGGTCTTTCATCATGTAATTTAAAGCCCCAAACCATAGTTGCTATATGGCACCTTCTATTAAAACACTTTTGCCCCACTAGGTTGTGGTCATGAACTGTGTACAGGTTGAATCACTATTGCATGGTGATAGAGAGTAGCAAAACAGGCATTTATTTATATGAAAAAGTTGCAGGTTATTACTTTATGAAGCTATACATAAATTTTATGTGGCCAAATAAATTCTGGATTGGGGCTTTAAGGGGCTTTCAATGAATAGGAGAGCAGTACTGTGGGTCTAGTGGCTCCTTGGAGATTCCAGGGCAATGTTGCCATGACAATTATTTTTCTTCATGTCAAATATGTCAAATATTTGTATACTGCTTTACATTAGCCCATACTGTTTACCATTTCAGGCCATTTAAAAGTAAATATTTTAGTATCAGGATATGCTTACCTTGTGGATTTCATTGCCTCCTCAGTTTATGTCTACATGGGTATTCCATCATTTTAAATACTTTTATTTTCAGTATC